>NC_090931.1:775197126-775502353 GCF_040938575.1 Ambystoma mexicanum
GCCCTCCACCCGTCCCACGCCCTCGACCCGTCCCACGCCCTCCACCCGTCCCACGCCCTCCACCCGTCCCACGCCCTCCACCCGTCCCACGCCCTCCATCCGTCCCAAGCACTCCACCCGTCCCACGCACTCATGCGTCTCATGCACTCCATCCGACCCATGCATTCCATCCGACTCATGCACTCCACCCGTCACATGCTCTCCATCCGTCCTACCACTACACCCTGTCCCATGCACTCCGCCCGTCCCATGCACTCCGCCCGTCCCATGCACTCCGCCCGTCCCATGCACTCCGCCCGTCCCATGCACTCCGCCCGTCCCATGCACTCCGCCCGTCCCATGCACTCCGCCCGTCCCAAGCACTCCGCCCGTCCTAAGCACTCCGCCCATCCCACGCACTCCATCCATCCCACGCACTCCATCCATCCCACGCACTCCATCCATCCCACGCACTCCATCCATCCCACGCACTCCATCCATCCCACGCACTCCATCCGTCTCACGCACTTATGCGTCTCACGCACTCCATCCGACCCATGCACTCCATCCGACCCATGCAATCCATCCAACCCATGCACTCCATACGATCCATGCACTCCATACGACCCATGAGCTCTATATGACCCATGCACTCATCCGTCCTATGCATTCCATCCGTCCCAAGTATTTCATCCGTCACATGCATTACACCCATCTTGTGCACGGCTTCACGTGTCATGCGCTACATCCATGTCATGCATTTGCTTAATTTATTTCAGTCGTTCCGTTCATTCCATGCGCTCTCTCATTCATCTATCTGTTCCCTTCACTCTACCTGTTCTGTGCACTCGATCTGTAGAATGTGCTCAATTCTTTCAATCTTCTCGATCGGCTTATTCCTCTTGTCTACTTCGTTCCTCTTGTCTACTTTATTCCTCTCGTCTACATCTTTCGTCTCGTGTAATTCATTACTTTCATCTATTTTGTTAATTTCATCCACTTCATTGCTTTCATTCAGTTTATTCCTTTCCTTCACTTTCTACTTTCATCATCTTTTTTAGTTTACATTTGGCGGTTTTAGATTTCTCGCTCGTGATGCTGGATTGTCGTTTATGAGAAGCCGGCTTTGGGCTAAGGCCATTGATTGCTGTTATCTAGCATGATTTACGTGTTGGTTTCAGGGGAAGAGCCATGTTTTCAGTAGTTTGCGGAAAGATATGAGGTCTTTGGTGAGTCGGATGTGGGGTGGAAGTGCGTTCCTTTATAGTGTGTCAACCAGAGAGTGGGTCATGGGGTTGGTGGGGATCTCAAGCCATATGTTGAAGTCACCTAGAACAGTGAGGGTAGGGTGGTTTAGTTGGAGGGTGGCGATAGAATCGCATATGTTGTTTGAGAATTGCCTTTGTTAGCCTGGGGGTCTGTAGATGATTAGGAAGCTGTGGGAGAATGAAGGGGGGAGGGATAGTTTTACGAGGAGTGATTCGCAAGAAGGAATGGATGGCTGGTTCTCGACGACTGAGGCGTGAAAGTGAGACTTGAAGGCGATTGCTATTCCTCCTCCTCTAGAGGAACGGTTTAGAGGAATGAGGTAGTAGTCAGGGGGAAACGCTTCGTTGGCGATAGGTGCAAAGTCGTCAGAGAACCAGGTTTCTGTGATAAAGACAAGGTCCGGTTTGTCACAGGCGAGGAGGTCAAAGATGCTGTGTCTGTTTTTTGCTACAGATCAGGCATTAAAGAGGATGCAATTTACTTCAGTACAGGAGGATTGTGAGGGATTCACAGGGGTGGGGCGTGGGTGTGGAAAGGGAGGGAAAAGGGGAATGAGAAGGGGGTGCGGGTTGGTGGTCGATGGGAAGAGTAGACGTGCAGTCGAGTTGGCGGGATTGGGTGGGGAGGGGTTGGACTGGTGTGATGCGGTGAGTGCGTGGGAGGGTTTGACAGTGGGTTGTGGTGGGGTAGGAGTTTCAGTTGTGGTCGGTGAGAATCCAAGGTAGAGGGGTTTCAGGTAGGGCGAGGCAGGAGCGGAGGGAGGTGAAGGTTGAGATTGGGAGTTGGGTCGAGACAGGAATGGCGATGAGTACTGAGAGATTGAGGGAGACCAGGTACGTTTCTTCTTCAGCGTTTTTGTTGCTGGCGGTGTGTGAGAGAGGGTAGGAGGATTGGAGGGGGAAAGGGATGTGGCTACTGTTCTTGCCAGGGCGAGGCGTGCAGTTTTTAGGGAGGGGAAGGTGAGGGGTTGGAGGGGGGTGATGGTGGGAGTTTAGGGCATCGGGATGTGGGTGGTGGCGGGCGTGTGTGTGCTTGGGAGGCTAGGCGGGCCGTTAGTCGGGGGGCAGGTATGACGACCGTTGGAGTGATGGTGGGAGTTGAGGGCATTGGGATGTGGGTGGTGGCGGGGGTGTGTGTGCTTGGGAGGCTAGGCGGGCCGTTAGTCGGGGGGGTGGGTATGATGACAGTAGGCGGGAGGGTCGAGGGGATTGGATGAGCGGGGGTCTTGGGATGGTTGGCTCGCCATCGTGATCCTCTGGCTTGGTGTTTGGATAGGGGATGGGTATGGGTTGTGGTGGAGGGCAGGATAGTTAGGGGAAGGGGAGGGTGGGAGGGTGGGCATGAAAGGAGGCAGGCACAAGGGGGTCATTTTCTGTGGACCTTGGTGGAAGCGGTGGACTCATGGTTGTGCAAAGTTTCCGAATGCAATTATACCACAAATAAGCTATCAGGCATGCTTTCTAAGTGCAATATACCACAGATATGCCCTTGAGGACACTTTCTAAATGAAGGTGCACCACAGGTACGCCGTTTAGGCACACTTTCTAAATGCAACAATAAACACAGATATGCTATTAGGTGGATTTTCTAAAAGCAATTGTACCACAGATATGCAGTTAGGCAGACTTTCTAAGAGCAATTATACCACAGGTATGCTATTAGGCATGCTTTCTAAACACAACTATACCACTGATATGCTGTTATGCAGACTTACTAAATGCAACTATACCACAGGTATACTTTTGTTCAGACTTTCTAGATGCAATTATACCACAGAATTCTATTAGACACGCTTTCTAAATGCAATTATTCCACAGAATTCTATTAGGCACGTTATCTAAATGCAATTATTCCACAGATATGCTATTAGGCATGCTTACTAAATGCAACTATGCCACAGATATGCTTTTGTTCAGACTTTCCAGATGCAATTATAACACAGAATTCTATTAGGCACGTTTTCTAAAAGCAATTATTCCACAGATATGCTGTTATTCAGACTTACTAAATGCAACTATACCACAGGTATGCTTTTGTTCAGACTTTCTAGATGCAGTTATAAATGAGAGCCCAGGGCCGTGCAGAGGGCCTGGGTAGGTAGGTGTAGAAGAGGAAGATACTGCAGTAGGATTGGTCAGCTCCTGGCAGATTTTGAACAGTTTGTCTGTGTTGTTAGAGGCCACAGAGATGCAGGCTTGAATATGGACTCTTTTTTTATAGAGAAGATGCAGGGTCTGTATTGCCTTTGGAGAAGGTAGCAGGCCAATTCGTCAGCGGGTGTACCCATAGCTCCCTATTTCTGTTCAGCTGCTCTAAACTTGTGTTTCAGAGCTGCCAGATCGGAGTCGTACCAAGAGTTGCACTTTTTTGGCAGGCTTCATGCGGATCCTTTCCGACAGGGGCAAGGATGTTCAGAGTGTTAGAGATAGAAAGGTGAAAGTTGGAAAGGGCTGTGTTAGGATGGGAGTCAGTTGCAGGAGTAGGAGGTGGAAAGAAAGTGTAGGCAAAAGCAGCCACTGACACTTGCGTCATAGGTCAATGACTGTGAAGAAAGGTGGCAGTGCTGGGTGATCCTTTGCCAAGGGGACATGGAGCTTCATGTGATAAGAAAGAAGATAGTGGTCAGTCCAGGAGAGAGGAGTAGAGAGAGGATTTGAGAGGGGGATGTCTGAAGAGATGAGAGCATCCAAGGTATGCCCTGCAGAGTGAGTCAGACCAGAGGGTAGAATTGAAAGGGACAGAGAGTCGCATAGGTTGCGGAAGAGTCAAGAGGAGTCTGGAGAGTCCAGGTGGATGTTGAGATCACTAAGGAGGAGAAGCTGGGAGGTAGAGGTAAGGATGGAAGAAGTGAGGTCAGCCCATTCAGAGAGGAAGGGGGTAACCAGGCCAGGTGGCCTGTAGAAGGTGACCATGTTCAAGGAGAAGCAAGGCGAGATAGAGAGCCTGCAGACTAGGCATTCAAAGGAGAAGTAGGTTTCAGTGGGGATGACGGAGGCAGGAATCCACTCAGAAAAGATCAGGGACACTCTGCCTCCGGGCCTGTTGGGCCTGGGCTTGGAGAGAATCTTGTAACCCTCAGGGAGGAGTGTGTCAAAACTCATGACATAGCTAGCTTTAAAACATGTCTCGGTAAGTGTGAGCAAATCTAGGTCCAGGCATTCAATTAGGTGGCAGATGGCACAGCAGCGTTTTACAGCAGAGCGAGAGTTGAGAGTAGCAATGTGGAGCAGGGTGCCACTTTTGAAAGACTTCTATGGAGGGGTACAAGGAAGAGAAGTACCCATCAGAAGTGGCAGATGAGCCTGATTGGTAATGGGAGGAGGAGGCAGAGGAGCCAAAGAGGTAGTGGCTGGCAAGGGAGCCTGAGAGGCGGAGGGGCCAGAGAAGTGGTAGCTGTCAGAGGAGCGGGGATGGTAGAAGAAGGAGGATGAGGCAGGACCAGCGAGGTGGTAGATGGCAGAGGAGCTGGAATGGCAGAGGAAGGAGGTGGAGGAAGAGCCAGAGAGGTGGTACCAGGAATAGCAGGAGAAGGAATGAAGTTGATGAGGTGAGGAAGACACCTATCACATAGTAGGAGGTTGGTATGAGGCCCCTGGACCATGATGGTACTATTTAGATAGTCATTCATGATGACTCTGGAGGATTGGAAGGAGGCCAAGAGGACCTCTAATTGGGTGCTACCATTAATGGGTGAAGAGGAAGAAGGAGAGAGAAGAGTGACCATATGAAAGGTCCATAGATCGGGTGAAGGAACGACAAAGAGGATATCAGTGAGATTCTGTCTGGAGGAAGCACTGAAAAAGGTGTCAGCGATGGGAAGGCCTGGGTTGGAGACCAGGGTGTCCTTCCTAAGCTTCTTAATACCAGTCCTAGTGAGAAGGATAGTAAAGGATATAGAAAAACAGTTAGAGAAGATGAGAGGAATAGAGAGCAGCATATAGGGTGTGATAGAGAGGGTGGAGGGCAGGTGAGAGAGGGAGAAGCGAGAGGAAAACTACTCAGAACTATGCCTCACAATGTGCACAGGAAGGGCGATAAGAGGGAGAGGGGAGGAGACAAGGGAAAAAAACAACAGGATACACCAGAATGCAGAGAAAAAGTAAACAAGGCAGCAGCAGACAGTGAAATACAATGGTGGGAGCCAGCTCAGATCACCCTAGGGAGGAAAAAAGGCCTGTAGGGAAACAGTGAACAAGAGAAGAGGGGAACCTAGAGAAGAGGAAAAAGGTATAGTGGACAAAGCATACCATGTGAAGCACACCCAGGAACACTTGCCTAGTTGGGAAACAATGCAGGAGTATGCAAAAACTATAGACAGGAGCCAATACAATCACCTAGAAGGAAAACTGTAGTAAAAGCAGGGAAATACAGATACAGTGAATTGGCCCAAAACGTTTACCTAGAAGGGAAACAAATTCAGAGAAGTGTAAGGGGAAATACAAAGAAAACAGTTCAGAGATGCAGAAAACAGAGTACGGCTACCAGGGAGAGGGACCGCCTAATGGGAGCATGGAGACAGTGCAGGGTAAGAAGCACATTGAAAAGGAATTCCACTTGGGGTAGGGCAGTTTAGTATGATGCAGTAATGGCTGCGCCCTCCAGCCGCACTTTTCTTACCTTGCAGTAGCTGCTGGTCGTGGCTGTGCTGCATGCTCGCACTTTTTGCTTTGACACCTTCTTCGCCAAATACCTGCATCTCTCAACACCGTGGACTTGTATTATCTGGCAGAGTCTCTGTGCACCTGCGTCACTCAACACCACAGCTTTCTCCTGCAACGGCTTTAGGATACATGTTAAGGTCTTTCTCTGGCTGCCAAGGTTTTTGGGACATTCAGAGCTCTCGGGCACATTTTTCAGACCGTAAAACCTTTCTTGTCTTTGGTGAGTCTAGATGCATTTGAAGCCCTCTTTCAAGCCTCCAAAGTTTTATAGATTTTCAGGGACAGTGGAGCCTGAGAGGTAAAGGGAGGAGGATGTAGAGGAGCCAAAGAGGTAGTGGATGGCAAGGGAGCTTGAGAGGTGGAGGCTAAGGGAGGCTGAGGGGCCAGAGAAGTGGTAGATGGCAGAGGAGCCGGGATGGTAGAAGAAGAAGGAGGAGGAGGATGGGCCAGAGAGGTGGTAGATGGCAAAGGAGCCGGAATGATAGAGGAAGGAGGTGGAAGAGGAACCAGAGAGGTGTAGCAGGAATAGCAGGAGGAGGAAGGAAGTTGATGAGGTGAGGAAGGCACCTATCAAATAGGAGGAGGACTGGAAGGAGGCCAAGAGGACCTCCCATCAGGTGCCACCATTAATGGGTGAGGAGGAAGAAGGAGAGAGAAGAGTGACCACATGAAGGGTCAATATGTCGGGTGAAGGAACGACAAAGAGGATGAGAGTTTGTCTGGAGGAACACTAACAAAGGTGTCAGCGATGGGAAGGCCTGGGTTGGAGACCAGGGTGTCCTTCTTAAACTTCTTCCTACCAGTACTAGTGAGAAGAGTAGGCTAGGATATAGAAAAACAGTTAGAGAAGGTGAGGGATATAGAAAGCACCATAGTGGGTGTGATGGAGGTAGGAGAGGGCAGGCAAGAGAGGGAGAAGTGAGAGGAACACTGCACAGAACTATGCCTTACAAGGTTTACAGGAAGGGGGATAAGGAGGGAGGTGAGAAGACAAGGGGAAAAAACAACATGCTATACTAGAACGCAGAGAAAAAGCAAACAAGGCAGCAGCAGGCAGTGAGAAACGACAATGGGAGCCGGTTCAGATCACACTAGGGAGGAAGAAAGGCCTGTAGGGCAACAGTGAACCAGAGAAGAGGGGAACCTAGAGAAGAGGAAAAAGGCATAGGTGACAAAGCATACCATGTGAAGCATACCCAGGAACACTTGCCTAGTGGGGAAACAATGCAGGAGTATGCAAAAACTATAGACAGAGGCCAATACAATCACCTAGAGGGAAAATGCAGTAAATGCAGGGAAATACAGATACAATGAATTGGGCCAAAACGTTCTCCTAGAAGGGAAACAAATGCAGAGAAATGCAAGAGAAATACAAAGGACACAGTTCAGAGATGGAGAAAACAGAGTATGGCTACCAGGTAGAGGGACAGCCTAATGGAAGCATGGAGACAGTGCAGAGTAAGAAGCACATTGAAAAGGAAGTACACGTGGGGTAGGGCAGTTTAGTAGGATGCAGTAATGGCTGCGCCCTCCACCTGCACTTTTCTTACCTTGCAGTAGCTGCTGGTGGTGCCTGTGCTGCATGCTCGCACTCTTCGCTCTGATCCCTTCTTTGCCAAATACCTGCATCTCTCAACACCGTGGACTTGTCCTGCGAGGGCTTTGTCGCACAGGGTCCGATCCTATGTTCTTAAATACTCGGAAGCAAGAACATAGTGATGCATGCTAAGTATCATCTGGCAGAGTCTCTGCGTACCTGCGTCACTCAACACCACAGCTTTGTCCTGCGACGGCTTTAGGATACATGTTAAGGTCTTTTTCTGGCTACCAAAGTATTTGGGACATTCAGAGCTCTCGGGCACATTTTTCAGACCGTAAAACTTTTCTTGTCTTTGGTGGGTCTAGATGCATTTAAAGCCCTCTTTCAAGCTTCCAAAGTTTTATCGATTTTCAGGGGCAGTGGAGCCTGAGAGGTAAAGGGAGGAGGATGCAGAGGAGCCAAAGAGGTGGTCGAGGCTATGGGAGGCTGAGGGGCCAGAGAATTGGTAGATGACAGAGAAGCGGGGATGGTAGAGGAAGGAGGAGGCGGGCCAGGGAGGTGGTAGATGGCATAGGAGCCGGTATAATAGAGGAAGGAGGTGGAGGAGGAGCCAGAGAGGTGGTAGCAGGAATATCAGGAGGAGGAAGGAAGTTGTTGAGGTGAGGAAGAGGAAGGCACCCATCAAATAGTATGAGGTTGGTCTGAGGCCCTTGGACCATGATGGTACTATTTAGATAGTCATTCATGATGACTCTGGAGGACTGGAAGGAGGCCTCCCATCGGGTGCCACCATTAATGGGTGAAGAGGAAGAAGGAGGGAGAAGAGTGACAATATGATGGGTCAATACATCGGGTGCAGGAACGACAAAGAGGATGTCGGTGAGAGTCTGTCTGGAGTAACACTGACAAAGGTGTCAGTGATGGGAAGGCATGGGTTGGAGACCAGGGTGTCCTTCTAAAACTTCATCCTACCAGTCCTAGTGAGAAGAGTAGGATAGGATATAGAAAAACATTTAGAGAAGATGAGGGAAATAGAGAGCACCATAGTGGGTGTAATGGAGGGAGGAGAGGGCAGGTGAGAGAGGGAGAAGTGTGAGGAACACTGCACAGAGCTATGCCTCACAATGTGCACAGGAAGGGGGATAAGGAGGGAGCGAAGAATACAAGGGGGAAAAACAGGCTATACAAGAACGCAGAGAAAAAGTAAACACGGCAGCAGCAGGCACTGAGAAAAAACGGTGGGAGCCGGCTCAGATCACCCAAGGGAGGAAGAAAGGCCTGTAGGGCAACAGTGAACCAGAGAAGAGGGGAACCTAGAGTAGAGGAAGAAAGCATAGTGGACAAAGCATACCATGTGAAACATACCCAGGAACACTTGCCTGTTGGGGAAACAATGCAGGAGTATGCAAAAACTTTAGACAGAGGTCAATACAATCACCTATAGGGAAAATGCAGTAAATGCAGGGAAATACAGATACAGTGAATTGGGCCAAAATGTTCACCTGGAAGGGAAACAAATGCAGAGCAATGCAAGAGAAATACAAAGGACACAGTTCACAGATGGAGAAAACAGAGTACGGCTACCAGGTAGAGGGACAGCCTAATCGACGCAGGGAGACACTGCAGAGTAAGAAGCACATTGAAAAGGAAGTACACGTGGGGTAGGGCAGTTTAGTAGGATGCAGTAATGGCTGCGCCCTCCACCCGCACTTTTCTTTCCTTGCAGTAGCTGCTGGTCGTGCCTGTGCTGCATGCTTGCACTCTTCGCTCTGACCTCCTCTTTGCCAAATTCCTGCATCGCTCAACACAGCAGACTTGTCCTGCAAGTGCTTTGCCACAAAGGGTCTGATCCTATGTTCTTAAAGGTTCAGAGGTGTGTACATAGTGATGCATGCTACGTATCGCTAGGCAGACTCTCCTGTGCACCTACGTTATTCAACACTGCGGCCTTATCCCGTGATGGCTTTAGGATACATGTTAAGGCCTTTTTCTGGCTACCAACATTTTTAGGACATTCACAGATCTCGGGCACATTTTTTGGGCCATAAAACCTTTCTTGCCGTTGGTGGGTCTAGGGTGCATTTAAAGCCCTCTTTCGAGCTGCCAACGTTTTATAGACTTTCAGCGGCCTTTGATGTGTTTTAAGGCCTTTTTTGGGCTGCCAAGGTTTTCTGGACTTTTGGGGGTCTAGGAGGCGTTTTTCAGGCTGAAAATGTTTTTGGGACTTACAGGGGCCGAGGATGCATGTTATGGCCTTTTTCAGGCTGCTGAACCTTTTGGATATTCAGGGCACTCAGAAATGTTTTTTGAGGCACACATAATTTCTGGACTTTGGTGGGTCTAGTTTTCATTTAAAGCCTGTTTCTGGTCCTCAAAGGAATTCTAGATTTTCTTGGTCCTGGTATGCGTTTTAAGGCCTTTTTTGGGACGCCAAATGTTTCTGGACTTTGTGGGGTCTAGGATGCATTTAAAGCCCTCTTTTGGGCTACTAAAGTTTTCTAGATTTTCTGGGGCCTATGATGCGTTTTAAGTCCTTGTTTGGGCTGTCAAGTTTGTGGGGACTTTTGGGGGACTAGAACACATTTTTAAGGCTGAACATTTTTTGGGGAATTTCAGGGGTCTAGGATGCATGTTAAGGTCTCATTCAGGCTGCCAAAGTATTTGGAACATTTAGAGCTCTCAAACAATTTTTTCAGGCCACCAAACTGTTTTAACTTTGGGGGGTAAAGGATGCATTCAAAGCCCTTTTTTTGGTCCTTCAAAGTATTTTAGAGTTTTTGAGGATTATGATGCATTTTAAGGCCTTTTTTGGGCTGCTGAAGTTTTTGGGACTTTCAATGTTTTTTTCGGAACTCTAAAGTTTTCAAAATTTTCGTAGGCCTTGGATGCGTTTTTAGGCCTTTTCTCGGCTGCTGGAGTTTTTGGGACATGAGGAGTTTTCAGACACTTTTTTTGGCCAGCTAAACTTTTCTGGTTTTTGGAGTGGGAGTGAATGGATGCATTTAATGTCATTTTGCAGAACTCAAAGGTTTTCTAAATTTTTCTGGGCGCAGGTTGCTTTTTTAGGCCTTTTATGGGCTGATGAAATTTGTGGGACATTCAGAGTTCTCAGACATGTTTATTGGGCAGCCAAACCTTTCTGGACTTTGTGGGGATCTTGGATTCATTTAAAAGACCTTTTTTCGGGCCTCCAAAGTTTGCTAGATTTTTAGGGGGCTTTGGGATGCATTTTAAAGCCTTTCTTCAGCTTTTGACTTTATTTGGGACATTCAGAGTTCTAAGACACTTTTTTTGGTCAGCCCAACATTTCTGTACTTTATGGGGTCTAGAATTCATTTAAAGAACGTTTTTGGGTTTCCAAAGTATTCTAGATTTTCAGTTATCTAGGAAGCGTTTTAAGGCCTTCTTTGGGTCACCAAACATTTCTGGAATTTCGGTGGTCTAGGAATTTTTTTTCAGGCTGAACATTTTTTCAGGACTTTCTGGGGTCTATGATGTATTTTAAGCCTTTTTTTGGGCATCCAAAGTTTTCTAGATTTTCAGGACCTAAGACGCACTTTGAGGCCTGTTTGGGGCCACTTAGGTTTTCTGGATTTTTGGGGGTCTAGGACGCGTTGTTCCGGCTGAAAAAGACTTTGGTAGTTTCAGGGGTCTAGGATGCATGTTAAGGCCTTATTCAGGCTGTCTATGTTTTGGGGACATTTGGAGCTCTCGGACACTTTCTTCGGGCTACCATACATTTCTGAACTTTGGGTGGATTTTTGGGGGTCTAGGATGTGTTGGTCATTTCCAAGATATTTGTGGACATAGTATGTGCGTTAAGGCATTTTATGGACTGCCAACATTTCTGGACTTTGTCGGGTCTAGGATGCATTTAAAGCCCTTTTTTGGGCTTCCAACATTTTCTAGATTTTTAGGGCCCTGAGATACATTTTAAGGCTTGTTATGGGTCCACCAAGGTTTTGTGGATTTTTGAGGGTTCTAAGACATGTTCAGGCTGAAAAAGCTTTCTTTACTTTCAGGGGTCTAGGATGCAGGTTAAGGCTGTTTTCAGGCTGCCAAAGTTTTTGGGACATTCAAGGCTTTCTTATTCGTTTTTCGGGCCACAAATCCTTTCTGGACTTTGGTGGGTCTAGATTAATTTAAAGCCCTTTTTCTACGCCTCCAAATTTTTCTAGATTGTCATTGGCCTAGTATGTATGTTACAGTCGTTTATGGGCTGCCACATTTTTGTGGACCTTTGGGGGTATACTATGTATTTAAATCCCTGTTTCAGGCTTTCAAAGTTTTCTAGATTTTTTAGGACCTAAAATGCATTTTGATGCCTTTTTAGGGCCACCAAGGTTTTCTGGATTTTTGGGGGTCTATGGCAAATTGTTCAGGCTGAAAAAGCTTTTGTACTTTGAGGGGTCTAGGATGAACATTAAGGTCTTTTTCAGGCTGCTGAGGTTTTTGGGACATTCAAGGCTCTCAAAACATTCCTGGACTTTTGTGGGTTAAGGATGCATTTGAAGCCCTTTTTCGGGTCTCCAAAGTCCTCTAGATTTTCATATGCGTGTTAAAACCTTTTATGGGCTTCCACATTTTTCTGGACTTGTAAAGTTTTCTATATTTTCTGGTGCCTATGATGTGTTTTAAGTCCTTTTTTGAGCCGCCAAGTGTTTCTGGCCATTTGGGGACTGAGGATGCATATTTCAGGCTGAAAATGTTTGTGGGACTTTCAGGGGTCTAGGATGCATGTTAAGGCTTTTTGCAGGCTGCAGATGTTTTTGGGACATTCAGAGCTCTCAGCCACTTTTTTTGGGCTACCAAAGTTTTCTGACTTTGGGGGTATACGGTGCATTTAAAGCCCTTTTTTCGGGCCTCCGAAGTTTTCTAGATTTTCAGGGGACCAAGATGGGGTTTAAGACCTTTTTTTGACTGTTTAAAGTTCTTTTCTGTCTTCTAATGGTTTGTAGATTTTCGGGGTCTGGTATGCATTTTCATGCCTTTTTTGGGCTTCTACATTTTTCTGTACTTTGGGGAGTCTAGGATGCATTCAAATCCTTTTTATCTGGCTTCTAATGTTTTTGAGATTCCATGGGCCTATGATGCATTGTAAGGCCTTTTTGGGGCCACCATGGTTTTCTAGACTTTTGGGGGTCTAGCACATGTTTTTCAGGCTGAACATTTTTTGGGGACTTTCAGGGGTCTAGGATGTACATTACGGGCTATTTCAGGCTGCAGAATTTTTGGGACATTCCTAGCTCTTAGGCACGTTTTTTTGGGCAGCCTGGTCTAATAACCATTTAAAGGCCTTTTTTGAGTTTACACATTTTTCTAGATTTTCGGTTGCCTGGGAAGCATGTTAAGGCCTTTTTTGGGTTGTCAAAAATTTCGGATGTCTAGGACACCTTTCATGCTGAATAGATTTTGAAAATTTCAGGTGTTTTAGGATGAATGTTAAGGCATTTTTCAGTTTGCAAATGTTTTTTTGGGACATTCAGAGCTCTCTAACACATTTTCTTATGCCACAAATCTTTTCTGGACTTTTGGAGGTGTAGGTCTAGGAAATAAAAGATTTGCGGGGGCTAGGATGCATTTTAAGATCTTTTTTGAGCTGCTGAAGTTTTTGGGACATTCAAAGTTCTAGGACATGCCATAAAACATTTGTGGATCTAGTATCTAGGATGCATTTAAAGTCCTTTTTTGGGCATCCAAGGTTGTCTAGTTTTTCATGGCGGTATGCGTTTTGTGGCCTTTTTTTCCACTGCCAAATTTTTCTGGACTGTCAGGGGTCTAGGATTCATTTAAAGCACTTTTTCTGCCCTCCAAATCCTTCTAGTTTTTCAGGGGGGTGGAATGCATTGTAAGGCATTTATTGGGCTGCTGAAGATTTTGGTACCTTCAGAGTTCTCAGACACTTTTTTTGGGGATCCACACTTTTCTGGATTTTCGAGGGGTCGAAGATGTGTTTTTCAGGCTACAGATGTTTTTGGTACTTTCAGGGGTCTAGGATGCAAGTTAAGGCCTAATTCAGGCTGCTGATGTTTTTGGGGCATTGGGAGCTCTCCGACACTTTTTTGGTCCACCAAACGTTTTTGAACTTTTTGGGTTCTAGGATACATTTAAAGCTCTTTTTTGGGCTTCTAATGTTTTCTAGATTTTCGCAGGCCTTTGATGCATTTTAAGGCCTTTTTGGGGCTGCCATGCTTTTCAGGCTGAAATTTTATCTGGACTTTCAGGGGTCTAGGTTGCATGTTAAGGCCTTATTCAGGTTGCTGAAGTTTTTGGGACATTCCTAGTTCTTAGACACTTTTTTTGGGCCACTGAACCTTTCTGAACTTAGGGGGGTCTATGATGCATTTAAAGCCCTTTTCGGCCCTCCATCGTTTTCTAGATTTTCAGGGGTCTAGAATTATTTTAAGGCCTTTTTCTGTCTGCTGAAGTTTTTGCAACATTCAGAGTTCTCAGACATTTTTTGGGCAGACAAACCTTTCTCGACTTTGGATCCATCAAAGTTTCCTTAATTTTCATGGGTCTGGGATGCATTTTAAGGGCTTTTTCAGGTTTCCAAAGTTTTTTATATTTTCGCTTGCCTAGGAAGAGTTTTAGTCCTTTTCTGAGCTGCCAAATCTTTCTGGATTTTGGTGTTCTAGGATGAACTTTTTCAGCACAAAATACTTTGGGACTTTCAGTGGTCTAGGGTGCATATAAGGCCTTATACAGGCCACAAAACCTTTCTGGACTTTGGTGGGTTTAGGATGCATTTAAAGCCCTTTTCCAGGCCTTCACATTTTTCTAGATTTTTGATGGCCTTTAATGTGTGTTAAGGCCTTTATTGGGCTGCCAAATCTTCTGGACTTTGTGGGGTCTAGGATTCATTTAGAGCCCTTTTCCAGGCTTCTAACGTTTTCTAGATTTTCAGGGGCCTTTGATGCATTTTAAGGCCTTTTTGGGTCAGACAATGTTTTCTAGTTTTTCGGGGGTCAGGGATGCGTTTTTCAGGCTGAACCTTTTTGGGGGCTTTCAGGGCTCTAGGATGCATATTAAGACTTTATTCATGCTGGCAATGATTTGGGGACATTCAGAGCTCTCAGAATTATTTTTCAGGCAACTGAACTTTTCAGAACATTGGGGGGCTTAGGCAGCATTGAAAGCCATTTTTCGGGACTCCAAAGCTTTCTAGATTTTTGGGGGGCTAGGATGCGTTTAATGTGCTTTTTTGGGCTGCTGAAGTTTTTGGGACATTTGGAGTTCTCAGACATTTTTTTGCAGCAGCCAAACCTTTCTGGACTTTGGGAGTCAAGGATGCATTTAAATACCCTTTTTCCAGGTTTCCAAAATTTTCTAGATCTTTGGTTGTTTAGGAAGCGTTTCAAGGTCTTTTTTGGGCTGACCAAAATGTTTCTGTATTTTTGGGGGCCTAGAACAGGTTTTTCAGGCTGAAAAGGTTTTTCGGGACTTTCTGGGGTTTAGGATGCATGTTAAAGCATTTTTAAAAGGCTGCAGAAGTTTTTGAGACATTCCCGAACACCAGTGTTCATATGTTGTGCAATCAGAATGTCGAGACGTTGTCTACGGCAATTACTTTCCAACATTTTATCTCTCATTTTCCCTCTGGAAACACAGTAAAAAGCCTGGGAAATATCCAGGAAGGTAATATATATACAGCCACCCCCTACAACCTTACTTGATTCAATAAAAGGTGCACTTCGGCCGATCCCATCCCTTTCCTGAAGCCAGCTTGACACACACCCAGCACATTTTCACTCCTGACCCATATTTCCAGTTCTCTTAATAGTAGACTATTAGTAAACTGGAAAATGATTTGCTACTGGGGTCCAGTAAGGAAATTAGGTGATAGTTTCTGGGAGTCTAATCTATCGCCCTTTTAAAAATGTAATATTATATTGTGTCCAGACCAAGAATGTGTGATTTCCCTATCCCTAATTACTTTAGCAAACAAATTAAACACTACTGCAGACCAGAGTACAGGATCTGTTTTAAACATGCAATTTGAAAGACCATCATGTCCCATGACTTCACACAAAGAAGTGGATAAACCTGGCAGAATGGCCTGGTTGTGCAAACGTGAACACCCAAAACATCTCCCAACTAAGATCACGGACGAAAGAGGGACAACCCACAAGACACAGCAAGATATCAATAATGCATTTGCGGATTTCTACTCTAAACTGTATGCACACAACAAATAAATACCTAGAGAAGACATCAGAGTTACCTTAGAAGAGATAGAACTTCCAAGATTGTCGGATGACCAAAAGGAGTTAATGGAGGCGGAAATCACCACAGAGGACGTGACGGAGGCTATTAGATCACTAGCTACATGCAAGGCCCCCGGGAGCGACGGCCTCGTGCCTGAATTCTACAAAGCATACGAAGCAACTCTCACCCCGATCCTGCACGAGGTATATATGGAGGCATATGAAAAAGGGATACAACCCAACTCTATGAAAGAAACGATAATAATTCCTAAGCTTAAGCCTAACAAACCCAGCAACAACTGCGACTCATACCGACCACTAGCAATGTTAAACTATGATAGTAAGATTCTGACTACAATTCTGGCCAAGAGACTGGCGAGGGTGGTGGGAATCCTGATCCATGATGACCAGAATGGCTTTGTTCCAGGGTGCAACACCACAGCTAACCTGAGGAGGCTCCAACACATTATGGCAGAGACCTACGATAGGGGCGAAGATCTAGCAGTGCTTTCGCTTGATGCCATAAAGGCCTTCGATTCCATCTCCTGGGATTGGCTGGTCGAGGTGCTGAGGGAGTTTGGCTTTGGCGAGGGTTTTGTGCGTTGGGTCAAGGTGCTATACAACTCACCTGTAGCAAAAGTAAAGACCAGCGGAACGATGTCCAAACCCTGGGCGATACAGTGGGGCACCAGGCAGGGATGCCCACTATCACCGATGTTATACATCCTAGGCCTGGAACCAGTAGCCATTTATTTCAGGAAATAGCACTTTGATGAGGGCATCCGGCTGGGTAACGATCACTCCATAATATCTTTGTATGCGGACGACGTTCTCCTATACCTGAAGGATCCACAGTTTAATGCACAAGTCACGCTAGATGTCCTAGATAATTACGCTCGGTACTCCGGGATCGAATTCAGCAGGCTAAAATCCTGCACGTTTCCACTAGCTAGACTCAAGAGCTTGGACAATTCTGAATTACCAGATGTCAGGATAAAATGGCAACCGGAGACGTTCCTATACCTAGGAGTCGACGTGAGGCATACCCCAGAGCTCACACATGAGCATAACACTGAAAAAGTAATAAAAGGCCTCCGCAAATCTTTGAAATTTTGGTCGAAGCTACCGCTTGCAATGATGGGCAGGGCAGCAATTGTCAAAATGATAATCCTGCCTCGATTTTTATACTATTTCATGAACGTCTGCCACTACATCAGATCTCCCTTCTTCAGAAAGCTGGACTCATTAATCAGAGACTTCATATGGGGGCCATCCAGACATAAGCTCTACCTATCCATACTCACGCTCCCTTACAAAGAAGGTGGGATACAGCTACCAGACCTTCAAATGTACTATCTAGCAGCACAGCTCAGCCACGTGACAAAGTGGCTCTCCGATGAACCGACCGCTGAATCTAGTCTGTTACGGCAAACACCCTCCAGGCTATTCCCTAAACAGATACTCTGGAAACCGCTGAAACTGCCACAGGATGTCCCCATGATCGTAGCACTAGGCAGGCAGATATGGTCCAGAACCAGCTTTCTTCGGCATCTGAAACACCCCCACTCTCCCAATATCTCCATCCTAGCAGACGCTTGTAAGACCCAGACAGACCTCACGACAGCCAGAAGCTGGGAAAGAGCTGGAATTTATACATGGGGTGACATGTTTGAAGAAGGCATATTCAGGGAATTCGAATCACTGCAAGCAAATGGGGGACTTATGAGCGGCCAGTTTTTATGGTACCATCATCTTAAGAAGACTGCTAAGAAACAATGGAATACATGGCCAGAGGAACCCACTCCAGATCCCCTCCTTCAGGAAATGCATGATCTCGCTGATGGCTGGAAACTGGTGGCCCACCTTTACAGTCAGCTGATGGACAAACCCAACCCGAAAAGCGCATCACTGAAGGAAAAGTGTGACGCAGAATTAGAAACTACACTAACTGACAATGAGTGGGAGAGAATATTACTCTACCCCAAAGAGGTGTCTAGAAACGCCAGATTCAAGCAGATTCAACTGAATGTCTTATTCAGGACATATATGACCCCACAAAGGGTGGCCACCTTCAACAAACGGAAGACGACAATGCTGACCTGGTCCATATGTTCTGGACTTTCACCAAGACAACGAAATTTTGGTCCATGGTGAAACGAACCTCCACAGACGCCGGGCCAACCAGATACGAGTGGAACCCAAAAGAAAGCTTATTAGGAGCTCATCCCAGACTGAGCAAATACAAGCACCTGGTCAAACTCATGGACATAGCCTGCATCCTCGCAAAGAGATCCATAGCAATGGCATGGAAGTCACCAGGGGGCCCGAGGCATGAACGCTGGCTCAAAGAACTGGAAAGATGGACGGAAGCAGAGACCAGAGCTTGGCAGGATGGATCCATCGTAGGTGGCGATAATGCAAATGACACCCTCGAATCAAGGAAAGCTTTGCTGCGTGACATACAATTTGCCGCTGATCATAACCCCCCCCCCTGAGAACATCTCTCCATTACCACTTTGACTAAGAATCATCCAAGTAATGGGAGCCCCCTGATCTTGACCCCTCATGACACCTGAACTGCTGGCCACCTGCCCCCCCCCCCCAATCAGACTCCTGAGAACAATATACAGTACCAAGAAGACTGTTTTGGTTAACCGTTTATTATGTTAATATCTGTTAACTGTTAAAAATTTGTATGTATTTGCACAAATACCAATAAAATGCATTACAAAAAAAAAACAAATCATGTCCCATGACTTTCAATGATTTGCTCTTAACAATCCAGTTTGAAACATCTTCCTCCATAAACTTCAAGAACCAATGGACAATATTATCACAAGGGGGCAAAACAACCACTTGTTCGCCATCTTACAACTGCGTAAAGTGCTTTTCCCAGATTGCTACCTCTATTGGGTTGGACTGTAGTGTTACTTGGATCCCTGGTGACTTAATTAACGCCCTTAACAAGGTAGGGTGCTTATTTGTGACCATTCTAAGCATTGATTCTGAGTCATGTTGCACCATTCTACCCTTATGGCATACTAACCAGTTTTTAAATACTTGTTTTATATTTCATACCTCAGACTCATAGTTCAGTGGAGACGTCCTAAGCATTCACATGTTTAGGCGTTGTTTTTTCTTTTTTTCTTGCACTTGCTTATCACAAGCAGGGACATGTCTTATTCTAAATGATGGGATAGATGGATCCAATCCCCCCAGGAAGCTGGATAGCAACCTCTGCACCACATGAATGTAATTTTGGGAGTCTGTTATTTCCAGACCATTTGCTTACATTAGTGCAGCCATGCCCCTGTTAAAACGGCAGTCATGGATGGGTTTCCAAATCCCAGCAGAGTCTCTTTCACTGACCTCCAGAAACTCACCCTTTGGTTTATACCAGAGGGTCAATTTGTATTGCAAACTCCAGTAAGAGGAGACTATGTTCACTTGCCTCTCCTGCCACCACAGACATGTAAGAGCAATGTTAAAAAATCTCAGGCAAAACAAAGATATAATCCAGCATGGATCATTTCTCCCTAAATCCCCTTATGCATGTAGGTTGAAGATCCCCTGAAACACAGCCATTCAAAATGAGCAAGTCCCACATATCAAATTCACGCCTGATTAAAGCGCCTCGCTTCCTTTATTGTTATGGGGACTTTGTATACCAAGAAGAATACAGGCATTCGCTATTATAGTCCACAAGAACCATCAGGTGTGACTAACCTTCCATTGACCAATGATCTAAAAGATCAGATAAGGTTGATAAAAACCTATCTAGTGTAGATTTCCCAGGATTTAAATATATATTGGATAATATGCAGGACTTGCTCACACCCACATTCAACTCCGTCCAGTTTAACCTCATAATCAAAATGTCAGAAGAACCAGATTCCCGTTTGGACATTTTGAAGCCCACATTATTTTTGAATTCACAAAGCAGATCACCAAATGGTCTACTCATCAACCCTCTACGAGCCTCAACCACAGATATGGAGGAACCCCCTACTGCCGTAAAGTCTCCAAACAGGTTTCTTGAAAGCAGATTACTCCATAATCCTCACCATCCTTGTTACCAAATGCAAAAACAGTAAGGGTGAATTGCCCCTTGTATTCCAACAGGCCAATTCCAAGGGCCAACTTCTATTTTTTACTACCCCTTGTGCAGAGTGCAACGAATTCACTAAAATGGGCCAATCCAGACTCCTTCCTTTCTTGCCATCACCTTGGGTTCCACCTGTGTTATGCACAGAATACACTGCGTTACCCTCATGGGAGGCACTGATCTTTAAAGGGGGCAATGCTTGATGGAATCTGTTAGTGTGTAGCACACTCCCATTCCCGCCAGAGGGCCCAGGTGTTCAAACACTTCATATTCCAAGGCGAGCAGCATGTGGGCCTCTTCCAACACCACTGTTCTAATCATGTTGGAGACAAAATACAGCCTTTTTAAATCGACCTGGTTGTCCTTAACAAAGTCCACTTGCAGGATATCTGATGATCGTCTCAACCTTAGTCTAGGAACCCCATTAAACATAGACAGCACATGCTGTCGATTAAGGGGGAACCTCTCCCCATTAAATATCCATTTGATATACAGAATATGGGAGTCAGGCGACATTGTAGGCAACACAGTGCTTGGCTTGATCAAGTAATTCCCAGAAAACAGCAACAATTCTACAGATTTAAACCCCCCTCCAGCTCCAAAAACATGTGTGCATGATCCACCCACCTGGGACCCCTCAGTGCGACATTCTAGCGAACTGTGCAATTTGAAATCCTATCTTGCCTTATTCACACTTAGTGGCTCCAAGATCTTGGAGCGCTGCTTTTCCAATGTCCGGAAAGGAGGGGATCCACACAGAGCCCCCCAGACAACTGGATCTGATCTAGCCTCACCATCCGTGGGGCCCTCAATATCAATACCCCCTGAACGACGGAAGAGGCACCCCACAACCATGAATTTCCCACAAATACCGGTGGTAACACTGGCTGGTCTGCCACAATTTCTGTACACACAGTGGGTTCTTTACACCCTCCTGGCGTTTCACACAATACAGGCATGCATTAGGCTTTGTTATATGGTCAAAAGCCTGCATAACTTCCTCCGCCTCATCCTCATTGTCTGGGTGGATCGTTAGAATGCTCAGGTCTAAGTCACTCATGCTGGAATCCAATGGCATGGAACTGGGTTTCAAATAGTCTATGCACAGCCAGCTGCTGACTCTTTTTGTTTTGTTTTGTTTTGTAATGTTCTTAGTCTTATCCCCCAAGTTTTCTGTGTATCTTTATCCATGACCACCCCACCAGCATGTGTAACTTTTCCTTAACTTCCGTTATTTGTTCTAACACCTCCACAGCAAATTCATCTACTACATCAGAGGGCCCCTCCTCCACAACCAGAGGTGCAACATTCCCAGTTTCACTAATATGACTAAGGTCGGCTAGTCTATTTTATTTATAGCACAGAACTTTCCTTGAACCATTAGTCTTTATCTTGGGAATGTTCTTAATATTTTTATTAAACGATTAAACGTCCCAGTGGATGACCACTCACAGCCACTGACACAGGTGGTAAAGGGGCCTCCACTGAAGAACCATTGACTGGGCCTCCTAATTGATGACCATTAAGGCAAACCACCTCAGGTAATGCCTGCACCTCTTCAATATCGGACACTTAACCAGGCATTATAATTGGGACTGTGACCAATTGACTAACATTAACCTTGTTTGAAGCACTCCTAGATGGTTCATTAGAAGCATTCAATATGTAATGTGCAGGCCCCCCATCATTAAAGGAGCCAGAAATGAACCCTTCAATAAAATTCAACTTGGCCACCACAGTGGCCACCGTAACATTCAAGCCCCTAAAATCTGCATGCAGGTTCTCATAAGATTGCACCAAGTTCGTCAAAGTAAAATTCAAGGCATCCAGTACTGATGGCACTGTAGATGCCATTGCCGGAGAAGACGCTGAACACAGAGGAAATAGGGCAGCGGGCTGCCTATGAATAGCCGGTTTATATGAATATGCCAAAGGCTCCAAAGTCTTTGAAGAGTCTGAACCATAGACGGAGGGCAAATGTGTTAATATCGTGTGGGGGGGGGGGGATGCCCGAAGATGAACAGTGGCCAGCCATCTCTGTTCCAGCCTTGACTAAATGTCCTGACACCCCTGTATCACCACCAAATGATAATGCTCGCATTCACATCCCAAGCCGACTCAGCGGTAGCTGTAATCGAATCCAGTAATACTGCCAAGACAGTAGTATCAGTCACCCCATAGCTGAGCCCAACACCTTCCCCCGTTCAGCAGTGACCTTTGCAGTTCTTTGATCATGCTGTTTTTGGAGACGACCCCCTGTGGTGTAGACACATCCACTAGCATGGGTAACTTGGCCAGCCTTGGGATCACTGGTATTGCTAGGGCGTCTGCCAAGGCTGTACCCAGGTGGACATCGGGAAAGTTAGTCGGATCAAAAGCCACTTTACTTCTCAAAGCATACATTGCATTCGTCAGCTCTATTCAGCTGCGCACCAAGAGTAATTTGTGGAGGTCTATTGTAGTCTACGTCATGAAACTGCTTTGCCCCTTAACACACCAATACACTCGCCAGTGATGCAAGACCCAGCGGTCTCAAGGCGCATTTTTCAGATATTACCAGAGGCAGCTTCTTCGTATCATTAACCAATCGTTTTGCGATGCTAACTGCCCACTGCCAGAAGCACTGAAGACTAAACACACAGCGCAACACACCATGTGCTCTGCGCTGGAGTTGTGTGTTTAAAGAGTACACTCTTCCTTCCCAGTAGAGACCATAAACAGACTAAGGCAACTCAGTGCGTCCAACGACTCCTGTGGGCTCTGCGGAACTAAACAAACAGCGCAACCCACTGCAAAACAAACACATAAACCACATAATGAAACCAAATTGTAACTTAACCTCTGAGACGTCCAGGTACCCGTGGGCCACTAGGAGTGCAGATCCTCATCATGCTCCCACCCAAGATGTCCCTTTCACTCGATTGTCTCCCTGATCAAATGGAGGATAGCACAGGGACAAGGTGCTGGTTTTGGAAGAAAGACCACCCAGAACAACAGTGGTTCGAATCCCGGATCTGCACTTAGAAACTGTACTTCTATCGGTATTAAGCGTGTTATAGGAAACCAATAAATAAATATAAAATAACAGCAGTCTCTCCTCCCCAATGTCAGACAGCCACAACATAAATATTTGACTGAATGTAACCAAGGTTGCCCTTTGTAAGAGACAACTCTATGGTGCAGTTTTATGGGGAGAGATATTCATCTTTCTGAATTTCCAAGCTGAAGCTACTTTTTCCTCACCCAAGGCAGTGCAAAGATGTTCTTGAATCTTTCCCTCATCTGTATTGTCCTTCTTGTCCTTCTTGTAGTTCATGAAGAAGTTCAGTCATATTCCCTTCCTAAATTTCATAATGTTTGCCCCTAATCTCAAAGGATAGTGCAAAGGAGTATCTCCATCTATACCAAATGCCCTCTGTTTGAAGCCACGATGTTAATGGCCTACATTGTCACCTTTGAGCCAGAGTATTTGGCAACAAATCTTGAAACACCTTGATAGAAGCACCTTCCCACTCTAAAGTTCCAGGACTTCCTGAGAATGGCTTATTTATACTGGAAGTAATGGCATTTGGCCACAACCAATCTGGGCCCTGACCCAGAACCTGCACCTTTATGAATCTTGTCGAACATTACAGCCCTGGTATCTTCCAGACCTAACAGGCCTTTGATCAAATCTTTTACCAATCTCTTGAAATCAGAGGGTGTTTCCCTATCTTTCTGAGTGACGCCCTATAAGCAAATGTTATTCCTCCATTCTCTATTCTCCACATCATTAAGCTTTCTTAGCATCTCCTCATCCATGTGTTCAAATTCCTTCAACCTTGTCTCCATCTTTACTTGCAGGACCTCTTTCGAGAGCTGATTATGTTCCAGGGTGTTCACCCTGTCCCCCACTCTCATCTTGAACACAGAAATGGTGGTGTGCCCCTCTGCGCTATAAGCCTTCATTTCTAATAGGACACTGTGAATGTCAATCTGAAGCACTCCCAACTCTTCCACCTTTTGCTGGACCTGCACTTGTGTCATGTCATCGATTTTGAGTCATTAATTGTGATGTTCAAGACGCAGGAAGTAATATGGTGGACTGCATCAGTATACCACTGCTCATCTTCCCCAGCACCTCAAGATAAGGGTATGCGCTTCCTCCCCTTCACTGAGCTTTTCCAGGCAGACTGTCTCATGCACCAGTCGCCATGAAGGAATGAAGGAACACCAGGGCATCCGCAACTAACATGAAAAACAGCAATCCCATCTTTAGTTCTCTTCCCAATCTTCAGCACCTCCGTGCAAACTCGTACCCCACAGCCGTTCTGCTCCTCAGCCCCTCCAACAATACCAGTGGACCTCACTGTGTCACCAGCAGTGCTGAGTCAACCAACAGAATATGGCTTCAATCATGAGTGTCGCGTCGTCCCAGGAACCGTGCAAGCCGGGCTCTGCCTCCATAGGTATAAGCCAGTCTTTGCGACTGGCATCCATGCACCTTCCACCCTCACTTGAGTATCGGTGCCTTTGTGCTGCAGCGGGCGTTCAGAGTCCCGTGGCATCCCAAATCTCCCCAGGCCTCACCGTTGTAGACTTTGCGTGTTCCACAGGAAGCAGGGCCTCTCATGTGATGCGCCTGATTTCTGTGAAGGCAGAGCTACGGTCACCAGTTGGTAGGTCTCCATTGGGAGCACATCGCAGCCTCACATCATCCTTGCAGCCGCTGCAGTCGGCAGTGCTCAGACCTTCCAATCGCCTCGTTTCTGAGTCTGCCAACGTGATTGCCAGGTTTAGAGGCCCTCAGCCCGATACCCTGTGTCGTCTCAAGAGCTCTTCATCTGGCCTCCTTGTAACTGGGAAGAGCGTATAACTGGGGAGGGGGCACATCCAGCCGGTGCCCACATTCTTCAGAAGCACTCCACCACCAATAGACATCTGGATAGCAACAGAGCTCATTCTAACAGCCAAGATCTGAGAGCATTGTATTCAGCTGTACATCTTTATCCGCGTCCCCTAGCGGTCTCTCCTGGATCGGGGTTGAAAGACACAGGAAGAAATGTTCGAGGGAGAAAAGACTGAAGATTATTTTTCCGAAATAACCTTTGGTCTTTTCTCCCCTGAACATTTCTGACTTGGCCCACACCCCTATCCACACCCCCAACACACCCCTACCCACCGCCCAACAAGCCCCTACCCACCCCCACCTACCTTGCTTCCAACTCGATGTGTCCCTGCAACGCCTATTCCCTTTCACTTCCAATATCGTGAACTGACACCGCAGGATCCTTTCCTTTTTTTACTTGTTTTGTCCCGGGATGGCTGCTGAGGAAATCCCTGCAACCCCCGCTCACAATATAATGAGCAAGGGTGCGGGGGACACCCTGCAGCCCGCCACTTTCATTTTTTGGGGATGGCTGCGGAGAACACCCTCACAACCCCCGCTCACAATATAGTGAGCAAGGGTGTAGGGGAAACACCGAATGCGTGATCTGGTCGAACTTTTCGCACGTTCAGAATGTTCAAACTGCCGAAAATCAGCCAAATTCACGCATTCGGTCATCTTGTGTTAGTCATTTTGGCTGATTTCGTCTCTCCTATCCTATCCTGCAATGTTGTGCTATAAATATAGAGTGTAGGGACAACAAAGGATTTCAACTTCATTCGTGATTGGAGACATCTTGAAAGGATTCATGATTCATGGACAGGTATTGTATTTTGGGAAAGAAGATTGGGTTAAAATAATATGACATTTGACAGAATTTAAAAGTAGATTTTCAGGTGATTTGGTAGCATACAATGATTTAGAACACCATTGAGATGTAAGGATGCTTTATGGCTCAAAGTAGTTTTACAACACAGGGTAACTTATTAGTAACATAGACATCACGTAAATGAAGCTAATATCACTAAATAATGTGGGATTTTCTTGATTACTTTACGTCAAAGAGGCGCTTCATTTACAGGAAGAGTCACAAGATAGAATACATAACTAATCTTGGTTGGTGAGTAACTTTTACATTTTGAGGATTATATTTGGAGCACTCACAGAGCATTTTCATATATTTTCACAACAGACAATAAAAGGTTAATGGAAATTGGCTCCTGATGACGAAATCTTTAATTTCGAAACATCTAGAGAATATGGAAACTCATTAGGCTTTCAGTTCCTGACATCTCTCAGGGATGTGAGCAAAGACATTGTGGACCACAAGTCGATGGACATATCCCCTGTTGCTAAAATGTCTCTGGGACAGCAAGCACTATAGTATCACTGCGCATGTTTAATAGGGGTGGCAAAGAAGCGTTTCCCACACTTATGTGCATACTAGTTTGTAGAGCTAGGCAGGGGCTGCACCACAGTTAATTACAGTAACGAATTACTTATGCAACAGGCGTAGCACTTGCCCTTTGCTTAAGTAACTTCCCAGTGGGGCATGTAGGGTGTGGCATTATTACCCCAAACAAAATCAAAACAAAGCCTTCTGCCACAGGTTGTGTGAATTCATCTGACTACTCTATGTGGGAGAAAAAAAATGTACATTTTTTTTTTCTGTCAAATGCACAGTCTATTTATATTTGTATATTAATTGTGTGAAACGTTTGTATAAACTATAACACATAAATACATTTAAAACAAATATGTAGAATTAGCACCTGGAAGGAAGGTACCGGCCAATCATTGTGACAGGAACATGGACTGAATATAACAGTGTAAGCCCACTTTTCATCCTGAGGCTGGCACCTTTCCCTTGGTTTGCCCTGTTACGCCGCCTCAAGCGCCCTTTACCACCACTTCCCTCCTCCAGCTCCACACCCCGCAAGATCTCCCCTCACCGGTCCCAAACACCGGTTCTTTTGCCTCTTCTCCTAGTTCCCCGCTCGCCCCACCGCTGGCATCACAGTAATAGAAGGGAGCCTGCCTTCCATTTCTGTGACAGTTTCTCCTGTGACCCGCACACACCCAGCGGGCATCATTAGTACTGGTGGTGGAAGCCTGGATCGGCCAGTATGGCACTGGGGTCCAGCACTAACTTAGAACAAGCGCTGTTACCGGCCCATGCACCCCACCACAGCGTGTATTATGGTTTAGGTACAACACTAGCTCGCCACATAAGTGGTGCTCTTTGTCACTCCCACCACCCTCGTGGGCTGTGTTTTCAAACAATTATTTTCTAGGAGCACAAAAGATTCAGTGACTGCAGTGTAACGCTTACATGTATGCATGAGTCTTTCTAAGAAATGCCCCAAGCTCCATCTGTTGCTGGATACCTAATTAAGATGATGATGGACTGTGGGAGGTGGAGTGGGGGGGGGCAACTAATGGACGATACCAGTATTACAAGAAAATAATTGGTACAAATGCATGCAGCACTTACTTGTCGACGGACTAATTGTAAATCGTACATTAGAACACTAATAGGAAAGGCGCTGAGAGCAGTTCTTAATCTAACACCGATTTTAGATGATGTACCAATTTCAGTCAAGTATTGTTTATCCATTTTCGGCACAAATGACAGAAATGGGGCGTAGAATGAAGAGAAAGCACTTTGATTGCAAGGAAACCTCACTCTGTTTTGCAAAGTAGGGTTTATTTAATTATTAATTATGTCTTACTGAGATCTCCATTATTAATGTAGAATATCCTTTTAAGATATAAAACGAATTAAGCTCAGTTTGAGTTTCTATTACAGCATTTACTTCCATTGAAAATCTTAATTAGACACATTGGGTGATAACAAGCAAATTAAATGCACTTCCCTGTGATAATTTACCCATGAGGTGTAGTTAGGAGTCACATTATTCATAGAAATGTAATAGAAACGTTATTGTATTTTATGAAATGCAATAGCAAAGCAGTTATAGGATCAGAATGTGCAATGAATGCTAATAGGTCGACTAAAAAAGGAATGTTTGACGAAATCTAATTTTTCTTGCGCTTTGATTTGCCCAAAACCAAAATAACTCTAAGACCAATTATCAAGATGCCTAAAAAAGGTTGAATACAAAGAAAAACAGTATTCAGAAAAGGATGTTCATTTCAGTAAGCTGATTATATTGCTGTGTTACTAGGTTAATTCACAAAGCTCAGTGGTTTAAGGAATACCGGCCTCCAACTTCTTTTGTCATTTTCAAATACCCCTACTCCATTAAGATCAAAACAGGTATCCCCTTGGTCTTAATCCAATTTCGCCAATATGCACAGAATATTTTCCCCAGTAAAGCATGTTTAGAATGTGAGGGATGCATGCTGGGCAACAGTAAAGGCGAAGGGGGAGGAACTCGGACAACAAGGATTCGCGAGGCTCTTAAATTCCTCAGTGGTGTAACACAAATGGTGGTGACCTGCCTACAAATTGAGATGAGGGGCTCTAGATACCCACTGTGCTCAGGGACATGTGTAGGCTTGTTAGGGAGATTTTCCTTAGGTCATGTGGCCTGAGTCTTTACGTATGTCACATTGCTCTATAAGTGGTGATGTAGCTGGGTAGCCCAGGCCTAACCCGCAGGAGGTGGAGCTGGGTGGTTAACGGGTACAGTACACGCTTTTCATAAAAACAAAATGAGATAACGTCCAAACACTATAGTTTTATGAAAATATGCGGACTGGACAGTTTACAGACAGGGGAAATGCTAGCAACCTGGAGTAGTGCTTTTGTGGAAACTATTTATAAAAAAGTGGGATTGTTTTTCCACCTTCAACTACCTTCCAATTGGTTTAATTAATACTGCATGCAAAATCGTAGTATCTTTTGTTCTAAAGGACCTGATGGACTGGGCGATCCATTCCGATCGCCTGTCAATGTTCCAAATGGGTTTTAGAAAAATACATGGGGACCATTTTGAGTGGCTTCATCTACGATTGTTTCCAACAACAGGCCTTCTCTTCAGAATCATTCCCTTTGCACACGGCAGCATTGTACATGACTGCCGCCTTTGACAGAGTAGCAAAAGTTGAACGAGTGGAATTTACCACCTCGTTTATTAAACATGTTGCTAATGTTACATATAGACAACACTTTACAAGTGAGATTGGACTACCTAGGTACTTTTTTGAAACCTATTAAAGTGAACATCTGTCTGAGGCAGGGGTCTGTGCTTGCCCTCTGCCTATTTAATTGATACATGTCGGATATGAAGGAGACCATAGCTAAATCGGACTTATTTCCACCAAAAATGTCACTGTCCCAATAGGGTACCGATCCTACTAGACAGGATGCCCATTGGCCTTCAAAGGAGTCTGAAGTATTTCAGGAACCGTGCTAGGGACAATGGTTTAGAAATAAACCCAAAAAATCTAAAATTATTACAGTCAGGAAAAAGCGGAAAAAACATAAGTGTGTCTGGTCAATCAATGACAAAAATATAGAGGAAGTAGAGTGTCTCCTTATCCGTAATCAATGATAACTTAAAAGTGAACGTTAAACTGTTTCAAACTCAAATGAAAGTAATATTTATGAAATATTGTTCCTTCAGACACCTCCCCCTGTTTGAATTTGTTAAATCGAAGGTTACAGCTAGTATCACATATGGCCTGGAATTATTCAATGACACAGACTTCAACTGGCTCGATATCCTGGAGGGCTCTCTATGGAGGGCCGTTTTAAAATTGCCTAGGTCTTTTATGATGTCTATGATTAGAATGGGACTTGGTTTAAACTCTTGTAGGTGTATTGTATTAAGGAATAAACCAAGCTTGTACGGTAAGATTTCAAGAGGAGAACCCAATACCCGTTTTGACATGGCAAACAAAGCACTGGGAAACAGTGGTGATTCCTCTGCTTTGAAATTTGCCAACAATTGTGATGCAGTGTTGGGGAACATGTACTTGGACAAAACAGTCCTCATGGATAATGATCCACTGCCAAGGAGGAAACTATTAATAATATGGAAAGAATGTTGAACTTAAAACTATCGAATCTTGAGGCATACACGCAAGGAAGACCAAAGCACAGTAAGCGCACCCCAGAGGGATACCATGGATAGACCTTTCACAGCAAGACAGATATCACATGGTAAACACGCTGCAGCTGAAGTGTGGGGGAAGCTGAACTCTGATAGCTCATCTCCAGCAGACCACTGTTGATGGGAACTGTGGCAGCTGGTGAAATTGACCTTATCCGGCACTTGCATAACATCAAAGGCAGTTTCAAACTGCATTTTTGGATGGTAGGGATGGGAACAAGGGTGTGGAATGAAGGCGCACTCCGAGAAGAGCCAATCAGATGGTAAGTTTTGGTGTCCCTGAAAAGCAACAAATACACAAGTATGTCCACAACAATGTTTCCAAGGGTTCTCATGTGCGGGTGCCATGTGAATGTTTCCCTTCCCACTAGATTGAAGCGTCTCCTGTTTCTTCTTTTTTTTGGTGCTGCCCAATGGCAGATGAATAAAGATCTGGAGGTCAGCACAATCATGTTAATACTTATTGCAAATAGGTTGCGGGGTGGAGCAGGAGGCAACGTGGCACCATATGAGAGAGGGGGGGGCAGGTCTATTTTGCTCCAATCATGTTGAACTAAAATATGTTTAGCTGTAGGGGTATGACCTATTCTAACCAGTCAGCTTTGTGAGGGTGGCGATGACTTGGAGTTTGAAATGCAACTGTTTCTAAATGTATACACACTGTATTAGTAATATAACGGTATTGTTCGCTTTGAGCCAGTTGTCAGCTCTCATCAACCAGTTCTGTTCCACTGTGCTTTTTGATTTGTGCTTGCCCAGCTGTAATACACAGCATTACCTCTTGCCTGGTGTATGCTGTTTATTGGACTACTTCTGGTAACCCATTGATTACATCCCGTTAGAGGGCCCCTAATACATTTTTGGTGACCCCAGTGAGATTCTAAGTTCTCTCGGTCAGCTCAGGGTATACCGGCTGGCCTCCCTGGGGGGAGGGGGCAGGTCCGGCGACCGCAGAGAAGGTCCTGCAGACATTGAGTTCACAAAGGTCTGCCTGGTACTGAGCACTGCCTGCGTTCAGGGGAGGAGGGAGCCCGCAAGGGAGGTTCAGTGCCAAGAGGACTTGAGGATCTCTAGAACATGTGAGTGAAACCAAGCAAGAATGTGCTGTGTCATGGTTGCATGCCCACCGTAGAGGAAGAGATTGTATTTTATGGTGTTTAGCATGCCTTGTCAAGGTGGAAAGACGATCGGCCATAGTAGTAGTGGAGTTTTGTACACGACACCCCATAGGGAGTAGGTGTGTGTGTGTGTGGGCACACCTGCGTTAGAGCAGAGGAGGTTCGTAGTGAGAGGCAAACACCGTTAGATGGGTGTTGCGTGTAGTGCCAGCAATTGTATGGTTGCATCATTTGGGGGAGAAGGGTGTTACTTTATTGTGCAGTAGTTGTAACAGTTCTTTTTGAAGAAGAGGAGTGAGACTCACGTATGATAATACGTGCTGTTTGTGTTGTTTTTATGGTGCTGACCAAGGTGTAAGGGTCACTGCCGACAGGTACCTGGTGTATAATAGCGTGCTTGGCATTCTGGAGGTGGGCGAGGCCAAGAGGAATATAGGTGGCTTGGCGCCTACCTGCACTATCATAAGGAAGAGGTGAGCCAGTGAAGAGGGGTGTAACATTACTAACTCAGACTGAGTTGACAGGCCTGGGGAGAAGGCTAGTGTGTCTGCTAGTAGTGCATTGCTGGGGCTGTGGAGAATGCCAGAGTGGAAGAGAGATAGATAAGGGGAGATGGATGAAAGAGAGTGAGTGTGGTTATTTGTGGGAAGAAGGTATAAGAGGGACGTGGGAAAGAAGAGAGGTGGAAATAGGGGGCTGGTGCAGCTAGGGTATTGTCAGGGGTAGGTCTGGCCAAAGACCATATTCTGTTGGAACTGTTGGGCCTGGGATCATGAAGACACCTAGACCCAGAAGGCTGTTGTACTTAAAAAGGCTGTTATGCCCTTTCTGTAGACATATTGCAGCCCAAGACTACAAATCCCAGCATTTGACACACCAGGACTACATTTCCCAGCATGCTCGGCGGACTCGCGAGCCAATGGGAAGCCGCGCTGGGTGTGGCGCGCGAATGCGCATGCGCGAGCCCCAAGGCACGGGGCTTGTGCTCGAGACATCGAGGAGAGCGGACGTGTGCCCAGCAGCTCCTCGGAATTCACACGCGAGGGGCCCAGAGCCTCCGGAGGAACCATCCGGCCCCTCGCTTCACAAAGATAAGTGCCGCTCAGCTCACGGAAAGTCTGGGTTATACGGGGGAAGCGCAGGGGGCATTTCCCAATCCCTCCAGAGCCCCTGCGCCGCCACATAGAAGCTAAGTGGGCGGGCTTCGGGGAGAGAGTTCTGATCAATGATTGTGTGCAGACGACTTTATATGTGGATGTTTTCACCTGTTTTCGTCTCGTGAAACATACGCCGGAACGGCGTACGAGGCGGGAGCGCATTACTAAGAAAAAGGCACTCGGTCTGAGGGAAGATCGAATATTGGCAAAATATAGATCCTGGGGATTTAAGGCCACGTGCGGCAACGCACCCCAAGGAAAACCTGAAACCTAGAATGCACGGAATGCGGAATGTTGAATGCGTGTAAAGTGTGTTTGGGAAAGTGTGAGTGAGAGATCAACACAACCAGAAGGCACACGCTAATGCTTGTCCTTGTTTTTTCCTTTCAGTGAGCATCAGATCACCTGACCGCAAGGACGTGGCACAGGACTCGACAGCCTTTGCAGGGCAGGACTTAAGGACAGAAGTTTAAAGCTAAGTGTGCTTGTGCAAAGACGTTTGTTTATGAAAATTGTAACTGGACTCATATCATGTTTGCCAATTCAAGTTTGTTTTTACCTCATGTTCAGGGGAGAATGTACATGATATGTTGAAAGGGCAATCTAGTGTGAAGGGAAAACATCTTTACATGTAAAGGTGTTACAAACACTGGCAGCAACCAGTTCAGGAAAAGTGTGCAGTCATCGTTTATCCTAAAAGTCCCCAGTCCCATCCATAACCTCTTCCTATCCCTCAATCCGGTTACCCTAAAATCCCTCTACCTATCCACTCATCGAGTCCCTAACCCTCCTTCCCCGCTCTGGTTACGGAGGTCTGTGTAAGCCTTGACTTGCAGACACTGAGACCATTGAGGGGGTGGTTGGTATTGCTTCGCTCCTGCGCCTTGGACCTGGGTACCTTGACAGAAGCACAAGCCCACGTAATATTCAGGCGCCCGAGTGGTGTAGCCAGCCCCCTTACCGTCATGGAGGAGATCGCCAAGGTCCTGCAAGACTTGCAGGGTGAGTTGGCTGCGTCCAGGCAGGACTATGCCACCTTATCTGCGCAGGTGCGTAGTTTGACAGCCCAAACCGCACCTTTACCAGGACATGCCCCAGTACAGGTGCAAGTCACCCCGGAACCTGTAGTTCCTCTAGCACCACCTGAGCGATATGGTGGCGATCCGCAGACATTTTCCACTTTCATCACGCAGTGTCGCCTCCATTTCCTTACTAAACCGGCAGCATTCCGATCAAATCAATCTAGGACTGCTTTTGTTATCTCCTACCTTACAGGAGATGCTGCAGCATGGGCAAATCCCTTAGTACAAAAAGATAATACAATCCTATATGACTGGGACGAGTTCCTTGGTGACTTTGAGAAAATATTCAACCGAAGGGCTTCCACCTTGTGTAAGGATCGGGAGTTGCTGACTTTGAGGCAGGGGAATAAGGAGCTGGTGACGTATGTAACCCAGTTTAATCGATTGGTAGCGGAAGCCGAGTGGCCACGCGACAAATGTATGTCCCTATTTTATCAGGGGCTAAGGGATGATATTAAAGACCTAATTGCCCAGGTTGACCCCCAACCCCGAGAATGCTCAGATATGATCGATCTGGCCATGCGGTTGGATCACCGTCAGGCAGAACGACGGGGGGATAGGAAAAAAGGGGAGTCACGTTCAGTAGTAAGGTTCGATCAGTCTAAAGGGACACGAGGGACAATGGACAAGTCGGACGGAGATGAGCCAATGCAAATTGGGTCAATCCGAGGTCCCCTATCCAAAGAAGAAAAAGAACGGAGGAGAAAGGATGGTGTTTGTATGTATTGTGGGAAGTCGGGACATTTTGTTCGTGAATGTCCCACCAAGCCCAAGACTCAGGGAAACGCTTCGGCTCGCCGGTAGTGGGGGTTACCCGGCCGAGCCTGACCAATAGCAGGGCCCCAATTACAGGTTCTCCCAATTTCGCTCCACATGTCTCGTTAAGGGGGTGTCTTGGGTTTCAGGGACTATTTAAAGAGGTCACTATGTTGATTGACTCGGGGGCAACAGGTAATTTTATAGACACTCAGTTTGCAGTCAAGCTGGGTATCCCTACGCAGCGAAAGGCGAAACCTGAACCCGTGCGTGCTGTAGATGGTACGCCTCTATGTTCCGGACCCATTACACATAACACTATTTCAGTGTCCCTAAGTAGCGGAAAAGGGCATTGGGAACATATTGTTTTTGACTTAATTGCCGCCCCGCAATTCGGCCTTATTTTAGGATTACCTTGGCTGAGAAAACATGACCCTCAGATTCAATGGACCGCCGGATTGGTAGAATTTAATTCTTCCTATTGTCAGGAGCATTGTAAGCGGCCGATATCTTCGACCCCTCAAGTTGCAAGCGTTACGGGTGGTCAACCCGAGGTGAGCCCGGAGGACCTGCCCGCAGAATACTCCGATTACTTAGATGTCTTTAACAAGAAGGCCGCAGAAACCTTACCCCCACATCGGGTATTCGACTGCCGTATAGACCTAGAACCTGGGGCTACTTTACCATGCAGTCGTATATATGCCTTGACCGAGGCTGAAAACGAGCACCTCCGAGAGTATATAACAGCCAATTTGCAAAATGGCTTTATTAGACACTCTAACTCACCGGTATCCTCCCCTTTGTTCTTCGTACCGAAGAAGTCCGGGGAACTTCGGACTTGCATAGATTACCGCGGGGTGAATCGGATAACCATCAAAAACCGTTACCCACTTCCACTCATCCCAGTCCTTCTAGATCAGGTTAGGGACGCGGTCATCTATACCAAGCTGGATCTTCGTGGCGCATACCATCTAGTGCGAGTGCGCGAAGGTGACGAATGGAAAACCGCCTTCCGAACAAAATTCGGATTATATGAATATCAGGTTATGCCGTTCGGTCTATGTAACGCACCCGCTGCTTTCCAACATTTTCTAGATGAGGTTCTTAGAGAATATCTGGACGTATGTGCCGTCGTGTACATTGATGACATCCTCATCTATTCCCATAGTCTTCAGGAACATATCCAGCATGTACGCGCTGTCCTACAAAAATTAAGGGAACACCAACTCTATGCCAAACTGGAAAAATGTGAGTTCCATCGGACCACAGTGGAATTCCTGGGTTATTACCTTACTCCGACAGGCGTGCAAATGGATCGCAAAAAGGTACAGGCCGTTCTAGATTGGGCCCCACCAGCCAATGTAAAGGACGTGCAATCCTTCTTGGGATTTGCGAACTTCTATAGAAGGTTTGTCAAGAATTTCTCTGAGCTGGTTACCCCAATCACGAGACTTCTACGCAAAGGCTGCCCATTTGTTTGGGACGCCTTGGCTGAACAGGGATTTCAACGACTCAAGAAGGCCTTTACTGATGCTCCGGTACTAAAACATCCCGACTTGTCCCAACCATTTGTGGTGGAAACGGACGCTTCCAGTTATGCGTTAGGGGCTGTATTGTCCCAACGAGATCCTCAGACAGGCCTATTGCATCCTGTGGCCTATTACTCGAGGAAACTGCTCCCTGCTGAGGTTAACTACATCATAGCAGATAGGGAGCTGTTGGCCATAAAGGCAGCGTTTAGCGAGTGGCGACATTATTTAATGGGGGCACGTCACACTGTGACGGTTATTACCGACCACCGCAATCTTCAATTCATTAGAACGGCCAAGACCTTGAGTCCACGTCAGCTACGCTGGGCCCAATATTTTGCCGAGTTCGATTTTATCATCACTTACAGACCCGGAACTAACAATCGGAAAGCTGACATCCTGTCTCGCTATCCAGAAAAACTCCTTAAGGAAACAGAAAAAGTGTCCCGGCCAATAGTTTCTCTGGAGCGAATAGTGGGCTTAACCACTAATCTTTTCGAGAGTATCCAACAAGGACTCTCCATACACGATCTGCATCAATGGTGCAAACAAGACTCCCAAAATACCATTAAAGATGGACTTCCGTATCATGGACAAGCCTTGTACTTGCCCACAACCCATTTACAAGGAAAGGCCATGTCCTGGTGCCATGATTCATCGCTAGCAGGTCACCCTGGTAAGGCAAAAACATTAGAATTAGTAGCAAGACATTTCTGGTGGCCCAAGTGGCGACTTGATGTTCAACAATACGTGCGACAATGTGCGGTTTGCGCTCAAAACAAGGCTGATCACCAGAAACCCGCAGGTCTTCTTCGTCCTTTGCCGACTCCTACTATACCATGGCACACGGTCACCATGGACCTCATAGTTGAGTTCCCACAAGTGCAGGGCTATACCTCAATACTGGTGGTGGTGGATGCCTTTTCAAAAATGGCTCACTTCATCCCTTGTAAAGGGGTCCCGACAGCCAAGGAAATTGCCGAATTATTCCTTCAGAATGTGGTTCGCCTTCATGGCCTCCCGTGCCGTGTGATAACAGATAGGGGTCCGCAGTTTACTTCTAGGTTCTGGCGTGAGTTTTGTAACATCATCGGTATGGAAATCCGACTGTCCTCGGGTTATCATCCTGAGACAGATGGCCAAACCGAACGCGTGAACCAGGGGCTGGAACAGTTTCTACGCTGCTTGGCCGCAGGACGAGAGACAACCTGGGTTCAACACACTTGGCTAGCGGAATTGGCATATAACAATGCTGTTCACTCCTCCACAAAACGGTCCCCGTTCTTCTGCTTGTATGGAAGACATCCACGGATCTTACCCTTATCCGTACCAACAGCAGAAGCTGTGCTGCCTACACTGGCAGGACAACGGATTGGAATAGAGCAGGTTTGGAAGGAGGTGCAGGATAATCTCATAAGAGCCAAAAAGACTTATAAAATCTATGCAGATAAACATCGACGTGCCAGCCCAGTGTATCACCAGAATGATTTAGTTTGGTTGTCCACCCGCAATTTGCGGCTAGAAGGGCCCAGAAAATTACAACCCCGCTATTTGGGCCCGTTTAGCGTACAAAAGGTAATTAACCCAGTAGTGGTTCGATTGACTCTACCATCCCAGATGAAGATCCATCCTACTTTCCATACATCGCTGTTAAAACCAGCACCCCATGGCACACGTACCCAAAAAACACCCCCCGTACTCGTACAAGGGGAACCTGAATACGAAGTACGAGCCATTTTGAACTCCAAGAAAATAAAGAACGGACAACTTTATTATTTGATTGATTGGGTGGGGTACGGGCCCGAAGACCGCTCCTGGGAACCCTCACATCATGTGCATGCACCACGATTACTGCGCACTTTTCATAGAAACTACCCTGATAAACCCGGGGGCCCTGCCTTCCGTGGGGGGGGAGTGCTGTCAGGGGCAGGTCTGGCCAAAGACCATATTCTGTTGGAACTGTTGGGCCTGGGATCATGAAGACACCTAGACCCAGAAGGCTGTTGTACTTAAAAAGGCTGTTATGCCCTTTCTGTAGACATATTGCAGCCCAAGACTACAAATCCCAGCATTTGACACACCAGGACTACATTTCCCAGCATGCTCGGCGGACTCGCGAGCCAATGGGAAGCCGCGCTGGGTGTGGCGCGCGAATGCGCATGCGCGAGCCCCAAGGCACGGGGCTTGTGCTCGAGACATCGAGGAGAGCGGACGTGTGCCCAGCAGCTCCTCGGAATTCACACGCGAGGGGCCCAGAGCCTCCGGAGGAACCATCCGGCCCCTCGCTTCACAAAGATAAGTGCCGCTCAGCTCACGGAAAGTCTGGGTTATACGGGGGAAGCGCAGGGGGCATTTCCCAATCCCTCCAGAGCCCCTGCGCCGCCACATAGAAGCTAAGTGGGCGGGCTTCGGGGAGAGAGTTCTGATCAATGATTGTGTGCAGACGACTTTATATGTGGATGTTTTCACCTGTTTTCGTCTCGTGAAACATACGCCGGAACGGCGTACGAGGCGGGAGCGCATTACTAAGAAAAAGGCACTCGGTCTGAGGGAAGATCGAATATTGGCAAAATATAGATCCTGGGGATTTAAGGCCACGTGCGGCAACGCACCCCAAGGAAAACCTGAAACCTAGAATGCACGGAATGCGGAATGTTGAATGCGTGTAAAGTGTGTTTGGGAAAGTGTGAGTGAGAGATCAACACAACCAGAAGGCACACGCTAATGCTTGTCCTTGTTTTTTCCTTTCAGTGAGCATCAGATCACCTGACCGCAAGGACGTGGCACAGGACTCGACAGCCTTTGCAGGGCAGGACTTAAGGACAGAAGTTTAAAGCTAAGTGTGCTTGTGCAAAGACGTTTGTTTATGAAAATTGTAACTGGACTCATATCATGTTTGCCAATTCAAGTTTGTTTTTACCTCATGTTCAGGGGAGAATGTACATGATATGTTGAAAGGGCAATCTAGTGTGAAGGGAAAACATCTTTACATGTAAAGGTGTTACAAACACTGGCAGCAACCAGTTCAGGAAAAGTGTGCAGTCATCGTTTATCCTAAAAGTCCCCAGTCCCATCCATAACCTCTTCCTATCCCTCAATCCGGTTACCCTAAAATCCCTCTACCTATCCACTCATCGAGTCCCTAACCCTCCTTCCCCGCTCTGGTTACGGAGGTCTGTGTAAGCCTTGACTTGCAGACACTGAGACCATTGAGGGGGTGGTTGGTATTGCTTCGCTCCTGCGCCTTGGACCTGGGTACCTTGACAGGTATAGGGAAGGGACATCTAAAAAGAGGGAGACAATGGCTTATCGAGACAGCCCCCTCGATCATGTGTGTGAGAAATTGCCCCAATATCGGGAACAAATATTAAAGTAAAACTACCAGTGGGTCCAGGAGACTGCAGATCAGTGTTTCCACGCATGGCCTGGGAAGGGAACATTTAATAGTAAAACATTCAAAAACATGTTCTCATATTTATTAACAATATATAAAGGTTGCAACCTGAAGAGCAGGCATAATATATTGGGGCTCTGGAGACTGTATAAGTAGAAGAAGGGGGAGCCTCCGAAGAAAGGAGAAGGGGCTGAGCAAGGGGACCAGCCAAGTGCACCACCCCTGCCTTATGGCACCTATAAAGCGTTACGACCTGCGGCAGGGTACACCAACTCGCAGTGGGAGTGCCCAGAGGGGGAAGGGGGTATGTTGGAGAAAAAGAAGGATAGAGACACCCGATGGGATGATGCACATAAACAGGGAGAGAGGAGATATTTAGCATACATTGAGAAGAGCACACAGCAGCAGGTGGATGTATTATTTAATGAGGCAGTGGGGGTGATCGAACAGGAGGTACGGAGGATTGATAAGCAGAGAGGGGACAAGGGGGACAGAAGGGAACGGTTTTCAGGAACAATACAATTCAGACTGAATAATGAGGAAGAAGAAGAGGGAGAGGAGGAGGCTGGAAGAAAGCACAAGGGTAGTATAGCGTCAGAGGAAGAAGAAGTAGGATAAGATTTAAGGGTATTACCCGAATTGTTCATTTACAATTGTTCGAATGATGCAATTGTTCGAATAACAGGGGTCCGAATTGACCTTCTGCACAATTGACCGTATGGTTATTTTTATATATGTAATGGGTTGGGGTAATAATAATATAAGGGGATTGGGTGGGGGGTTGGGGTGGGGGGAGGAAGGGGGGTTTCCCCCTGCATATATATCCTAATTGACCATTTAAATTCAGTCAATTGTGCAGAAGGTCAATTGTTATTCGAACAATTGTCATTCGTACAATTCGTATACAACCGATTTAAGCGATGGAAAGGATGAACAGTGGACCCCCAACAGGGACAGACAAAGGGGAGGAAAGCAGAGGAGTTGGGGGGAACGCAAGGAGGTCAGGAGGGACAGGTTGACCTCCCTTCGCAGCAAGAAGGAGAAGGTGAAAATAGGGCTGGCCCAGGCGACAAAGAGGGGAGGAGAGATGGGACCCTGGGTGACACAGATGCCATAATTGCAGAAGGGGAGAGGGGACGTGCACTATGTACCATGGCAGACAGGACTGGGACAACATTATTTGCAGCCTGTTCTCCCTTGTGGCCGAGGCTAGCAAGTGGATATATGCGCTCCAGAAAGAGACAGCTGGGGTGATGTTGGTGATAGGGGACATGAAAATCGTATTTGCGGTCATAATAGGAGAACGAGGAGATAAAATGTGGGGGTAGATGGCATACAAGGGGGTGAAATTGAGTACCAATGCACACGATGGGGCTCCGTTCAACAATTGGCAAGCACACATGAGGAAGGTCGTGAGAAGCATTTACTCAAATAGTTCAGATTTGGGACCAACCATGGCACACAAGATGAAGCCTGACGAGGACCCAGCAGAATATATAAATCAGGTCGAGGACCTCTGGATGTTGGAGACGCGAAAGCCCTGGGATGAATGCATATTCAGTTCTATCATATATTAGTAAAGGGATTTCCAGTGGATGTCCAGGCGTCTTTCAACAAGATTGTAGGAATAGAAGTGAAGGGATGGCCCAAGATACAGGCAACAATAGTACAAAACTGTAAAAGAAAGCATGAGAGCGAGAGGCAGGCAGCAGCAAATACTACAAAGGCAGAATACACAATGGAAGGGGCAGTGCCCGTACCCGACGCTGCTGCAGTGGCGCCCAACCAACAGGGAGGGTTTCCTGTGGGGAACATGCTCCATCCACAGGGAAATGTACAGCCGCTCTATATGCCTCAAGTGGAACTCCACAGCAGGGAAATTAAATACCAGGGGGGTTCTTTCTAATGGGGAGAGGCTACCCACATATAGGGCATTTTGTATGCACTTGCCCGTTCGGACAACAAGCTCAGGCACAGGCAATCCAAATGGCAAAACAGCAAGTGTTTGTTGCAGCACAGCAGCAATTGCAGCAGGTGCAGTCACAGCCAGCGCAATTGCAGCCGGGGTACCACCCCTGTCCCAGGGGCCACAAAAGGCCCAAGGGGGACTGATGGATGGCAGAATGGTACTTCCGAGCATAACACATGCACCAGCTGCGGGAAGAGCAGTAGTGTTAGGACAGAATGTGGTACCTCATTAAACTGGGGTCAGCAGGGTCGGAAGAAATCATTTCCTGTTCCCACAGAATAATACTCAACCATAAGGGGCCTCACAGAGGGTTCAATTGGGTCCAGTCCTAGCAGTAACTGATGGCCCCGAAGTGGAACCAGAGGTAGCAGTGAAAATAGAACCAAGATAGTTTGCATTTCTCATAGATACGGGAGCCACCAAATATTGCGAAAGGGAGGGGGGATTCCCGCTATCAAACAAAGTAATGGACACGCAGGGCTTCTTTGGGTTCCAGTGATAAAAGGTTTACCACTAATGATCAGGATGCAGGCATTATAACACCCCTATTGTATAAGAAAGACACACCCATCAACATCCTAGGAAGGGACTTATTGAGCAAACTAAACGTTACAGTATCATTCACCGAAAAAAGGGATGGTGTGCCCAATGCCAGGCATCTATTACACACAAGTGGCCGTGAGCAGTACATCCCCAAACCATGATACGAGGCCAACCGATGTACCCTAGCATGTTTCTGTATGGGGTCAAGATATTGCTGGGCTGGGTCCTGGGGATACAAGAGAAGGTGTTTTGGTTGGTGGCAGAGTTGCTTTTCTGACTGCAGAGCCAGAGGGAGGATGCAAAAGATACCACAATAGCGCTACAGCTTGAAGAGCTAGTGATCCACAAAGACATGGTGACCCTATGCGCAACGGATAATGACAACATGGAATGACGTATGTGTTATGCATTGACCCAACATTGACAGTCAGATGAGTAATGGATGAACAATTGTCCTCTGAGGGGGAGTAAGAGTGGGAGATGGTATTCCAGCTACAGATACCTTGCCCACAGAGTGTAGTGGAAGCACTGGTGCCAATACTTACACAGTTGGTAAAGAGGGGAATCAGGCACACAGACAAAGATATGAAAAAAGTTCCAGAAAAACTATGCACAAAAGGGCCCCATGATGTAGGAGTGTTAAAAGGAGTGGGGGTAGTAAAAGTAAAGTTGAAGGAAGGGGCGCTGCTGCCCCGAGCAAAACAATACCCATTGTCCAAAGAAGCAGATGAGGGGATATACACAACACTACATGCGTTGGGGCAGCAGGGCATAATCCAGATATCCACCTCACTATGCAACACAGCAATATACTCAATAAAGAAATCAAAAGGTGGCTCATGGAGGTTTATACAAGATTTATGCCCTCTTAATGACATGGTTGAAGAAGAATTTCCCTTGGTACCTACCCCTGCCACAATACTGTGCAATATTCCAACAAAGGCAAAATACTTCACGGTCATTGACCTGAAGAACATGCTTTTTTCCATCCCGCTACACCCTGGTACTAGATATTTGACAGCATTTACGTATCGTCTGATTCAATTTGAACACACTAGGCTGCCCCAGGGGTATTGCGAATCACCCACTATCAAGCACGGTCATGCAATACATTGGTAATTTATAGGTGCAGAGTGAGACTGAGGCGCAGTGTAGGATGAACTCAGTACATCTCTTAATGCTACTTGCTGACAAGGCGTTATAAGGTGGTCAAAGAGAAGCTGCAATACTGCCAGGAGGAAGTTGTATAACTAGGTAAATAAGACAGTATAACACAGGAGAAGGTAGAAGCAATCCACATGACTGCGCGTTCACACACAGTGAATGAGATGCAGAGATTCCTGGGGTTGTGCAATTATTGTAGGGCATGGGGTTTTGACTACTCCACATTTACAAAGTCCCTACTACAGGACATTAAAGAAGCCCAAAAGTAGAAAAGGGAAATAGTGCACATCAGAAAAGAATGAGAATTTTGTTGAACTAAAAGAAGCATTGGCCCATGCGCCAGTGTTGACAACCCCTAATTACAAAGAAACATTCTATCTGTTCTCTCACTCAGATGGCTCAGTGATTACAGCGGGCCTCACGCAAAAGAAACCACAGTGGCACAAGCCATTGGCTTACTATAGTGGTGTATTAGACCCAGTGATGCAGGGTAACTTCCCCTGCAAACAAGCACTTGCGGCTGCAGTGTTTGCAATAGAGAAGGTAACAACAATTACTATGGGTTGTTCAGTAGTACTGTACATGGAGCATTCACTATTTACAACAACAAAAAAAAATCAAACACACTGACTTAAGGGCTTAAGGTTATGAAATAATACTGACAAACCCAGCCATCGAGGTAGTGAGGTGTTGTGTGGTCAACCCAGCACCATTCATAGCAGAACCTGCAGAGAAAGGGGATTACATGCATGAGTTTGCAGCCCATCTGGGCAGAATGGAAGGGAACACAATGCTAAAAGAAGAAGAAATAGAGAGAGCAGACATGATCTTTATTGACGGGTCCTCAAGGATCGACCCCATTACAGGAAATAAACATAATGGAGCTGCGATAGTGTGCTACAAGCACAGGAGCACATAGTTGCATCACAGCAGAGGTTACCATCACATTATTCAGCACAGGGAGTAGAGCTAGTGGTCATGATCAGCACGTTGAACATGACAGAAGGGAATGCAGCTAACATATTCTCAGACTCTGCTTACTTCATGTCCACAATACACACATGATTAGCATGATGAGAAAGGAAGTTGTTCAGGCGAAGTGATTGGTCACCAGTACAACATGCTGAGTTGCTTGGGCAGCTGAAAGAAGGATAGAAACTACCAGTAGAGGTGACTATAATAAAATGTGCTGCCCACTCAGGTGAACAGTACTTAATATAATTGGGGAACAAAAGGGCTGAGAGAGCAGACAAGGAAGCAGCCTCCAACTTGATAGGAAGAAGACAATTCTTTTTTGAGAAATGTATTCACTCCTGTGTGCTGTTTGTTCAGAGGCCCTATGGTCTAGATTCATGTCCGCTAACCAACGTGCATTGTCTTTGGTGCTAATTGACTTTTTAAGGCACATCTCTGCAATCCTGGGTAAGTTGCCACCTAAAACTAGGGCGTAGTGACATTAGAGCAGCAGAGGATTTCTACGCCATCTGTGAATTATCTCTGCACGCTATGTCCACAGTAAATTGTATTGCATAAGTATCTTAAATACAAATTGAGAAGTATACCCTATATAGGAAAGGATGATTTTAAATGAAACTGTATTGAACATGCATGAGTGCCGTATTAAAGAAATACAAACACAAAATCAAAGGGTTTGCGAGAAGGTCTGGATGACCCATTAGGTTTTGGGTAATGCTTGCTCCCTAATATATATTTTTCTTATATTTTTGTAAACGAGAAGTTTCTAGGGGACACATTGTTAGGAACAAAGTCCGGTTTTAACTTATTATAGGGACCTGTAATAACGACTGATGATTGCATATAATATGATGTATTAACAATTTTAAGTAAATTGGGATGAATTTTACTGTTGAGTTTTTTGGCGGGCATTATGTTATTGGAAGTACTTGAAGTGTACACAGTTTTATTTTAGCTTTACAATTGTATCATAACTCATTGTATGTGTAAAGGTTGGTTCTGCCAACTGTACAGAGGGCAAAGCAATACACTCTATCTAGAGAGGCAGACAAAGGTATTTTTGAGACCATTTCCACACTATAGGAGCAGAGGATTTTAATGCCATCACAATCTCAATGTTTCCTTTAGTTCCCAATCCAGCTACAATATTATGCAGTATCCCATAAGAAGCCACACATTTCACAGTGATAGACTAGAAGAATGCATTTTTCTCGACACCCTCGAGATCTGACCTCATTTCAATATAGGAACGGTAGTGGAAACACACGAGGCTGCCACAGGGGTACTGTGAATCCCCATCAATATTCAATCAGGTCCTTCAAATGGACCTGCGGAATGTACACTTAGACAGCACAGTGATTCGTTATGTGGATGACATTTTGATATGCAGCAAGACAGAAGAACAGTATCAAAAAAACTCATTACAGCTGTTGACAGCTTTGGCAGAGAAGGGATACAAGGTGTATAAGACAAAATTACAGTACTGTCAGAAAGGGTTACTATACTTTGGACAGCTAATATCCCAGGAAGGCAGGAACGTGACTCCTGAAAGAACAGAGGCAATTATGAAAACACTGCTGCCGAAGACTGTGAGGGAGATGCAGCAATTCTTGGGTCTTTGTGACTATTGCAGGACCTCGAGGTTCGACTACAGCACACACACTAGACCCCTTTTAAATGGACTCAAAGAGACTCAGAAGGGGATCGCAAGATAACATGGACGGGTGAAATGACAGAAGCATTTGGCGAATTGAATGGCACAACATGCACAGCCCCAGATTTGGAAATCCCTGATTACAGTGCAGAATTGTATTGTTCTCGCACACAAATGGGGTAGTGATGACAGCCGTGCTCACACAGAAGACTACATTGGGACATAAACTGATCGTCTACTACAGCGGCCATCTGGACCCAGTGATAGGCCATTATCCTTGTGAACAAGCATTGGCAGCTGCTGCCTTTGCAATAGAAAGGTCAGCAAGTATTACAATGGGCTGTATTACCACTCTGTATGTGGAACATGTCCTTTTCACTATTCCTGAGAAGTCCAAAAGCAAACTGGCCACACACAGAGCATCCGGATACGAGGTGATTATCTTGAATCCAGCAGTAAAGTTAGTGAGATGCAGAGTTGTGAACCCAGTGGCATTTATAGCAGAACCAGTGGAGGAGGGAGACTATGTGCACGACTCCACTAAATACACAGAATATTATGACGATGTTCCGAGAGCCAGGGAAAATGCCCTTGGGGTGAAGAAGTAGTCTTCATTGACGGGTGCTTAATAATTCAACAGACGTCGGGGAAGGGAATACTGGGAAGGTGGTTGTAAAATCAAGACAGAGTGGGACATTTGAAATAGTGGCAAGTGCAGTTGCGATGCAATGTGGTGACTAGAAAGCACCGGTAAACTGGTAATTGCACTTGCATTATTACAGATAGCTCTAATGCAGCTGCAATACCCAACCCATACAAATAAAAAAAGAAGCTCTTGCAGCACATTAAGCAGAAAATTGGTTTTGTCCCAATTTGGCAGAGCATGTTGTCCACCTTCATGAATAATTGCATTATTTGTCAAACGTTCACAGCAGGGCACACATTGTGTGTAGTGAGAGGAGCAATACCTCGCCCTAATGGTCCCTTCCAACATCTCCATATAGATTACGTGGACATGATTCAGAATTGTAATATTTACAGATACATGCTAGTAGGGGTGTGCCCATTTTCTCACTAGATTGAAGCTGATCCATGCTCTCAACTGATCCGCTTTGTGCTGCGAAATTCCTTGTCAGAGGGGTGTTCCCATGGTGGATGGCGTGTGAGGTCCTGTGATCTGAAAATGGGACTCACTTCACAAATGAAGTGTTTGAGAATATCACAAACCTGCTGGGGATAAAGCATATGTTTTCCTGTGCTTATCACCCACAAGGGAATGGGATTTGTGAACGCCTCAATGGCCTGCTGAAGGAGAAAATTGAAAAAAGTAAAAATTACTTTGAAAAGGGGTGGTTCCATTGCCTACCCATAGCTTTATTCACATTGTGCAATCAGCCTGCATCTGACCACCATTTAACTGCCAGACTGCTGGGAGAGACCGCAACTATTGGTGTATGGACAAGTATTCACCAGAGAAGGGTGGATGGAAGGGATGCTGGTGTTAAAGCAGAGGCACTCCTGACAGTTCCAGTGGAAGTGGTCCAGAAAGAAAATGATGAGTGCCTTAAGGAGTGGGCAGCCAGTGGCAAAATACTTACATGGGTCGAAAATGAAGCAAGCCCTATGCCAATAATACTGCACAGAAATGCGTCCCTGTGTTTCCAGAATGATGGTCCAGTAAAGGTTGGGGTGAACAGAGGATGGAAATGAACATCAAAAATACTTGGTATGAAGGTCAGCACAGCAGTACTAATGGACCACTGTTGGGCCTGTGGATCCAAGGCGTACATGCACTACCACCAAACTGGGTAGGGATATGTTCTCTAATACAGCTGAACACACCACCCTTAGTAGTGCCTCAGAAAGAAATAAAAGTAGATCAATTCCCAAAAATGGATGCACACCAGAGGAAAAGAAGGTCTGTGGAGCTGACCAGAGTAAAGAGAGGAAATGATGTGTTGATCAAGATGGTAGAAGCCCTAGATGCAATACCAGAGGAGTACAGACTGTTCAGCGGAATGGAAATGCTTTTCGCTTCAGTATTCCCAGAGTTCAGGCTAACACAAATGCCAAATGGCTCCAGATCACCAGATGGAAACTGTTGCAGCCAATCTATTAAACGGTTAAAGGGGTGAATGCAATAAAGGAAGAGTTCAGAGCTGTCAGGCTCATGACCCTTCAGAATAGGTATGTCTTTGATCTCTTCACAGCAATGGAGGGTGAGTATGCAAACAAATTGGGCCCTCCTGCTGTACCTATGGACCCCCTCACAATGGAGATAGTGGGACCCTTACAGAGGCCATAATGCAGCTCTCAGACCTGCATGCCAAGATGGAGGAGATAATGAGCCCAGCGGGGAAGAGGAAGGTTGGGTAGCGTACCTCTTTTCCTGGATCCCGTTGTGGATGGCAAATGAACTAAGTGTACTGGTAGCCGGCTTAGTACTGGTACTACTCGCCTTTTGCATAATTAGGTAGCTGTAAAAGAGTGCAAGAAGACTACCCAAAGGACAATAGGGATGAAAATATTATTGGATGTAGAGATGAAAACGGACAGTGAGGCACAATCTTTCGAAGTGCTGCAGTCAGACTTGAAGCAGTGTTCCCTTTTTCTTCAGGCATGAAGTTCTCCTTTCCAGCAGATCCATGCAACTATGTGAGACGTTGGGTATTGTGCAAGCCTGACGGAGACTGCTGCTTAATGACCTGGTGTTTGGACGAAGAAGTGAAGTACCATGTTCATCTGGGAGGAGTGGTGAAAGTATGGATTCCAAAGCTATACGTCAACAGGGAGGACCTCCAAGGAAGTGTGGTAGAAATATTGACCAGGGGGGGATTGAAGAGAGAGATGTGAACGTGGCCCTCATTGCACCAGTGCCTCCCTCGTCTTGACATCACAGAATTGAAAGGTGTACATCGTTCCTGGCCCCCTCATCCCCATCACCGCTGTACCACAGATGTGAGAAATGCTACTCACTCAGACAACCGTTTAGACCCTATACTGAGGATTTTGTAGAGGAGATAAGTTTGTAGACAATGGAGCAATTGGACTGACTATGACTGTGCAAGAACCAATGACGTTATGACCGAGACCATGACATAGAAGCATTAGACATGAAGCACATCTGTATTCCTGCATGAAGTTACACAGACACTTAGATTAAACTATGCTTGGACATGAAGAACAGGCATATGACCCATTTAGATAGAGGATGTACAGACTTTCTCCATGCAGTGATGCAAGTTGCACGATAACACATATAAACCGCTTGCTTACGCTGAATGCAACTAACATGAGAGGCCAAATAAATTAAAATGGAAGCTGCAGCCACATTGAAGTTCATGGAAAACACTGGGAAGGCTCAAGAATACAGGGAGAGGCCTGACTCGCTGATCCAACAGGAAAGCACAGACCAGACTATTTGTCTAGCCAGCAAACATGTTCCAGCCAAGGACACCAAGGAAGGGAGAGCTTCACAATTGCAGAAGAGATAGGACACCTGCATGGGTGAAAGCTAAAAATCCTTATAAATGTGAGCAAGAAAATTAAGTTTATGGTCTCTACGCACATGACCTGGGATGTGAAGACAAAGCCTATTCATTCGAGCCAGACAAAGACTGTTGTTCCCATCCAGCTCAGGACAGACAATACCAAAGTAATACTAGATTAAAAGCTAAATGTTCTGTTTCGAGGCCTACAGGATCGGAGATGGTAACCATATTGGTACAGATAGCACCTTTGGGACTGTTCCCATCACTTTGAATTGTTGCTCATGGGCTGGTTACCATCCAAAGTGCCAAGGCTGAGAAGACCCTCACTGACTAATCCCTACTCACCTTCCGCGCTAGTTCACACTTTGTTGCATGGTCCAATTGTAATGTGCTAACCTGACATGCTTGTGTTTGCAACATTTAGGATGTAGTCACAAGTGGAGCCATCAGATAGTTTCCAGCCAAAGAATGCACTAACCCTATATTGTTTCTATAAGTAGCCTACCTCACTAACTAATCCCATCCCACCTTAGGTTTGTGCAATGTATCATAGTTGAATAAAACACCATGACAAGCCTGTAACTGGTCGAGAGAGCATTGGAAATCCTGAGATGTACATGTTTTATCCCTCTTATGAGAGCTCTTAATAAACACTGAGGTTTATCAAATATTTTTACTGTTCCGTTTCTTTGGTGCAGGGATCTCCCTCGGACTGGTTCCTCATGCCTGTAATTAGGGGGCATTGATAAAACCCCCTCCACTTCATCTGTCTCATGAAGTGAGTACATCGAGACTCATGCCATTGGATGACACTGGGAAGTAGGAGCTGTGACTCTTTAAGGGCTGATTGTGGCAAAGTCATACTCTTTTTATATGTGTGGGATGAAGTAGCAGATATTTAGGGAGGGGGTGATACATCCGTCAGTGTCCATCCCTTGGAGTCAATGGATGAGGAACATGCAATCAGGTTAACAACTGGGAGGAGGTGCTTCAAGAGCAGTGAGTCCAGGAGGGCTGCTTAAGAGAATCACAACTAATATTAGTGGGCAGAAGCAGATGAGATTCAGGGAATTAGGTGAGACACCAGTCACTGGCCATCTCTTGAAGTGAGTGGATGCCATTGGGGGACACCTGGGAGGACGATGAAGAAGACCAGGGAATCCCTGAGGCTACTTGTGGTAGAGTCATGCTGATGAAACTTTGGTTATAGGAAGCTGCAGAGATTCACGGAGATAGTTGATTGATTGATTATTTGTATAGCACATATACACAATGTGTTTCAAAGCACTTCAAGGAAGGAGGGAGCATGGGAAAGTACAGATACATTCTAACAAGTCCTTGAAACAGAACAGAATGTGAAAAATAACTATCATATCATTACAGATAGTACAAGTGCATGGAACAAAAAGGGAGAGGAGAGGGGGGGAAAAGGAGACAAAACTAGCAGTAACATTACTATGCCTGATAACAATTGTTGCAATGCAAGAGTTACAAGAGGAGAGGAGGGGGGAGGAGGTGAAAGAACAAAGAAATATCGAGGCTGAGTACCATAAAGGAAATACACCAATCACGGGCTAAAAAGATTCACAGATCTTTTATTACTGTACAGTTTACAAAGCAAAACAGATAGATATCTGGCTCCCAACACCTAGCGATGTGTCCCAGCTGACAAGGAGAGGTGAGAGGGAGTTGGACATCTGAACATTTGTGCTTTTATACAATTTGTGTAATATTGTCCAGCCTCTCTTCACGTTAATAATTCGTGGTCTAGAGTTCGTGCCTAGTTCACATACTGATTATACAATATTATGCAAAGGGATTACATAGGTTTGCATTTCCGTGAAGACACAATGGTGATGTATGTTCTCGGATCCCACGGTAAGCCTTATACTAAGTTCCTTTACAATACAGTTTGACCAATGCATACGCTCGAGGTTTGTTCTTCATTGTCCCAATATTTATACAAGGATGAGTCTTGTGAGCGTAGACAACACTTAAATAACAGTTCATATGAAGCACAAATTCTCATTGCTCAGTCTAAACAGTTGGCTCTCGGACAGCCTAAACATTAACAGAACTCAAAGGTCGGAAGGCTTGGTTGCAAGTTGAAAACATAGTCCACCATTTTAGAACGAAGAATACACGAGTGGAAATCAAAATGGCGGATGAATTTTTAAATGGTGGCGAAGTTAACCCAAAAATCGGAAGTTTGCAACGCGTTTTCCGTGTAGCGTGACTAGACCTAGGCCAATATAAATACTAAGGAGGCACTACATAATTACCGTTTAACAAACCCTCGTTTTGGCCTAAGCTAAGAGCTTTATTAAAAATATTCGCTTTACTCGTAACTCCACGTTTCAATGTCAATACATCCTGAATCACATTCATCAGATATATCAATTGCCATTAGATCTTTGACAGTAATATCCTTCATTACAAATACATTAGCCATCTTCTCAAGTGTGTGTATTTTTCGGTCCTAATGTTCCTACAGCCTGCGCACAAGGTCCCCTAACATCGAACATATGGCAGGAAGACATTGTATGCAACAACTACAGAACAAAACAATAGCAAGGATTACCATTAAGACCAAACAAAGTTTCCATCCCCAAGATCGTAAAAAGTCCCAGAACCAAGTACTAAGATCCCAGTTTCCCTCGGGGACATGCACTTCTATACTTAGGATGGGCAGATTTTGTATTGCCTTGAATATGGTCGGGGAGGAGTCAGGTACGAAAATGCAACAAGCAGATCCCACCAATTTACATACTCCACCACGTTCAGCCAGGATGACGTCTAACACCATCCGGTTCTGTAAAGCCACTAATCTAATTGCTTTCTGTTCCTGTTGTAGAGTATATTCGTGGTCCTGTTGATGCTTCTCTCCAATACTCGTGCTAGTCTCCTAATATCCTCAGAATTCATGATTTGTTCCCAAAATGGCACAAAGGATTTTGCTACATCACCCATAACTTGTGAAGGAGTATCACCGTTCTCGTCCCACCTTGGACGAGCCCTAGAGACCTCACAGGTGCTAGCTACATATACCCCTGGTAACAAGATACCCAAATAACAAGTACCCTGCCAATCCCTAGGTAGCCACGGATAAGCTTCATTGCCGCAAATGAAATAACCAGGATCACCTACATACAAAGGTCTGTCCTCACTGGTCAAGTTCGAAATATTTTAACAACCGTCAAAAGTACCCACCGACTGAGAACCATTCCTTTGTATGCAGCAGGAAACAGAGTTGGGGCTATGTTTGATAGTATAGGAAGGAGGCGTAGCATCCCGGTTGCCTACGGGAGCCATTTCGAAAGAGATTAACGATTGAAAAGGTCTAGATAGTCTACCGGAAGGCCTAAATGAAGCAACGTTAAGCTTGCTCCTATTTGCACAAAGGCAGCATCCCAGAGGCGTCAGGACTCGCCTTTCAAACTCATTTAAATTAGTCCCGTCAAAGTTCCCTGAGATGCTATCATTCCAACGACCAAAGAATAGTACCCTTAGAGAGGCTTAGCATGCAGTAGTTAGAGGCAAAGGATGAATATACCAGCCCAACCCTTTTTCCCTGTGTTGCGGCAAATGCGAACAGATCCAGCAATTAGTTCTATTCAAGATCGCATGAGTCGCATTCATAACTAACAGAAGTGTATTATTGTGACAGCTCTGTCTGTGTTGGGAATCCCTAGGAGATAGAGTGTGCAGATGCACGAAAGGTGTAGACATAGTGGGAACACTCTCAGTAGGTAAAAAGTTTTCAATTGGGCGCACCCCTTCAATGTACCAAAACCCAAGAACAATTACTACTGTCAGACCGGTTAACATAATTACAAGAAAACAATATGTTCTCAAGGACCATGTATTTTTCTGTCCAATGTCTTTGTTAGCCACACAATCGACGAGTAGAGATAGCGACAGGCATTGTTCCTCGAAGTTCTTTCCCAAAAATGTTCCTGCGAAAAACACTGTAGTTCGTTTGCTAGTGATCTCCTGATCATGTGATCTTGATTGAAGATAGCTTTCCCGGTCCCCAGCCACTTTCTTATGTTTCAGCGCAAAAGTGGCAAAGGATGAGCTCAACAGTCATGTCCTGTGGGCACAGCCGTGCTGTGCAGTAGGTCTAGTGCCGTGGATGCAGATTGTACCTTAAGACTCCAGGTACTGCATGATCTGTAAACAGCGTGTTGTTGCTTCCTGATGGAAGTGGTGAAAAAGAGGCAACGTCGTTCGAGGGTGCAGAAAGATTTGAAGAAGAATTCAGAGACAAAGCAGCAGTCTCCCCAGGCTCCACGGGCTCAGGAAGAGTCTCCGAAATACCCTTGGTGTTGTTCAAGACCGATCATCAGAAACAGAGCAAGTAGTTTTCTTCTTTTCTTCTGCGTCGTGTGGCAAAGGGAAAGGTATCCTCTTGACGTGCGTGGCGTGTATCCAATGTCGTTTTCCAGCTACTCGTACAGGAGTCTGTGTGGCCAACAGGACCTGGAATGGTCCTCTCCAACGCGTTGCGAGGCTGGATGCTCTCTCAAATGACTTTGTGAGCACCCAGTCACTGAGTCGAATTCTGTGACCTGGCCCCTCGTATTTAACTGGGTGGGCTTCTCGTACCTGTTGATAAATCAAATACAAATTTTGAGTTAACTGGTCACAGTATTCAGAAAGAAGCAAATGCTCTACAGCCTTTAATTGTTTTGGCTTGGGCAGGCTCCAAATGTTATCTGGCCTCCCCATCACAATTTCATATGGAGAGAGTCCAGTTCTAGTCTGTGGGGTTGTCTGCATGGACAGTAGTGCTATAGGTAAAGCGTCTGGCCATTTCAAATGAATGCTAGCGCAGACCGTGGCAATTTTATTATTCAGGATACCATTATGGCGTTCTACAAGTCCAGCACTTTGAGTGTGTCTAGCCGAATGGAACCGTTTATCGATCTGTAATCCCGTGCATACTTGCAGAATAACAGCAGCGATAAAATTTGGACCATTATCTGACCAGATGACCCTCGGCAAACCAAACCTAGCAAAATATTCCTTAAGCATGGTTTTTGCCGTTGTCATTGCTGTAGCATCTTTCACAGGGAAGGCTTCAACCCACTTGCTAAAGGCACAAATGACTACCAAGACATATTTGTTTTTGTTACAGCGCTCCATCTCGATGAAGTCGAAATGAATTACTTCAAAAGGCACAGAGGGGGTCCAAAACTACCCCTCGTTGTCGTCGTACCCTTCCCCGCATTATGTGTAAGCAAACCATACAATTCTGGACAAAACGCTCAGCAGTTTTTGAGATGTTAACATTCACCCAGACAGATTCTAACATTTTGCAGATTTTCCTAGCACATATATGAGTGGGACCATGAGCCATTGTGATCATGGCGGTGACTTATGCATCGGGTAACATCCATCTTCCTTTTGAATTATCTACCCAACATCCTTCCTCATCCAACTTCACCAAACCCTCAGCCCATTGTTTAAGTTCTTCTAGAGTGGCATCAGCTTGAATATTCTTTATCGAGTCAACCCCTTCATCTACAGTACAAGTTTTTGTGGCTTCCTTTGTAACATACATTTCTGAGTAGAAATCAGTAGCAGTCTCTTTAGCTATCCTATCAGCAAGAGCATTCCCTTTCCCTACATCATCTTCTACTTTTTGATGTGCCGCGCACTTCATAATTGCTAGTTGAGTGGGAAGCACAAGTGCTGAGAGTAGCTGAACTATCAAGGTGCCATGTTGGATTTTCGTTCCATGTGAGGTCAAGAAACCTTGTTCTGCCCATAGTCTACCAAAGTTGTGAACCACCCCAAAGGCATACTGGCTATCAGTAAATATGTTCACTCTAAGCCCTTTGGAAAGTTCACAAGCTCGAGTCAGTGCAATAATCTTTGCGGCCTGCGCGGAGTTATGCGAAATTCTCTTGGTTTCCAGGATCGTGCTTAGTGTAGTGATGGCATAAGCAGCAGTGGATGTACCATCCGGAAGTTTAAAGCAGGAGCCATCGCAAAACAGCTCCCCTTGTGGATCATTCAGAGGTGTATCTTTCAAATCAATCCTGCCTTTAGTTTCTTGCTCTGTGGTATAAAGGTAGTCATGCAACATTTTGTCATTGCAAGCAATATCTTGCGGAAGAGGTAACAATTCAACCGGATTCAATACGCAACACCTTTTAATTTGAATATGTGGTGCAAAAAAGATCAGTTCATATCTTGTTAATCGTGCGGAAGTAAGGTGTTGTGTTTGCATTCTATTTAATAGAACGTCTACAGAGTGAGGTACCAACACGGTTAAAGTATGGCCTAGGACCATACCCTTGCTCTGTTTGACAGACGCAGCAGCAGCAGCGACAGCTCTCAAACATCTCGGCAAAGCCCATGCAACAGGATCAAGTGTGGAGGAAAATTAACCGCACGGTCTATTCTTCCCCCCCATGTTCCTGCATTAACACAGCCAAAGCACATCCATCACGTTCATGCACATACAACTCAAAGGCCTTATCATAATTTGGTGTACCCAAAACTGGTGCTAAACACAGCGCAGTCTTGAGCAAATCGAAAGCTTTCTGGTGTTCCAAGTTCCACGGTAGTGGCAAAGAAATGCCCTACTTTGTCAATGCCAACATTGGTTTGATCAATAGTGAGAAATTAGGGATCCACTGTCTACAGTAAGAAGCCATTCCTATTAAGGCTCTGACTTCCTTCTGGGTATTTGGGACAGACATGCAAGAAATGCTTTTAATTCATTCAGGTGTCAATCTTCTTCCCTCGTTTGACAGAAGATAGCCTAACAGGCGACCCCCTGTTGACAATACTGATACTTTTTCAATGAAGCTTAATGCCCATGCTTTGCTAGATGAAAAAGCAATAACACAGTGCCTTCCTTGCAAGCACTTTCCGAGTCTGCAGCCAAGAGAAGGTCATCGACATATTGTAGCAATGTACAAGTAGAAGGCAACTCAAGTGTATCGAGCTGCTCTTTCAAAGCCCTACTATAAATGCTCGGACTCTCCGTGTACCCTTGTGGTGCACGGGTGAATGTAAATAAGGGTCCCACTAGGGTGAACAAGAACAAATATCTACTATCCACGTGTATGGGGATGCTAAAGAAGGAATTCTTAAGATCCACCACACTGAAATGAGTAGCAGAAGCTGGAATCATTGTTAGTATCGTCGTTACATCAGGAACAATTGGAAATTGTGGAGCAACAATCTTATTGATAGCGCGTAAATCGATAATGAAACGGAAAGGAATCGCATTATCCCCTTTCTTATACACTGGTAAAATCGGGCTATTGCACAAACTTCCAGCAATTTCTTCAATTAATCCACGATGTACAAAATCAGAAACTATACACTTCAAAGCTTGCTCACCATCAACTGAAATCTTATATTGTGGAATTCGTGGCAACTTAAATCCTGGTTTCAAAACAATTTTACCAGGCTCAATTTGCAAAATACCAACATCATTGTCGTCAATCGCCCATAAACAAGCCGGAACCTCACTAAATTCTGGCGGCAAAGGTCGCTGTAAGGTAGAAAATAGCTGTGGTGAAATTGTCAAATGCACTCCATCCGAAGAACAATGAATTACCTAATTTAATTCCTTCAACAGATTCAACCGCAACAAATTCTCTCCACAGTTCGTTGTCAGAAGAAATGGACATTGATCCGTAAATGGACCCAGTGAAATCGGTACCGGCAGGGAAACCGGACTAACCACTGGCATACCAGAAAACCCTACAGAAACGTTATTCTGCCCTGACAGTGGAATGTCTGAAACCCGTGAATGATCAATGGAACACTTCTGTGCTCCTGTGTCTATCAAAAACAGATGCTTCCTATTCCCCACCATCATCTCAACGTGGGGACCTTTCTGATTAACGGGAATAAGCGTTGGTTCAAGACCCTGCTTCGGGCTGTCCTAACAAAACAATATATCATCAAAGACAAGATCTTCAGAAAGATAGGCACTTGAAGGATTATCGAAAATATTTCTGCTACCTACACTATTTTGCTGATTATCTTGCAAAAAAGTCTGTGAATTTTGAGCGAACTGACTCCTACCAGGACCCTCTACCCCAGGTCAGCCTCTGGATCGTCTACCCATGACACCATATGTGTTATTCGACCTTTGCTGGAGGATCGGGCATTGTGCTCGCCAATGACCCTCTTGTCTGCAATAGCACATTGGTTCGCGTGTACAGGACCCAACGGCACATTACTTTGTGGAACGAACTAGCCTCGAAACCGCGTACTACCACCTCTAGGCCCTCTGATCATCTGTTGCAATAATACTTTGGTTTTCAGATCTCCCCTTTTCTTTTCAATCCTTTCTTTCTCATTATTGACTCTATTCTCATAATGCTGAGCCATATGCAATACTTCAGACTGTGATTTAGCTTGCCAAGCACTCTCGGAAGTCATAATTTGTGACTGGATATCAGGCAACAATCCACACACAAACTTATCCACAAAATATCTTTTTCCTGACTCAGTGCTTAAATCCTGTCTGCTAAAATCTGACAATACTTCTTCGAACCGATTAAAGAATTCAGTAGCACCTTCAGATTTTCCGTGGGTACAAGCAGTGAGTTTGTCCCAAACAATCCTTCTCTCGGGAATTAAAGTCTTCAATTCTGCTACTATTCTATCTGCCAAAGTCAGTATCACCTGTAGTGGTATTTCACCGGCTGTCCTTTCTCCATCTAACCTAACCAAGTTAACCCATGTGTCACCTAACCCTGCTAGATCGTCTACAGTCCTAATCTGTTTCTATAAATCAGCAGGTAGGAGCAAAGGGAACAACAAATCTATATCACCCAGAGTAAAAACTGACAAATGCAAGACAGATTTTATTTCTTTGTAAAAACCCTGTTGGATTTTTCCTAATGTCTGGAATCGACTGTCTAATAGTATTCACTTCCTGTCTGGGGAACGGGACGTGAACAAACTGTGATACGTAATGAGCTGCAATATCATAGGCTGCTGCACCCGTTGCAACATTAGCCGGAATCTCAACTTTGGGAACAAATGTCGGAGGAACCTCTCTCATAGGCAACTGAGAAGTAGGCAACTCCAAACGTTTACTAAACAACAGAGCCAAATCGAGCGCTAAAGTGGTGGCAGTAGTGTCAGATGCAAAAGCTCTCTTATAGATATTCAATAATTCTGCGGGACAACACATCTTTTTCTTTATACATTCATCCTGCAGGTATTCTACCATTACCTGTAACACTTTCCTCTGCATTTCTGGAGGATACTGACTATACGTATCATATACTTCTACGGGAGATATCGACATATCTGAAATCCATCTAAGTGCATCCCGTGTGCAAATTCGCGTTTCTTCACTCGTTGATTTACAAGGAGGTAGGAATCGTTTCTGCACGTAAAAAGCGTCCACACTATCACCATCTATTTCATCATTCTGCAACCGTTCTAACTCTCTTCTAAACTCAAAAACCCTCTCGACATGCTCATGTACTTTCTCCGTAGTATCCCTTTAATAAGCTAAAACTTTCAAATCCCTCAATCCTTGTGGGACATCTCTGTCCGTCAATCTATTCCACATTACAGCCAAATATATCCCCATCCCCTCAATAAAGACATTCTGATCGAGAATAGACAGGGCGTCCGCTTTTCCATTGCGTACTCTGGGTCTATAAGTGATGGCGAAGTCGTATTCCGCAAAGAAGAGAGCCCAGCGGAGTTGGCGTGATGATTGCGCTTTAGCGGTCTTCAGATATTGTGGATTGCGATGATCCGTGACGATGGTGACTGTATGTTTAGCTCCAAGAAGATATTGGGACTCATTACGAGGAAGGAGGTAACCATGGTGCTTTTAGCGGCATGGCTACCCCCTTACCGGGTACCGGTTCCGGGTTCCGTGAATGAGGAATTAACGGGCCATTCGGACCTTGGAGGGCCTGGTAATTCCTCATTCAAGGAACCCGGACCTGGTATATCCCATTCCCATTCGAGCCCCCATAGGGCTCAATGGGAATGGGGAGGATGCTATCAACGGGCCCGTTATTAACGGGCTCGTTGTTAGCATCCTGGTCTGCTCGCGGGACCCGCTAAGGACGCCTGGCAAAGCCAGGCGTCCTTAGTGGGTTCCCGCCAGCAGACCTCGTAATGGGGCGGTAAGGGGTTAACGGCTCCGGCACCTTTACCGGTGCCGTTAACCCCTTACCGCCCTCCTCGTAATGAGGCTCAATGTCTCCAGGCTTTGAACGCTGCCTTAACTGCTAGCAGTTCTTTATCAGTGATTGCATAATTCAATTCAGGGGCTGAAAACTTGCGAGACCAGAATGCCACGGGATGCAACTGACCTGTTTCGGTGTCTCATTGTGACAGGACTGCTCCCATTGCTATGTTGGAAGCATCAGTTTCGACCCTGTATGGTAGTTCTGGTCGAGGATGCTGTAGAATTGGTGCTTTAGTAAATGCTTTTTTTAGCTCCTGGAAGGCTCTCTCTGCCTCTGCGGACCAATTAAATTGTTTATTTTTCCGTAGTAAAGAGATGATTGGGTGGACGCTCTGGGAGAACCCAGGAATGAACCGGTGATAAAAGTTGGCGAACCCGAGTACACTCTGTACTCCATTTATGGATGTCGGTGAGGGCCAGTTAAGGATAGCGTCTACCTTGCGCATGTCCATGCGTACGCCCCGTGGTGTGAGAATAAAGCCTAGGAATTCTACCTCTGTAACATGAAAGAAGCATTTCTCCAATTTGGCATATAGCCGGTGTTGCCGCAGTTTCTCTAAAACTGCCTGGACATGGTTGACATGGTCCTCCTAGGTAGTCGAATAGATAAGAATGTCATCAATATAGACAAGAGAGCAGCCATCCAACATTTTGCGGAGCACGTCATTCATGAAAAATTTGAATGCCGCCGGGGCATTACATAGTCCAAAGGCATAACCTGATGTTCATAAAGGCGATATTTTGTGCGAAAGACTGTCTTCCACTCGTCTCCTTTTTTGACTCCTACTAGATGGTAGGCCCCTTGTAAGTCTAGTTTTGTATATATCTGAGCGTTTTTGACTTGATCCAAGAGCTTGGGGATAAGTGGTAACGGTACCGTTTTTTTACCGTGATCTGGTTAAGTGCTCTGCAGTCAATGCAAGTTGTCAGGTCTCCCTCCTTTTTAGGCACAACAAAGAGGGGCGAGGATGATTTGCCAGATACTGATCGAGGTAGGTTTTTAGATGCTGGTTTTCCTTTTCTGTTAGGGTGTAAATCCGGCTGCAGGGAACTTGAGCTCCAGGTACCAGATCAATGTGGTAGTCATACGGTTTGTGCAGAGGTAGGGTGTTTGCTTGCTCTTTTTGAAAGACATCTTGGTAATCCAGGTATTCAGGTGGTAGTGAACTGGTGAGGCCCAGTATGGTTTCTTTCTTCGATGAACCTGGGTTGGTAAGACCTTTTAATAAGAATCCCTTGCTATAACAGGTGTCGGCACAGTCTTGGGGAAAGGTCAGAACTCGTTTGCGCCATTCAATCCTGGGATTGTCGGTCTCCAGCCAGGGCATTCCCAATATCATCTGGAACTGAGGAGCGTTGATGAGATCGAAGATGATGTCCTCTTGGTGACCGCCCTGACACAGAAGCGTGACCTTCTCGGTGTAATGCGTCACTGGGTCGGATGATAGCTGAGATCCATCAACTGCTGTGACGTTTTCGGAAACCTGGTTCTGTCAGAGAGGAAGGCCTATCCGGGTAGCCAGATCTTGGTCCATGTAATTTCCCACAGCCCCACTGTCAATGTATGTCTCAAAGGCATGTATTTTCGAAGGTTGCTTGTGGTTTACCAGGAGCACAGGGATGACTAGATGTGAGGTCTGTATAGGTTCTTTTTCACCGCTCAACAAGTGGACCCCTACACTTGCCGGGCGTTGGAGTTTCCCGAGTCCTGTTCTTCTTCTTCATCCTTGTCAGTTGCTCCAACTGCTTTCCTGGGTGGTTTCACCGGGCATTCTCGGAGATAGTGACCTGCCTTACCACAGTACAAACAAAACTGCTACTGTCTCCTTTTCTCCCTTTCTGCCTTGGTGAGTGGGCTCCGCAAGCCTCTGTTTTGCATTGGCTTGGACTGATTGTGTGATTTGGTTTGATTCTCACGGGCTCAAACGTAGACTGACCGCCCCTCGGCCTTGGCCCGATCCATCTTCCGATCCTGAAAACTGTGATCGAGCTGCACTGTCAGGTCGATGTATTCAGCACATCTTTCTGGGGGATTTACTACTGGGGCTAATACGTCCTTAAATTCCCCTCACAAGCCTCGATAAAAGAGCATAGTTCTTTTCTCCTCTAGCCAGTTAGTTTGTGCTATCAGATGATTGAAGGAAGTGATATATGTTAGTAAGTCTTGATTACCCTGCCGTAGTGATAGTTCATTGTCCAGAGCCCGCCCTTGAGTATGCCGTGCAAATAGTTTCTCCATTTCACGCTGGAAACCTCCGAAGTCTCGAAGCAAAGGATCATCCTGGTTTACCAAGGGTATTGACCAGTTCGCTGCACTACCTCCCAAATATGAGAGTACAAATGCCACTCTCGCTTGATCATTTGGGAATGCCCCAGGTCTGCACAAGAAATGTAGGCAACATTGATTCATAAAGATGGTGCACTTATTCGGATCACCTGTGAAGCGATCTGGTGGGGCATGGGAAAGCCCCCCTTGAAGAACCACCTGTACTGGCCTGGGCTGTGGAGGCGCAGCAGGAGGGTCATATCCCGGCAGTGGGACCTGGCCTGCCTGTGTCTGGAGCATTTGCCTTGCTAGTTCATCTGTCCGCTCCCAGTTCACAATTAGAGCCCTTCTTAGGGCATTGGTTTCCTGTCTTGAGGCATGAACTTCAGCCCGTAACTCTCCCAGTAATCGGGCCAACTGGTCAGTTTCAGAAGTTTCCATAACACCCAGGCAGAGATTCGAAGAGGCTTTGTGTTCTGTTATGCTCACCTGGTCTCTGCGGGGGCGTTGGGGCACGGTTGCCGCCCTCCCGGGGGTGAGATCGCTCGGGTCCGACTTCACCCTCTGCGCTTATGTGGTGACTGGTGGTAATAGGTGATGCTGCTCGGGGCTGCTCCTGCGTGGAGAAAAGGGGGCGTGAGTATGCCAGCTTGTGCGCCTGATCCCCTTCCAGACTCTTACTCCCAAACCGTGGTACCCGTGGGATGTGCTGTCCCTGGAAAGCTCACCTGTTGATTAGTTTTGGTGAGCACTCTGTTCTGCTGCTTCTGCCAGGGGCGCTTGAATGATCTGGACCGAGTTCCTTCACTTGCACGTGATAGTCCAGTCCTGCTGCGACTAAGCCACTATACTTCAGGTAAGTGTTCCTGTTTGCCTTTGTCTTTCCTTATCTGTTTTTGTTGTATTGTAAAGTTTGTTGTCTTGTATTGCTGTCCGTTTCACTTTTGATGTTTGCTCTTTCGCTTTCTTCCCTTGCAGGTGATGTTGCCGGCTCGGCAGAAGCTGCGGATCTTGAGGCGGCACCCGGAGGGAATGAGGAACGAAGCTGCAGCGGTACAGTAACTGGTAAACTGTTAACTATGGGCGCGCTGTGTTCAAATGCGGCGCGGCCCTAGGACGGATGTTCTAACTTTGTCTTTCTTCTTCTTCACATGGTCCGAGTTCGTGGATGCGGAGTGCGGTGCTGTGGCATCGGGATCAAGATTACTGGATGTCAGGAGATGAGTCTGCAGATGAATCGATGAAGCACTGGTTTCCTGGAGGTGAGTATTCAGGAGAACGCCTGGTTTCAAAGGTAAGTAAACTGGCCCAAGCGGTGGTGAGCGTCACGTTGCAGGTGAGTGCACAGTAATGCGAAGTACCGGCCTTAAAGATGGAGCAGCTTATATAGCTGAGCTTCTGAAGCCACGCTCACAAGGTTCAGCCTGCCTGCCACACCCTGCCACACCCAATAAGTCAGCACATGAAGACCAGGCCTAGGGAGCCACACCCAATGAGTCAGCACATGAGGATGTTCTCTGGAATAAAGGCTTTCAGCTCCTGGAAAGTTCTTGTTAAATAAATGCACTCCTGCACTGAAATAAAGTAAAAGCACTTCTGCACTGAAATAAAGTGTTCCTGCTCACATCTCTATATGAGCCTGACACCAGTCCAGCCAGGGCCCCTGTGTTTATGGGTCACATAGGGACATAAGTGAGTCAAGTGACCCATTGCCCCCATCACTAGATGATGTGGTTTTTGTGTTCTGGGGCCTGTGGCCATAACACTCTCACAGGCTTGCTTCAATTAACTCATCAGTATGCGCTGCCACCAGCAGACTGAAAATAGGCTGGGCGGATCGATGGAGCCTTTGATATTTAGTTAGGCTGGCGATGGCAGGAGGAAGGTGTTGCCCTCCTCCTCTTGATGCTTTCATGTACTAAATGTGACAGGGAGGACTGCACCTGTAGGCTGCGTCCCCCCCACCCCCAGAGTACACAGGTGTATCGGTTTGTCGTGCAGTGAGTATAGGAAAATGTGAGCAGATTAGCCCCACACATTTTCCAAGGTTGATCTCCCATCATTCAATTTCTTAAAAAAATATCAAAAAAGCCCAGGCAAGTGCACATCCACTGTGTGGCTGGTCGAATTCCTCACAATGAGACACTTGTCAATTGGTGACACCTTGTAGAAAAAGCAGGAGTCGCTAGTAATCCATGAAGACAGCTTGTGGGAGTGTCAAAATTGAAGTTGATAAAAACTAGTAAATGAATGACACTTCAGGACAACGTGTTATGAGCAAGAGTCAGGGGGAGATGTGGTACTTGTTTGTCACTTCACATGTGCAGCTGAACTTGCTGTGTTTAATGGGGAGCCATCATTTCATGTGGACAATGGGATGTATCATGAAACTAATATTCCACACCCCCTGCCGCAAATTACTCTGGACTAGTACATGCACCGATATGATTGCATGCATGTGTATTCCACCTTGATGATGAACATCCACCGGTACCAACAGAGGAGACTGCACTTTCATTTCTTCAGCCACCTCACGGGCAGAAGGAGCAGAGATATAGAACTTACCCATAGAATACCAGGGAAGGAAGATAATTGGTGTAGTCCCTAGCTCCACCAACCCTATCCACTGATAAGTCAAATAATAATGATGATGATGACAATGATGATGATCAAGGCAAAGATCACAATCCATCAGAGTCCAGGCAGGAACGTGCGCTGATTTTGGAAAGCAGTGAAATGGAAGAGAAGGAGCAGAATGGCACCACATAGACAAAGGCTGCAGTAATAATAGAGGCTTGCCCCCACCTGTGTACAATCTTTTAAAAAAGCATCCTTCCTGTCACAGATCAATAGCATATCACATCATAACGTAGCATCCAGCATACCACCAGCATTATCGTGCCTAGGTGAGACTAGCCTGTGTGCTGTTAGCCCACAGCAAAAGGCAGAAGTGTGACAGTACCTCACAAAGAATAAACAGCAACTACATCTGGCTACTTTCAGACTCTGCCGGAAAAAGGTGTGCTGAGAGAACTTGAGGACCATTCTGGGCACCACAACTATGTGGCCCCATATGCAGAGGCACCATGCAGAGACATGGAAAGAAGTCAAAGGCAGCAACACAGGTCCTGTAGCAGCTCAAAGTGAGTAAAGCATGGTTGAGCCATCTATGAAAGCATCTTGCGGAAGCAGGCAGGTTTTAGGTTGCTTTCTGTGCTTCGTAATTGTAGTTGGTTATTCATAACGGGCTTAATATCCAGAGGTTCCTAAGCACGGACCCGGGTATCAAACCTGTATTGCTCCACCTCGTCTTGCTTCCAAGGCGAACATGTTGCCCCTGAGTTACTGGGAGATCTAGCACAGGGCCTCAGGGACAAGCCAAAGCCCTTCTTCTGCCTTTCCTAACTAGAAATGTTTGTAGAGATCACTTGAAGGGTTCTGTTCTTTCAAATTAGCAGATTTTGAGAACCAGTGACTCAGTTGCAGTAGGCCTTGTGCAGCCAGCTGGTCATCTCAAATATGTCCTTGTGATGGTTAGGTAGAAGACCGCTCCTCTTCTTTGAATCTCCTGGTCTGGCAGGACTTTGGAGTAGACTGTACTCCCAATCAAGTTCCAGTGAAAGTGTTCCAAATATTAATCCACTGAGGGGAGGGTTCATTTGCATATAGAGGCAAAATGCCACAGCGGATTGGTCCAGATTAAGCCTGCCTGTTTTAAACAGTCCAATCCAGGCTGATGTAACACATGTCCTCTGCCTTATGATGTCATACCAAGAATGCTTTGTCCACAGGAAGTTGGAGGGGACTGGATGTTTGAGAACCTTTGCAAATCAAGATGGTGGGACCCCTATGTGCACTGAAGGTCTCTTCTTGCCTAGCCTTAACTCCATCCCCTTTAACGGTCTGCCTACTCCAGAACCCTGGTGAGAGATGGCCACTGAAATGCCAGGGCTGTCTCCGAGGTCCCAGCTGAATCCCCTGTGAGTGTTCCTATTCTCTGGGGGATGTGACCAGCCTTCTTAGGGGGATGAAAATGGAGGGTTCCAACATTGTTGTTGTGTGTTCACCCAGCCCAGGCAGCATAATACACACCATACCATACATGAACAAGTCACTGTTCACCAATCTGACAATACAATGGGCCTCATTACGAGTTTGGAGGCAGCCATGCCTGGGGAGGATAGCTCAGGGCAACGTGCTCGCCTTGGAAGCAAGACGACACGGAGCACCACAGGTTCGATCCCCGGGTCCGCACTTAGAAACCTCTGGGTATTAAGCGCGTTATAAATAACTTATCATCATGGCTGCCTCCAAACTCGGGTCCGGATCTGTGGTCCCTGAATGGGGAAATACTGGGCCATTCCGACTTTGGAGGGCCCAATATTTCCCCATTCAGGGAACCCGGACCATCCCCATTCCCATTTGAGCCCCTATAGGGATCAATGGGAATGGGGAGGGAGCTAACAACGGGCTTGTTAATAATGGGCCCGTTGTTAGCTCCCTGGTCCCCTCGCGGGACCCGCAAAGGACGTCTGGTCTGACCAGACGTCCAGAGCGGGTCCCGCAAGGGGACCTCGTAATAGGGCGGAATGGGTTTAATGGCACTGGCAGCTCTACCAGCGCCGTTAAACCCATTCCTCCAGGGTCATAATGAGGCCCAATGTCATCAAATGCTTGAGGTTGTATGATTGTCTAATCTCAGTAGCCACCATGTAAAAACAATACACGGCTTATACTAAGCTTTTTTTTTATTAATGTGTTTTGGTTACAAGAACCTTTCACATACAATTTAATCACAATAATCTATACATATAAAATGGAAAATCTGTTAGTTTGCTTGTCTATTTGTTCCTGATACAATTCCACACTGCAGCCACCAAGCTGCACCAGATTTTCCATAGTAACCTGTGAGGACCCTCCAGACATCACTGGCTACATTACATAAGCACACACCACCCTGCTCCCCAGATTTCAGCCCGTGCACACATGAGACAGTTGCATGGAAGCAACAAAACATCAAGGTGGCTGTCATTTAAGCGTCTCGATGCGAGGAACAAAACTCAAGGTTCACCTTTAAAACCTAATTTCAAGGCCCTAGGGTGCATGGTTTCTGAGGTATTTGCACCGCAACGCACAAAATCAGCGAAACATCGATATAGTCATAGATGGACTGGACAAAGCTCATTTTCAGCGTCTTGATGTCAGAAAGAAAACTTGAATGTCCTCATGGGACCACTTTTCAAAACCCTAGGATGCACCGTTTCTGAGATATTTGCACCACAATGCACTACACCGTGTTAACGTTAGGTGACAGGTAGGGAGAACACACAGAAGAAGGTCCCAGTATGAAAATTCTCACCTCCCCTCCAAGTCAACATCCAGGGTATGTAAACCAGCCACATTCACCTATCCTCAGAGCAGAGTGTAAAGTACATGAAACAATAAGTGACTCGTAACAGGGACCTACAGTACCATTGATTTTCAATAATTAATGTCAGTGTTATGTCTGTCCGCTGGCTACATGACATTTGCACACCCCATCTCTTTTCCCAGATTTCATCACCTCAACACTAAAACCAGCGAAACATCAATGTGGTCGTAAAAAGACTCGACAAAGCTCATTTCAAGCATCTCAACACGAGACGAGAAACAAAACTTGAAGGACCACGTTTCAAGGCCCTAGGATGTAGCGTTTCTGTGATATTTTCACTGCAATGCACTGCAACGCACAGCACCGTGCAAGGGTGCGGTGACAGGTGGCGAGAGCGCACAGTAGGTTGCATAGTTAGGTCAAGACATTACTGACTACATGACATTTGCACACCGGACCCCTTTCCCCAGATTGCACGGTTGCCTGAAATCAGAAAAACATCATTTTGGTTGTAAAAGGACAGGGCAAAGCACATTTTAAGCATCTCAATGTGAGAAACAAAACTCAAAGTCACGTTTCAAGGTCCTATAATGCACAGTTTCTAAGATATTTGCACAGCAAAGCACCGGAACACATAGCACTGCACCAGGGTGAGTTGACTGGTGGGGAGAATGCACAGTAGGTCCCAGTATGCTGCTGCACGCCAACTCTCACCTCCCCTCCCGGTCTGGTCCAGGGTATGTGAGCCAGCCACACATGCCCATTCTCAGTTTAGTTTACTTCAGGGTGGAAAGCACATCAAGTGATAAGCAACTCGGAAAAGCAACCTACAGGATCATTAATTTCCCAAAAAAATTGAAGTGAGTGTTTCCATGTCTGTCACAGAACCCGTGCAGAGTATGGGTACTTTATGCTAGTAATCAGTAAAAGGAGATTAATATTAAGGAGTAACATTCCTAAAAAAACATTCTTTCATGCTATCCTTCTAAAATTCTAATTCCATTTACAATAAAGCATTATTTCATACTACTCTTCCAGAATTTACAGGCATAACACTATACAAAGAATTAAATCCTCAATCAAGCGCTGCCTGATTTCCTGAGCTTGGCCTGCTCAGGAAGGATGTCCCCCATACCATTGTCGGACAGAATCTGCCGCTTCAACATTCATTCAAAGCAGACTCCTTAACATCAGCAAGATGGCCGCTGCCTTTTCAACCCGTTCCGGGCTATCTGCAGTGTCTGGAGAGGCACACAACAAGATCCAAATGCCTGATTGGACTCCGCCTCCAGCAAATACTGAGGCCCTGCTGCGCCATGAGGCGAATCCGGGCCCAGTATTAAAGGCATAGGTTTAAGGCCCCTTGCTTCTACCTGTCTACTCCATGGCATCGGCATCCCACCGTCGCACGAAACCTATGCATCACTACTACCACCAGCACCTTGAGATGTACTCCTCCGATCCTCAGGTAAGAGGTGCTCATCCCATGGACCGCCGCCTTTACCCAGATCGCTGATCACCACTTGGTGCCTGGTAACTTGTTCCTATGCGCCGATGATCTAGCCACATCCCCTTTCTCCACACTCTATTTCATTTGCTCTATATCGACACCCTACCTGACTCCGCTTACATTGCTGTCTGTGACGATAATGACCAGAACTTTACCTTGTGCAGCGCATTCGCTGCAGAACCATAACATTAATAACATTGCTTACCTTCGTGCCTACGACCACAGACTCTGGCCCTAATGTTGACTTTATTGTATCACCTTGGACCAATGTTATATTGCTTTCACGTTTCAGCCGCTATATGTAAGTAACGCTGCCTTGCAATGCGCTTTGCACTATGTACACACTGGCATCTTAACTCTGCATCCTCTACTACACTTCTTCTATTGCCATGCAACATGTGGCGTGTTGTCGTCTATTTGTATTCCTGCCATATTCATCCTGCTATTCCATTAGTGCCTATTCAACTATTATAACCCTCACTCTTTGAGACGTGTTCTATCCAATCTGCACATACTGTTTATCCTCGTTCCTATGCATGCTTGATGCAGCCCTCTGAAACAAGAGGCAAGGCTTTCCTAGTGTGTATTGACTCTGCCTATTATGTCCCATGTATGCATGCTTGATGCAGCCCCCCACAACAAGAGGTGAGGCTTTCCTAGCTTGTATTGACTGCACTATGTAATGCCTGGTAGGTATCATCTATAACCTACTTTCAAGCACTTTTCTGTAACCGTATTCTTAAGTTTACAGCGCCTTGATGCTTCTGGGGTCTGTGCGCTATATAAATGACAAAATAAATAAAAAAAATCCTTTGTCACAATTAATTAATTTTTAAAACTAATACAGTTATTATTTATCAATTCTTTTCCACTCAAACCTATAGCTTCATGCCATTAAGATTCAACCTCCTAATTGTAAGCTCACTAGTTTATCCATGCAAGTTAAAAGGTTAAAACAAAGTCACAGAGTCAGTATTTTCTAAAGCAGCATTCAGGAATTTTACTTGGGCCATTGCTAGCGAGGTTGAGGTTCCTATTTGTAGCTTGTTCCACCAATCATTGCATGATGTAACCCTGTGATTTATTTTTAACCTGCTCAAAGTATATTTGTCGAAGCTGCATTAAACCAACACACTACTGTAATATGCTTCAAGGTTAAGTATTTAACAATTGACATCAGACTGTTCGGGTACACAATTTAGATATTTTGAACCAGAAGTTTATACAGTTAAAAGGCCACCTCTATCTGTTGGAGCTTTGAGTTCCAGCAATTGGGTTCAGGAATGCACATTTGATCTTTGACCCTGCCCTGTTACCACTGCAGAGCAGCTGCTGGGGATGCCGGTAGATTGTCAAAGCAGGATACATTATGCCTTTTGGCATAGGGCATTTTGAAAGTGGGTTCTGGTTAGCAGATCTCACTTTCAGAAACAGAAATACCCTCTTAATTTTAAATGTAAAAAAATAAAGCTCAGACTTTCTCACCCTCACAGATGCCATTACACGACAACAGTATTGGTACAGCAAAAAGTAATTCTGTCCATCGGCACTTGTGCAGCTTGCAAATTAATTGCTGTGGCTCCCTACTCCTCAGGTAGGCAGTCTGAGAGAGTTGTTAGTGTGGCTGGTGCGATTGTCTCTAACTGCAAGAAAATCCTCACAAAGCCACATGTTGAACAATAGAAATGTATAACATTGAACAGTCCCTTCACTGCAGAAGACTATGGACTCACAGCCAAAACACCAACTTGAATGATGATGATGATGATTTGATAAATGTCAGACACCAAAATGTGGAGTGGGGTAGTTTCATGGTACATGCAGCTGGCAAACAGATGCCTTTATTAGTGGTTGAGAGGTCCCCAGAAGTTGTTGACTTACACATGGAATTGCCTATTGTACCCAAAATCAAAATGTTTCTGAATCCTATTATTGTCTCACTGTCACAAGTATGTATCAGTTGTCAAATGTTCTCATGCTCTCCCATCAGGTGCAGCCCCCACTCATGTTCTCAGGTTCTCCCACAGGGCACAGCCACCCCCACCCAATTTCTCGGGTTCTCTCACTGGGAGAACATGAGCCTGCTTCTTAAATAAGTTGCTGGTGTGACTGGCTGCGATTGGGCAGGTTGGATGGGTGCAGGGATTTTGTTACAGCATGCATGATGTCACTGCCATGTTGCATCCTGGACCTGGAAAGTATTATGACTCACTCCCTCTTCGCCACAGTTGGACGGTGGTGATGGAGGCAGTTGCATCACCAGCGGGATCAGTGGAGGCAGCAGACTAACACTAACTTGCCTGGTACATTTTTTAGTGCAACGACCAAAAGTAGTTTATCATGGCTGCAATGCCGATAGTGAAGCATTTGCCCTTTCCTTTCTGCCCCCAATTCACCCTCTTCCTACACCCCCCAATATGCACAAGATCTGAGAATCCTCCCACATGGCTCCCACAGTGGGAGTGCAAAATAGTCCTTCACACAGCCAGGTCTGATCCATGTGGGCTGTCTGTGGTGGGAGAGGTCAGCATTCCCTGAGGCTCTCTCTGAAGTTTGCTTGCCCGCTCTGCAAAGGCAGGCACAGCATGAGTCTCTTCCACCACCACCACCACCTCTTCCCTCTCTTTTACCTCCTTGCCAGCTTTTCCTCCCCTTCAGGTAGTCCCACCACCAGCTGCAGACCCCCTTGACAGGCTAGTTCTTCCTCTGAGACTCCTCCAAATGGACCTGCCCCTCATCCTTGGCAACTTCACCCTGTTCGGTGGAGATCACTTCCTCCACAATGCTTTCGACACAGTCAGGAACCATCCCATATACCTCCTCTAGTGTCAGTGTGCTTGCTGTGGCTGCCCCCTCGTCTGACATGAAGAACATGCCCTCCTTCTGCAGCACTGACTCTGTCAGAGAGGGGGGCATCCACAAGATCCCTTGCCTCCCCTGCTTCTGTAGTAGAAGTCAGGGTCTCGTTAGATGGCCCTACTCCTCTCCCATTCCTTCTCCAGAGGCCTCCACAGTGCCTCTGTCTTCCACACCGAATTGGAGAACTGTGGGTGCTGCATGGCCAAGGCCCATGAACCAGCATTAATGAACCGCATGCGTTACCCTCTCCTCATTTATCATGGGGGAATCTTCCTCTCCTCCCGCCTAATTCTCCTTCCCCACCAAGTGCCACATTTGAGCCTTGAGCAAACCATGAATTAGATAACCTTGAGACATCAAACGCCCCCCCCCCCGAGAACCAAAAATGGTGAAACAACCCCCAAGAACTAAGAAAAACAAGCCTGATAACAATTCTAGAATTCCTATTATTATACTGCTAAGAGAAAGAAAACCACATAATAAATCAACACAAACAAATGAAGAGCAAGTGTGAAGACAAAAGCACGACCAGAACAAACACACATCAGCAACAATTAGAAAGGTAAACTTTTTTTGTTTTTTACATATTTGGGGGATAAGATTACGAGTAGTACACTTTTTTGGGCTTTTTATAATTGTATTAGGAGTAATGAAAGTGAAAAGGGAAAATTCCAGCGTGTTAGCTATTGGGTGTCTGCGAGAACATCGCGTCTGTAGGCTTGTTGGATTCAGGTGCCACGAGTGTTTGGCACAATTCTATTGCGTTTGCTTTCATGCTGCAATTTTACCGCCCACATGCAGCACCTGATCTAAATCTAAAAAGACTACGGGTTTGACTTTCTTATTGTAGGAAATCAGCTGATAATGTCATACTAGTTCAAGCTAACATGTTTGAAGCGCTAACCAGTTGAACTAATCTGAATACTTCACATTGTTTCAAACTAACATTGTATAACATTGTATAATCGAATAACAAACGAGTGGTCCGATAAATGTAATTCTTAAACTAATATACTCAAACTGTAGTAACACTTGAAGCACAGAAGAAGCTGGTCTAGGAGTGAAACACGTCTTGGCCTGTAAAGATTTATTCCGACCAGTGGCATCAAAAGATTTATACCAAGTAGCAAACACATTCTGTAGAACATTTCTCTTGGGATTTTTATGATTTATACCACCTGACAAAGTAATTATGTGTAGATACTAGCTTCGAAATTATTGGACAGATGATGAGTGAAACTAGCCAGTCAAGGAATGATCAATACACATTTCTCTCAGTCAGTAAAAGTTAAACACATCAATTCAAGCAAGAATATGTATGCAGTTTAGCGTACAAACATATATTAATTTCTCACAATAATCTTGAAACAGCGCAGTTTTAGGTCCGAGCCAGTGATAAAAGTCACTATCACTATTTGTCACTTGTTTAGCACTGTGGATAATCCTTAGTAGCGGGTTGTCATCCGCCAATGTACGTGGCGAATAATTCCGCGTTGGCGGCTCCTCTGCGGGAGACAGAACGGATAGTTCCGTTACGTCTCCTCTAACACAGGGTACGGGTCTAGTGGTTTCCAGCATGGCGACCGCTGGGAGGTACTTAGATATCGCATTCCCAGCGGTCGTCGCGTTGCAACCCCTGCTTGGTGCTCGCGCTCTCTTTGGGTTTTTACTCCTTGCTGTGGCCTTACTCGGCCGTTTTCTTTCTGTTTGGTTCGCCTCTCTAGTGTTCCGATTCTTTTTTCTCTGCACTGCTGCCGGCTCCCACTTCTTCCGGCTCGCTCTCCCTCTCTCCTTCCCCTCCTTGCCTGCCTCCCGCATTGGGCGTCTGCTCGGTGTGGCTCCCTACATTTCTTCAGTGGACTACGGTTCCCGTTCAGCTCACTTACCAGCTCCAGCCTGCTTCCTCCGGCACACCTACTTCCTGGAATTCGATCTTCTCCACGCTCCTGGACCAACATCGACTGCAGGCACTGCCACTCAGCTCTATGACTCACTAGAAGGGTTTTTTCCGCCTGTACAGGCTTTTACCCTTCTACACGGTCTGATCACGGGAAAGGGGCCGCAGGACTGCTGACATGTATAGCATTCACTGTGGCTTCCTCCCGAGGCAGTCATACTTCACACAAAAGGGAAAAGGATTACCTGGCCCATCGACTCCTACGCTTTGAAGACTTCGAATCAGGTGAGGAGAGTGGGGAGGAAAGAGGGTTGAGATGTCGGCTGAAGAACAGATTCAGGAATTATGGAAAGCCTTCCAAGGGATGTCCCAGGAATTGCAGACCGTAAAGGCGGAGAACGCTGTACTTAAACAGTTGGTTTCGGCTCGTGAACCCCCACCGCCAGAACTGCCTATTATGGCGCTTTCTTCAGGGAAGTTTGACGGCTCCCCTAAGAAAGTCAAATAATTCTTGGAGGCATGCATCGTGTATTTTACGTTCAGGCCCTGTTTGTTTGCCACAGACCAGTCAAAAGACAGGTTCCTGATCTCTAACATGACGGGCAATGCACTAGCATGGGCTACCCCATTGGTCACCAGTGCCAATCCTATATTTCAGGATTTTGCAGGATTCCAAGCTTTACTCAAATAGACTTTTGAAAGGCCCGAATTGACGTATACCGCTTGCGAGGACCTGTTAGATATCCGCCAGGGGTCTTGCGATGTACTTTCATACATTTCCGAGTTCAAGACTTTGGCAGCAGGAGCTGGGTGGTCGGAGCAAGCCCAGTATGCCATTTTTCGAAGAGGCCTTAAAGAGGAAATAAAGGATGAACTTGCCAGAGCCTCCCGACCACCAACTTTCCCAGACCTGCTATCTTCTGCTTTACAGATTGAGTATTGTCTTCAGGAACGGCGCTCAGAACGCCGTAGACATCGGGCTGCAGTGTATCTCTCTGATCCCACGGCTTCCTTTTCTTCTTCCTCCTCGTCCCACTCTCCTGAAGAACCCATGCAGATAGGAGCCACGAGAGGACCTCTGCCAGCAGCGGAAAGAAGAAGGAGAAAGGAAAAGGGGCTTTGTGCTTATTGTGGCTCGGATCAACACCTCCAGACCATGACAGTATTAGCCAAAGAGCAGTCCGGAGTACATGTTTTACCACTGTATTGTTCTCCATATCGGGAAGTATTAATCGAACGAAAACCAGCTACATTACCTCCACATAGGCCGGAGGACTGTACCATTGATTTGGAACCTAATGCCCTGGTTCCGTTCGGCAGGATGTTTTCTTTGACACAAACCGAGAGACAAGTCCTGCGGAACTATTTGGACGTTAATTTGCAGAATGGGCTCATACAACCATCAAAATCCCCAGCAGGAGCCTCTTTGTTTTTCATGAAGAAAAGAGACTCAACTGAACTACGGCCCTGTATTGATTACTGTGGCCTTAATAAGGTGATGATTCGGGACCGGTACCCCATGCCACTGATAAACAAAATTATTGAGGCAGTACAAGGGGCACGCCTTTTCACCAAACTTGATCTAAGGAACGCGTACCATTTATTGCGAATTGCTAAAGGGGACGAGTGGAAGACAGCCTTCCGTACCCCGTTTAGGCTGTATGAGCATAAAGTAATGCCTTTTGGATTGGTGAATGCACCAGCTGTATTCCAACGTTTCATGGACAGAATGTTTTCTGACTTGTTGTCAGTTTCTGTTACTAGCTATCTAGATGATATTTTGATTTTTCTGCCAATCTAGAGGATCACATGAGGCATGTTCAACAGGTATTAGAGAGGCTACAAAAGAATCAACTCCTGGTCAAACCTGAGAAATGTGTTTTTGCTGTCTCCTCCGTTCCCTATTTAGGCTACATATTGTCAGAGGAAGGAATTTCTATAGATCCAGGCAAGGTGGCAGCCATACTAAATTGGGCTTCTCCTTCTACAGTCAAAGAAGTACAAAGATTCCTTGGACTTTCAAACGTCTATCGCAGTTTCATCTCTAATTTCTCAGAAATCATCCTGCCCATAACTCGGCTACTAAAAAAAGAAATCAGTCCTTTTCGCTGGACGGAAGAGGCAGAACAAAGCTTTTGTCGTCTGATAAATCTCTTCTGTTCCACTCCCATCCTTCGCCATCCCGACCAGACCAGGCAATTTATCGTGGATACAGACGCCTCTGCAATGGCGAAAGGAGCAGTCTTATTACAATCCTATGAGGGTCTTGAACACCCTATTGCTTATCTTTCTAAGACTCTGTCTTCTAGTCAACTTAATTACTCCATCCTAGAGAAAGAGTTGCTAGCCATAAAGCAGGCTTGCGAGGTCTGGCGACATCTATTAATGGGAGCACGTCACACGTTCATTATCAGAACGGATCACAAGAACTTGAAGGTGTTACAGACTATAGCGTGTGTCAACTCTAGACAAGCCCGATGGGCTTTTTTTCGCCCAATACGATTTTCAAATCACATACCTACCAAGCACCAACAATAAGGCAGCGGATGCCTTTTCTAGGAAAGAACCGATTATTGATGGAATGTTGCATTCAAAAGAACCTATGTTCCAGAGGAATAAGGTATTGGGTCTAGTCAACACCTTTCTCCAGGAAGTCAAGTCTAGTCTGATTTCCGAAAGACCAGACCTGTTGCTCCAAGGAAAGACACCTTATACCGAAAAGGAAGGTATGGTATATCTGGGCAATCAGCTGTATATTCTGGCAGGTCCCCTACGTCAGAGAATCATTGGCTGGTGTCACGATTCCCTCACCGCTGGTCATAGAGGAAGGTACAACACCACTGAACTTGTTTCTCAATCCTTTTTTTGGCCAGAACTCAAGAGAGACGTTGAAGAATATCTACAAGCCTGTCCGGTCTGTGCCGTGGCCAAACATCCTATTGGGAAACCCATGTGCCTTCTTACTCAAACCAAGATGCCCACACGTCCTTGGGGACTGCTAGCCACAGACTTCATTGTCGATCTCCCAGTTTCAAGTCCCTGCACTTGTATTATGGTGACCATTGATACCATGACCAAATTGGCCCATTTTTCTCCATTACCAGGATTGCCTACTGCTACGGAGATGGCTGAGGTTTTTGCTCGGGATATTTTTCGGCTACACGGTCTTCCGGATAAGATCATTTCGGACCGTGACAGTCAATACCTTTCAAAGTTTTGGAAGGCCCTTTGTTCTCATCTGCGAGTGGAACAAGCCCTTTCCTCTGGTTTTCACCCACAAACCAACGGTCAGACAGAGCGACTCAACGCTACTTTGGAACAATACCTGAGATGCTATAGTAACCAACATCAAAATAACTGGGTATCCTTGCTTCCTACAGCAGTGTTCACGTATAATAACTCTAAACATTCAGCCATTGGTCAATCTCCTTTCTTTTGTACCTATGGAATGCATCTCAGAGCCTTTCTTCCACTACTGCCAGTTCCCACGAACTCCCCGACAGTTGAAGGTATTCTGCAATCCATAGCTGAGGCTCACGCTACTGCTAGGCATTGTTTGGAGGAAAGTCGAAGATACAATAAATCTCAAGCTAACTCACATCGTAAGCCTTGCCCTGATTGGGATAAGGGAGACAAGGTGTTATCTACCAAGTTCCTACCCCGTTGGGTTCACCCTTCTAAGCTTTCGCCTCATTTCTTGGGGCCTTTCTCTATCCTTTCCTAGGTTAACCCTGTCTCCTTTCGACTCAAACTTCCCACTAACCTTCGTCGTATTCATCCTGTCTTCCATGCCTCTCTTCTCAAGCCTTTCATTCCCGACTCCTACCAGAGACCCATACCCAATCAACCTACTTCTCAAGGGAGTAACCAAGAAGAGTACAAAGTCTCTGCCATTCGTGATTCCAGATACTACAGAGGACGGTTGGAGTACTTGATTTCGTGGAAAGGGTACCCTAGGTCGGAGGACTCATGGGAACCATCTTCTCATGTCAAGGCTCCCAGATTGCTTGTCCGCTTTCATTCTCGTTTTCCCAACAAACATGGGGTGCCCCGCACTGGAGGGGGGTATACTGTCATCCGCCAACATACGTGGCGAATACTTCCACGTTGGCGGCTCCTCTGAGGGAGACGGAACAGATAGTTCCGTTACGTCTCCTCTAACGCAGGGTATGGGTCTTCCAGCATGGTGACCGCTGGGAGGTACTTAGATATCGCACTCCCAGCGGTCATCACGTTGCAACACCTGCTTGGCGCTCACGCTCTCTTTGGGCTTTTTTTACGCTAGTGCTCCTTGCTGTGGCCTTACTTGGCCATTTTCTTTCTGTTTGGTTCGCCTCTCTAGCGTTCCGATTCTTTTCTCTCTGCACTGCTGCCTGCTCCCACTTCTTCCGGCTCGCTCTCCCTCTCTCCTCCGCGCTCGGCGCCTCTCCGCCGCAGCGTGTTTCATCCCCTCCTTGCCTGCCTCCTGCATTGGGTGTCTGCTCGGTGTGGCTCCCTACATTTCTTCAGTGGACTACAGTTCCCATTCAGCTCACTTACCAGCTCCAGCCTGCTTCCTCCGGCACACTTACTTCCTAGAATTCGATCTTCTCCACGCTCCTGGACCAACATCGACTGCAGGCACTGCCACTCAGCTCTACGACTCACCAGAAGGGTTTTTTCCATCTGTACAGGCTTTTACCCTTCTACGCGGCCTGATCACTGGAAAGGGGCTGCAGGACTGCTGACTTGTATAGCATTCACTGTGGCTTCCTCCTGAGGCAGGCATTCTTCACACAAAAGGGAAAAGGATTACCTGGCCCATCGAAACCTACGCTTTGAAGACTTTGAATCAGGTGAGGAGAGTGGAGACGAAAGAGGGTTGGAGGAGAACCAAGAACAGGTCACAGGTTCATAGCTGATATCCTTTGGGAGGAGTGCAGGTTGAGAACACACCACAGCTCCACCTCACTGACGAGTCCCAACCAGGCCAAAACACATGTCTGGGGTTGCTGTTGGTACTCTTGTTCAGAAGAGAATTGCCAGCCATTTCGCTGATGGACTGCCCTTGGGCAGGACAAAGGCTGATATGTAGTGGAAATCTCTCTTCTGTGAAAGGATGGTGAGCTAAAGACTCTGGTTGAGACTCTAACCCAGGATATAGGCCGGTAGTAGAGAAACTCCCATAACCCCCCCTTGTTTTTGCATATTAAGTAACTTTGGGTTTTCACCCTAAATTACAAGGGTAATACAGACATGGAACCCTTGCTCACTGTTTGTAGAGAGGCACAGATCCACCTCACTGACGAGTCCCAACCAGGCCGAAACACGTGTCTGGGTGTGAGAGACGGGCCTCTACGACCGGTGGGGGGTGTCTGTACTTCCGCTCCCTATATGGTGGAGGAGAGGCACAGGAGACCCCAGCCAAGATTCTCTATTCGGTAGCAATGGTCGAGCAATCAAGGCCTAGCTTCTCAGGAGGTGATGCAGGCTGGTTCTTAAGTACAGTGTATCCCCAAGCCCCCACAAAGGAATATCCACACTCTGTATTGGTTAGAACACAGTCTTTATATAATCAATAGTTAAGGTTATGTACATTCATCATGATAACTCACTTTGTACTCCGGCAAAATCTACAATGACAAATATTTACAATCCTAAAGTGGTACCACCCTAGATCTCATTGAAGTGCATGAACAATACTGTACGATGCCACACAGACCAATAGAGTGAAACCAGCAATAGAGAGAGGAGAGAAAATAAGATGGTTGAGCAATAGGCAGGATACTGGCCCCTACCACTGGGCACAGTTCTGTGTGGAGATCCCCCCACCTGGGCAACCTGTAAAGAAAGATATAGCACAAGCCCAGTCCATATATTGCTCTGCAAGTCTTATTCTCTCCTATAATGTTTTTACCCCCCCAATATACCTGGTGGAGTCGAGTTCCTCGAAGAGGCGTCGACAAACGTCGAGGGACTCGCTGTTCGGCGACGGGGAATCGACGGCCCTTCTTGAATGCCTTCCCTTTCAAGCGGGAGGCACGGGGCGTCGAACGTCCGTCGACAAACGAGGTACAACGATGTCGAAGAGGCGGCAGCTTCGTCCGAGCGGTGCTCGTCGGCATCGGGGCGTCGGCGTCCTGCAAGGCGGAGGTGTGCGGGGCACCTCGATGACAATAGTTCTGGACCGCAAAGATTGTAGAGACGGGAGCCCAGCAAGGGCGTCGAGTCGTCCGAGTCTTTGAGGTCGTCGGGTGGCGGGGAAACCCACCGGCAGGTTTCTCCTCGGCGCGTTGGTCGTCCTCGACTTTCTCCAGCAGGATAAGCGGTCGACGAAGCGGTCAAGAGAGTCCTTCGATTGAATGTTCTTAGGCAAAGGAGCGGACGGCTCCGGTCGTCGGCGGCACGGCGTCAAGTGGTTCCCACGGCTGGGCAATACAACTTCGACGGGCCTCCAGCGGTTCCACAAACCTGCGAACCCTGGTCGACGGCAATGGACTTCGACGGCGTCGATGTCCGGGTGCTTCACTTCGATCTCCTCAGCGGTCCCGTCTCGGGTCGACAACCTTTCGAGGGTCTGCCTTCCAGGGCGCTTCGGCGAAGATGGAGAGGTGCTCGATGGTCCCTCGGAGCACAGGAAGAGGGCGCCTTACCAGGTCCTCTCTCGGGTCAGCCCTCGACGATCTCGTCAGCCTTCGGATCGGTCGAAGCAAATGCCACAGCAAGTCTTCTTCTTCCAGCTGGACGTCGAGGATCAGCAGTTCCAGTTACTCGTAGAGTGGAGACTCAGCTCCCTGGCTGCTTCAGGAGCACAATGGTCGCTTCTCAACCAAAGGTCCCTTCTGAACACTTTTCCAGTGGTGAGAGGTCCCCAGATATACTATCCTCTCTCTCATCCACGCTGCTGGCACACACTCAGCAGCCAATCATACTGCAGGGCATTCATGCAGTCAGTCAGCCAATCAGGCACACAGTGCATTCAGGCCACACTCCTCCCTTCCAGACACTCACAACAGGGAATGTGGATTGGGACAAGTACCCAGCCATTCAACACTACACACTGCATTCAGGCCAGTTTCGGGCAGGGCTGTCTCAGTCTTTGTCTCTCATGCCAGAAACCAGACAACCACAACAAGAAGTGTATATTGGTCACACACTCCATTCACCCGGGTCCCACCCACAGGAGGTACCCACAACATACAGTCACTGGGAAGGCTCCAGCCAGTCTAGCTGGGCCTTTACAACAATACCATACATGGAACTTCCACCCAACAGCCAGTCAGGGGGAAGGGACAGAGACAGGGCTTCCCAGGACTTTGGGAAAACAAGATAACAGGCAATAGAAAGCAAGAGGCCATCTTGTTTTCTATTAGGAATCAACAGATCCCAATGGCAGGGCCAGGGTATCCCAAAATGGAGGACACCCGGAGCACCTGTCAAATTCAGCACAGAGCTGCCACCAGCCCATACCCTGCTCTGGGGTCACCCACAGGTGCCCAAAAACATACACTAGGGGCCCAGGGTTGTACCCCTACCCATGGGTGCCATAAGGGTATCCCATGGGTCTGTTCACCAAACCAAAAGAGAGAGCTGCACTGCCAGGAGTCCCACATGGACTCCGGGGCAGAAAACATAACAGAACACACGGTAAAAACAGAAAAAGGACAAGGACTCAGAGGCCCTGTCCCTCAGATGCATTTCCAGCATCACAGTCGCCCCCCCCAGACTGAGGTGGAGGGTGTCTAATCTCCCACGGGATAGACACCCTCATCCAGACGGTCAACATACCTTCTGGAAAGGCCATCTGCATTATCGTGACTCTTCCCTGGTCTGTGCTCTATGGTGAAGTCTAGCCCTTGCAGGCTAATGGACCACCTGAGCAATTTCGGGTTCTCACCCTTCATCTGCATAAGCCACTTCAGGGGCTTATGATCTGTTTGGACCTTGAAGGTAGACCCCGTAAGGTAGGGCCTAAAACGCCTAAGGCTCCAAACTATACTAAAACACTCCTTTTCAACAGTAGCCCACCTAAGTTCTCTACCCTTGAGTTGTCTACTGATGAATATGATAGGGTGTTCTCTCCCTTTCTCATCTAACTGGGACAAGACAGCTCCAATTCCGGTGTCGCAGCCATCCGTCTGGACGATAAAGGGTCGGCTGTAGTCAGGCGCACTCAACACAGGTGCCCTACACAGACTTTCTTTCAAGCCATCAAAGGCCCGCTGACAGTCTTCGGTCCAAGTAACCTTCCTAGGCTGCTTGGGTGACGTTAGAGCTGTCAGAGGTGCAGCTATGGTCCCATAGTCTGCCATGAAATTGCGATAGTACCCAGTGAGGCCCAAAAAGGCTCTCACCTGGGTTTGAGTAGTGGGAGTCTCCCAGTTCTGTACATCCTGTACTTTACTGGCGAGAGGTTGGATTTGACCCCCTCCTACCTCATGACCAAGATAGGTAACTTTCCCCTGAGCTATCTGGCACTTGGTGGCCTTGATAGTGAGGTTAGCCCTTTTCAAGGCCTGCAACACCCTATCCAGATGTGTCAAATGCTCTTCCCAGGTGGAACTGTAGACGGCAATGTCGTCTAAGTAAGCCACACAAAAGGCTTCCAGCCCACTGAGCGCATGGTTGACCAATCTCTGGAAGGTGGCAGGGGCATTCTTCAACCCAAAAGGCATGACCCTAAACTGGTAGAGTCCCTCAGGTGTTGAGAAGGCCGTCTTTTCCTTGGCATGGTCCGTCAGAGCTATTTGCCAATAGCCTGAAGTGAGGTCAAAGGTGCTCACAAACTTGTCAGCACCGATGGTGTCCACGAGCTCATCAGCCCTGGGCAATGGGTGCGCGTCAGTCTTGGTGACGGCATTGACTCCTCGGTAGTCCACACAGAACCTCCAATCCTTGGTACCTGCCTGTGAACTTGCCTTGGGGACAAGGACCACTGGACTGGACCAGGGACTGGTTGAGGGTTCAATAACACCCAGATCCAACATCTTGGCGACCTCAGCCTGGATGTGGTTCTTAACGGTATCTGACATACGGTAGCACCTGCTTTTGACAGGTACACTGTCACCGGTGTCAATTTCGTGCTTACACCACGGTGTAAGGCCTGGCTTCAGTGAAAACAGAGAGGCATACTGTTGGAGCAAAGCCCTACAGGCCCTCTCTTGCTCGGTTGTCAAATCTGGAGAGAGATGTACTCCCTCCACTGAGCCATCCTGAGGGTTGCTATGCAGCAAATCAGGAAGGGGCTCACTCTCATCCTCTTCTTGCCCAGAAGCTAGCAAGAGACATGAGACTTCCGCTCGCCTGTGGAAAGGCTTGAGCCTGTTGACATGGAATAGCTGAGGGGCTACCCCAGGGGCTCCCATGTCAACCAGATAATTGACTTCGCCCATCTTGGAGATGATCCTGAAGGGTCCAGTCCACTTGTCTGCCAAAGCCCTAGGCTTGGTAGGCTCCATCACAAGGATTTCCTGTCCCGGAGTCCAATCCACTTGCGAGGCTTTAAGGTAATGCCAGTACTTATTCAATTCCTGGCTGGCCTTGAGATTTGCTGTTGCCTGACCCATCATCTGTGTCATCCTCCGTCTGAGGCCTAACACATAGTCCCCCACTTGCTTGGCGGGACCCGGAGGGGTGGCTTCCAGGCCTTCTCTGATCAAGGCGAGGGGCCCCCTTACGGGATGTCCAAAGAGTAACTCAAAGGGGCTGAAACCAACACCCTCTTGAGGTACCTCCCTGTAAGCAAACAGCAGGCATGGCAGGAGGAGATCCCATTTCCTCCTTAGGGGTTCTTCCAAAGCCCCTAGCATGCCCTTGAGAGTTTTATTAAATCTCTCAACCAGACCATTGGTCTGGGGGTGGTAAGAGGTGGAGAACTTGTAGGTTACCCCGCACTCTTTCCACATGGTTTTCATGTAACTCGACATGAAGTTGGATCCTCTGTCAGAGACAACCTCCTTGGGGAATCCAACATGGGTGAAAATGCCCAGGAGAGCCCTGGCAACCACCTTGGCCGTAACCGTCCGAAGGGGTATCGCCTCAGGGTACCTGGTGGCATGATCTACCAAGACCAGGATGAACCGATGTCCACCTGAAGTGGGAGGGTCAAGGGGACCGACGATGTCGATGCCCACCCTCTCAAATGGGGTGCCAACCACTGGCAACGGCTGCAGTGGGGCAATGACACTGCCTCCAGTCTTGCCAGACAACTGACAAGTTGGGCAGGTCCTGCAGTGGGACTCCACCTCTACTCCCATCCGTGGCCAGTAGAAATGGGCAGAGAGCCTCTGCTTAGTCTTCTTGGTCCCAAGATGACCAGCCAAGGGCACCTCATGCGCCAACTGCAGTAGGAAGGGCCTGTAAACCTGGGGTACCACCAACCTCTTGCGGGCACCAGGTTCAGGCTTAGTGGGCTCACTAACAAGGAGCTCACCCTCCCAATAAATCCGGAAATTCCTAGGCACCTCTCCTTGTGCCTGGGCCAGGGCCTGTTTCCTCAGTCCCTCGAGAGAGTGGCACTCTCTCTGTCCCTTACAGAAGTCCGCCCGGGAGGGTCCCCCTTCAGCTAACAAGCATTGAAGGTCGGGATGATCCTCCGGGTTAAGAACCTCTCCCACAGGAGAGTCTTCTGCCTCTTCTCCCAAAGGAGTTGAGTTTGGGTTTTCCACTGGACCCAGCCCGTCCGGAGCATGGATCCCAATGGGTGCAGCAGGAAGAGAAGGTGCTCCCTCCACAGAGGTGGCCTTCTTGGTCTTCCTCCTTCTTGCCTCAGGCCTCGCCTTTGGCTCGGGTATCTGACCCACAGCCAGACCCGGTGTCACCTGTGATCTAGTGACGGCAGCAGCAGTCATGGGAAGACCATCCGAGATCAACCCCAACTCTACTAGATCATTCCCTAACAAAATGTTAGCAGGGACATTGTCCTGAATCAGGACAGGAAGCTTCGCTGTCTTGTCGCCAATCATGAGTGTGACTAAGGCTACAGGTGATAATTTGGGAGGCCCACCAGCTAACCTGGCGGTTTGCAGAGGAGCACCTTCATAGTCCTCTGGCCTGAGCAGGGTCCTGTCCACCACTGTCATGCTTGCCCCAGTGTCTCTCAAACCAGTAGAAGGCTGGCCATTCAAGAGGACACTTCTCAAAAACCTACGGGTGTTCTGTGGGATAGTCGCCAGTACTTCCGCGTACTGGTCCCAGGCCCCAAGGGACACTAAGGAAATCTCCACCGGAGCACCAAATGTGATACCGGCAGAGGAGGGGAGGACAGTGGCCTCCACCTCAGACACGGGGTAAGGGTAGGTCAGGCTGACAGCCTGTACTCCAAGTGCCTTACCTTTACACTTGGGGTCACCCCTTTTGTGATCCAGAGCCCCACAGTCCCAACAAGCGCCAGGAGTGCGGGGTACGGTACTGGAACCACTAGGAGCCTGCTTTGCAGCAGGTGGGCCACTACTCTTATTCCCACCCCCAGATGACTTATCCCCACTAGATTTTTGGGTCTTAGGAGAGGAAGGTTTTGGTTTACCCGACTGTGACTGCTTGGGGGACTCCTCAGCTTTCTGAGAGGCCCCCTTCTTCTTGTCCTTGTCCTTCCCACTGGAGTCCTTAGGGGACACCCGGTGGGAGACCCACTTGTCAGCCAACCTAGCCAGCTTAAAGGGGTCCAAAATGTTCTGGTCAGCCACATACTGACGCAGCTCTGGTGAACAGGCTTCAGAGAAATGCTCAAAAAACAAGAGGTGGGACAATTCAACAAAAGTCTTAACCTTGTATCCATCGATCCACCCCATCATGTTCATGTGCGCAGCACTCACCCAGTCAACCCAAGACATATTCTCCTTTTTCTTAAAATCCCTGAACCTTCTAAGATATTGGGTAGGTGTCTTGCCGAACTTGGCAATCAAAGCAGACTTCATACACTCGTACTGACCCCTTTCTTCCACACTCAGCTTCAGAATACAGTCATACCCGGTTTGAGGCACTCTGCTTAACAAACACTTCGCCCAATCTCTTTTATCCACATCATGAATCTCACAAGCCATTTCAAGATATCCGAACCCTCCACAAATACACCAACCAAATCTTTCATAAACTTGGTGGCTGGGGACCTGACACTCTCACTGGATCTAGCTGAAGTCTCCACTCTAGCTTTCTCTAGCTGGATCCTCTGACATTCAGTGTCCTGGCTCTTGAGTTCAAGGTCCTTATTTTTGAGTGCAACTTGTTGAGCCAACTCCTCTTTCTTAAGCTCAGCATCTATTTCCAACTTGCGGTATTCAAAGGCCAATTTCATCCTTAATAACTCAAGCTCTAAGGAATTGCTGGAGTTTGGAACAGAGGCAGCAGGAATGGCGGCATTCCCAGAAACAGATTCAGCTGAAACCCCAGGGGCAGAGTCCTCATTGGTTGCATTCCCCCCTTCATCAAGAGTTTCACTATCAGCTGCCCTGGTGGACTACCAGACTATCAGCTCAGCCCTAGACTTATCCACAAAGTCTAACTCCCTAGCTTCACAATCACTCTGGAGAGCCTCCAAGCTCATCCGAGTTAATTTGCCATTCGCAATAGACTCCATTGTTTGTAATGCAGTTACCTTGTACACAACTAAACCTTAATTTAATAAAGGGCAAATATCCTTTGTAAGTGGCACGGTTATACACTGATTCTTAAAACCATAAGCATCCCACCGCTTGCCACCAGTGGTGAGAGACGGGCCTCTACGACCGGTGGGGGGTGTCTGTACTTCCGCTCCCTATATGGTGGAGGAGAGGCACAGGAGACCCCAGCCAAGATTCTCTATTCGGTAGCAATGGTCGAGCAATCAAGGCCTAGCTTCTCAGGAGGTGATGCAGGCTGGTTCTTAAGTACAGTGTATCCCCAAGCCCCCACAAAGGAATATCCACACTCTGTATTGGTTAGAACACAGTCTTTATATAATCAATAGTTAAGGTTATGTACATTCATCATGATAACTCACTTTGTACTCCGGCAAAATCTACAATGACAAATATTTACAATCCTAAAGTGGTACCACCCTAGATCTCATTGAAGTGCATGAACAATGCTGTACGATGCCACACAGACCAATAGAGTGAAACCAGCAATAGAGAGAGGAGAGAAAATAAGATGGTTGAGCAATAGGCAGGATACTGGCCCCTACCACTGGGCACAGTTCTGTGTGGAGATCCCCCCACCTGGGCAACCTGTAAAGAAAGATATAGCACAAGCCCAGTCCATATATTGCTCTGGAAGTCTTATTCTCTCCTATAATGTTTTTACCCCCCCAATGTACCTGGTGGAGTCGAGTTCCTCGAAGAGGCGTCGACAAACGTCGAGTGACTCGCTGTTCGGCGACGGGGAATCGACGGCCCTTCTTGAATGCCTTCCCTTTCAAGCGGGAGGCACGGGGCGTCGAACGTCCGTCGACAAACGAGGTAGAACGATGTCGAAGAGGCGGCAGCTTCGTCCGAGCGGTGCTCGTCAGCGTCGGGGCGTCGGCGTCCTGCAAGGCGGAGGTGTGCGGGGCACCTCGATGACAATAGTTCTGGACCGCAAAGATTGTAGAGACGGGAGCCCAGCAAGGGCGTCGTGTCGTCCGAGTCTTTGAGGTCGTCGGGTGGCGGGGAAACCCACCGGCAGGTTTCTCCTCGGCGCGTTGGTCGTCCTCGACTTTCTCCAGCAGGATAAGCGGTCGACGAAGCGGTCGAGAGAGTCCTTCAATTGAATGTTCTTAGGCAAAGGAGCGGACGGCTCCGGTCGTCGGCGGCACAGCGTCAAGTGGTTCCCACGGCTGGGCAACACAACTTCGACGGGCCTCCAGCGGTTCCACAAACCTGCGAACCCGGGTCGACGGCAATGGACTTCGACGGCGTCGATGTCCGGGTGCTTCACTTCGATCTCCTCAGCGGTCCCGTCTCGGGTCGACAACCTTTCGAGGGTCTGCCTTCCAGGGCGCTTCGGCAAAGATGGAGCGGTGCTCGATGGTCCCTCGGAGCACAGGAAGAGGGCGCCTTACCAGGTCCTCTCTCGGGTCAGCCCTCGACGATCTCGTCAGCCTTCGGATCGGTCGAAGCAAATGCCACAGCAAGTCTTCTTCTTCCAGCTGGACGTCGAGGATCAGCAGTTCCAGTTACTCGTAGAGTGGAGACTCAGCTCCCTGGCTGCTTCAGGAGCACAATGGTCGCTTCTCAACCAAAGGTCCCTTCTGAACACTTTTCCAGTGGTGAGAGGTCCCCAGATATACTATCCTCTTTCTCATCCACGCTGCTGGCACACACTCAGCAGCCAATCATACTGCAGGGCATTCATGCAGTCAGTCAGCCAATCAGGCACACAGTGCATTCAGGCCACACTCCTCCCTTCCAGACACTCACAACAGGGAATGTGGATTGGGACAAGTACCCAGCCATTCAACACTACACACTGCATTCAGGCCAGTTTCGGGCAGGGCTGTCTCAGTCTTTGTCTCTCATGCCAGAAACCAGACAACCACAACAAGAAGTGTATATTGGTCACACACTCCATTCACCCGGGTTACACCCACAGGAGGTACCCACAACATACAGTCACTGGGAAGGCTCCAGCCAGTCTAGCTGGGCCTTTACAACAATACCATACATGGAACTTCCACCCAACAGCCAGTCAGGGGGAAGGGACAGAGACAGGGCTTCCTAGGACTTTGGGAAAAAAAGATAACAGGCAATAGAAAGCAAGAGGCCACAGGGGCCATCTTGTTTTCTATTAGGAATCAACAGATCCCAATGGCAGGGCCAGGGTATCCCAAAATGGAGGACACCCGGAGCACCTGTCAAATTCAGCACGGAGCTGCCACCAGCCCATACCCTGCTCTGGGGTCACCCACAGGTGCCCAAAAACATACACTAGGGGCCCAGGGTTGTACCCCTACCCATGGGTGCCATAAGGGTATCCCATGGGTCTGTTCACCAAACCAAAAGAGAGAGCTGCACTGCCAGGAGTCCCACATGGACTCCGGGGCAGAAAACATAACAGAACACACGGTAAAAACAGAAAAAGGACAAGGACTCAGAGGCCCTGTCCCTCAGATGCATTTCCAGCATCACACTGGGGTTGCTGTTGGCACTCTTGTTCAGAAGAGAGTTGCCTGGTATTTCGGTGCTGGACTGCCCTTGGGCAGGACAAAGATTGATATGTAGTGGAAATTTCTCTTTTGTGAAAGGATGGGGAGCTAAAAAATCTGGTTGAGACTCTAACCCGGATATAGATCAGTAGTAGAGAAACTCCCAGAACCCCGCTTGTTTTTGAGAACACACCACACATCATTTGTTAGAATTGTGTTCAGTTACATGTTCTGTTCCAGCAATATCACAATTCGCAGTCTGATATTAAAGTTTACTTGTGTTTATATTTAAATAACGACATTTTGTAATTTACATTTTTTTATCCAAGACTACGGTTTGGTGGCTGCATCCAGTTTGTGTTTACTTCGGTAGGCTATAGGAATCCCACAACATTAAAACATTTCCTCGAAATAATACATCATAAAATAGCAAATAAATGATGGTCTCGGGTGAAAGGGTTTTAAATCAATACCCAGAAGGAGGGCAAACATAAACTATTTGTTGGGTTTATTAATACTTTATCTATTTCTTCACCCTGCCAGTTTATTGCAGGATACATCAGGGTCTGATTTATTGCCAACAGTTTCTCTTCATGCTAGGCTGCCTCGTGAGCCAAAGTAATTCGTATAATTTGTTTCCAAAGACGAATTACTCAGGGAGAGAGAAAGCTTCCTGCTATGCAAATCAGCGTAACAAAATAAATGCATCTTATAGTCATTCCCACATCGGCATTCTCCTAAATGAACCCACACGATATCAGTGTTCCTCATTTGATAAACGTTAATTTTCGTACAGACGGTAGGTAACCTATAATTAATTGTCACACAACTGATGCCTTGGAAGCGAACTCCAGCAGTGTTTGCAAAAAACGTCAGTGCAGTTGAACATACCAAGGAAAGAAAGACGAATATGTGCATCCAGGAAAGTGTAATGAAGAGAAACAACTGATCAACGAGGTCCACGAACTGAACAGGTTTAATTATTTTCTAGGGTTTATAGTCATTTGGTCGAAAACAAAAATGTCAAAAGTTAAAATGTAGAAAAAAAAAGTAGAATTTCTTTTTCAATACGTTTTTTTCGAAATGGGGGCGTTCCCCCAACCCCCCTTTTTTCTTTATTTTTTTTATTTTACCCCTTTTTTTAATTTACCGAACCCAAAAAATACATATAAATAAAAAAATAATAAATTCGGCATTTTAATAAAAACTTTTTTATTTTTGACATTTTGACTGACCACCATTTTCTAGAGACATGGGAATGTCGTGCTCATTGGCATTTGTATATCACACATCTGCCACTGATGGAGCCTCCTATCACTACTGACCTTTCTGGTGGCATGGAGGCTGGAGCACGTGTTAGTGGATGGACGCGGGTGTAGCTGGCAAGTGGCCTATGTAATGTTGCTTGTCTTGCATGTGGGTCGGAGATGTGCTCTGATTGTGGTGCTTTTTGCTGTGTCTAATGTTGGCCTGTGTTCATGTGCCAGAGCACAGTTCCAAATCCCAACAGTGTAGTTGTACATTTCCTCCCTTGAAGGTTCATAAACTTGAATTTATAAACTTAGGTTCTAGCAACATTTAATGTGCTACAACACTTATACAAATGAATAGAGCATCATTATGGCACAAGTCTCGGCTTGCAGTGGAAAGACTAGAGAGCAGTCCAAATGTCAAAGACTTATAGTAAGCTTCTTTTTTGGTCTGCTTAATTGGCCCAACCATGGTTTGGTCTTTTCCACAATTTCAAATGTTCTTACCATCATGAATAGCAATCTCTGTTTCAAATAATATCTTTAAGCAGGTGAATGTGTATAAACACTTTTTTTGCTGGCTGTATTTACATATTTAAAATACAGTAGACTACCCAGATGATATATTTTAGGGTCACAACAATAGGTATTCTGATACTTGAAGACATCCATTTATCACAGAGAAAAGTAGGCTGGAATCATTCTCTTTTTGCACAACATATTTCTGAACAGAGTTCTTTTAAAAAAATATGTGGTTTATCATGGGATTTGTTCATTCTTTTTATGTAGGAATGGCAAACATTCACCAATAACTACACCTTGCTCTATGGCAAGAATTGTGAAACAATGCAGTCACATAACTAAGTTGTAAACTAGGCATAAAGTGTGTGATCATGGGAAACTATTTTAATGTCATAATGCATAACCTGTCAAAATTGCCAGTCCCTTATTATTTCAGAATTGTCAGAACCTAACATAATTCAGTGCTTATGGTGCCGTGCTAAAAAGAATCCACGCTTATGGTTTAAGTGATCTGGTGGTGCTTCATATTTAATAACAGTGATGTGAGCACTGCTATAATGCACACGACAATTTTGTTTGTTGACACACTCATGGAAACACCACTTTGGCCTCTTCTAATCTCAGTCCATCTTCGGTTACATTCACCTTCCACCTAACTTCTAATCTGTATCCTCTAACTGTGCTGTGCTCCATGTACATTACTCATTGTGTCCAATCTGTCTGCTTCATCCAGGCGAGAGCAGTTGAACATTCCATGAGGCTGCCAATCTGAGTTATGTACCTATTCTGGGCTGTGTTTATACCTTTGTCATACAGCTGTTGATTTGTATCCTGCATCTATACCACAGCTGCTATTGTTTTTTTATATTGTTTTTTTTAACATATTTTTATTGCATTTCTTAACAACAACATTCAGACCAAACATGTCCGTAGCAGACCCGCCTTCCCCCACCCCTCCGGAAGGTCTCTGTGTGCTTGGCTGTTCTAGTGTCCAAGCCCATTTGCCTACTATGTGAACATATCCAAGATCCTGATTTTATGCAGGATCATTGGATCAGGATCAATGAACCATTGTTCATTGTAGTCACCCTGTAGCTAGTCAAGGGCCACTCCCTAATCCGTTCTAAATTTCTGGCGATCACCTTGAATATTATAAGTTATACGTTCCATCGCTATATGTGTCCATATCCTTTGAATCCATTCGATCAGTGTTGGTGGGGTTCTCTGCTTCCACTTTTGGGCAATAGCCAGCCATGCCGCCATTAGCAGGCCCATGAAGTTCTGTTTCTGTTAAAATGAGCCCTGTTTCTTTACTAGAACACAATTACCCCCCGGCCCCACGTCGAATTGCTAATGTTTATTTTTCTCAATACCAGCACCATCTTAATCACTTTGGGGGCCCGGGGCACAGACAGCTTTGTGACCACCTCCACCAAACAAAGAATTGAAGGGATAAAGAATATCTGGTCGCACACCCCTCGTCAGGATCACAACACAGCTTGATTTGTTGCCTTGCAGCAATAAAAATAGTCACGGGTACTCCCTGCCAGTCCCCTTACCCCCCCTGCTTTAATCAAAATGATAAACAAGAAGCATTTCAAGGCCAACATTAGCAGTCCATGATGTGTTCTAGCCTAGGTACAGGGCACTTTTCATCAATATTAGCAACGAGAAAGGTATTCCGACCATAGCGTACATGCAGGCTACAGATCGTATGAAAAAGATGAACATAATGTAGAATAGACAGATGACTCAGATTAGCTGCCTCCCAGAATGCAATAGTGCTCAAGCATGGATACAGGAGACCAATGGGAAGCAAGGCGAAAGCTACACATACCATATCATTAATAGTGGATGAAGGTTAAGCCACTAGGAAGGTGCCAGTAGCCAGACAGATTGAGATTCGAAGAGGCACATGGTTTTTAAGTAATGTTGCGATTAGAGAAAAAAGAAACAAGTGACTGTGGTGTGAATTATATTAATTCCCACCATTATTATAGAGGAAGAAATAGTGAAGCAGTGAAACGATGAGTGGGGATTTTTTGGAAATCATACCCTGAGAAAGAAATCACTTTGAAGGGTGACAATTCTGAAAGGTTTAAAGACTAGCAATTTTGACAGGTTAGGCAACACAATATTACATTAGATGCCCAGGATCATACATTGGTTAAGAGGTGAAGCTGAGATTTGTGCTCACTTTACAATTTCTTTTCTAGCATTTACCATGAACTAAACTAATCCCATGTTATAGAACTGACTTGGAAAGTAGACAAATCACATACCCTACCATGACAATTTTTAAAAACAAAATGTTATAGAAGCTTATTATACTAAATGGGAATTATTCTACCTTCATTGCCTCCACCATTAAGGGAAGCATATAAGTATCAGCATACTAACTGATGTTATGTTAAAAGCTTTCATATGGCTTTCTCTTTTGTACTTTAAAGCTTCAAATGCCCCCACAACACAGGCATGTGAAATAGTTTTTATAAACATGCCAAAAAACCTCAGAGTTAAATGAGCAGACCTTAAAGTACGTTTTCTGGAGACCTGTGATATCTGATCCACTCTCTTCTTTGTAGAACCCCTTCTACTCAATCCAGCAATGGGCTAAATAATACCACCAACATGTGAGAAGTCAAACCTTTTTAAGATAACACAATAATGTCGCTGATATCAGATGATTTGTCCAGGATCACTGTATTGTCTGTTATCAAAGTCAGGATACATGAATTCACTCTTTGGTCCCACAGTCTTGAATTTGGATACCTAATCACTCCTAATCACTGCTCGGGCTATCACTTTATGCTCATCTTTGAAGGTCACTGCCTAAGTTTTGCATGTCCCCATGTGAACAAACCAATGTCGAGACCATCACCATACTGATGCTATGCTAGTTTTTATAGAAACCACTGTCTGGTGCAGGTGCATTGCTGATAATAGCACATGCTGTGCTACAAATCCAAGTACATGTACATGCAGGTTTATCAACTTGAGACATAATGCATACATTTCATATTGCCATCTTGCATATAAACACAGATCTCTGCAATTAGTGCTTAATACACTGAGTTAGCTTCTTAACCATCAAAGCACTCAATTGCATCAATGTGCATTTCAACTTTGGCTATTGCAAATGATCAATAAAAAACCCCAGAAAACTGAGAATGCTACAGTACTATTGTCGTAGTGAACACACAAACAAGGAATACTGCAGTGCACACATAAATCTGATCAAAGCAGAATGTACTTATCAACAACCTACAATCAAAAGATTTACAGCCTCAGCAGCCATCATAAAGTATCCTCACATGTGCGTTTTAAGTTTGGTCAACAATGGGAACTGGCTTCTTTAAGTCAGGCAGCCTTGTGCTCCGGGCCCCCACAAGTGCCCTTTTTGCCCTCCCATAAAGACGTCACTGCCCAATACCCATTCTCATTTTAAATCTTACCAGGGCATCATGTCAAGCAATGGGTAAAACACAACTTGCTGGGAAGTATTTTGCTTCTCTGACTGCAAGATGTTGGATGTGTTTGATACAATGTACACATGCACACATTAACAAAGGTTAGGCATGTTTCAATGACTACAAGCAAGTTACTATCACACACACTCTTATGGGTTGTTATCAAGTCTGAAAGAAGTACAGCCATACATAGGGTAGTTTGCAGAGATCTCAAGTTGGGCCATGTCAGATGTGAAATAATGAATCCATACCTTGTTTTTAGGCTCACTTCAAATATTCTGGCATCTGTAGTCATGTATTTATAATATGCACAAGACAACAAAATGATATTAAAAGAAAATATCCCATACAAATGCTAGGGCTTTTAGAACATGATTTGAGAACTCTGTTGTAGCATATTGTAAAGAAAAAGGAGTGGTCATAGAGTAATGAGGTCCTGCAAGGAAAAATGACGATCTTTTTCTTCATTTCTACCTTTAGCAGGCTTATGTATTTCCATATACAGCAGTTACTATGCATGCATTTTACTGCTGTGAGTCAGTAGAAAAAACAGGAATGTGCTCAAATTCTGTCATGGCTAACCTCTGTCTTTTATCTTTAAGCAGCCCATACAATGAATGCGATTAATGGTACTCGCTGCAATGCAGTGAATTGTACTCATTTGACTGTGAGAATTCTTTCTTGTGAGTGTGAATTTTTGAGTTATTCACACTGCAACTCGTGCATGTGTTCTCAAAGCTCCCACACATCCCACTTATAAAACGAATCTTTCAAAACAGCAAATAGAATCACAAAAATGATGTTGCACTCTTTATTACATCACACACACCCATAAGCGTCATCGCCTTCTCAAACAATGACCATGGTCTGGCACCCTTATCACAAAGTTTCTTCTGTATTTTGTCTTGAAAGTACAGTTGTAAACCCCAAAGTAGATGATTTCTTTCAGATGACATTATCTTATGTTCTAGGGGAATGGAAGTCAGCATTTGATTTGATGTTGTTTTTTAACTTATTCTGTTGCCTACATTAATTCAGACTTTGTCCTGGTCCATTGGAAATCTCCTTGAGTTGTGTAGGCCCCTCCCTGGGTCTGCATGTATAATTTTCAGGCCCACGCTAAGAAGAAATACTGGCTATACCACTGCACAGGACAGAGTCCAGCTGTGAGTCCAACTGTGACTCTTAATCATGCAGAAGTTGTTCATGGTTACTGGTGACTATCTGAAGATATTGCAGCAGGAGCAAATGTCCTACACTGGAAGAGGACTTTGCTGGATTGTTAGATGATCTCAATGACCCACAGGATGGAGTTGACATGTGACTTGTGGGAATGCTGAAATTGTTCATGGTTATCAAATATTGCGTGTCTGCAGATATCGTCGCAGAAGTAAAAGTAATTGGCAGGCAAGTAATTAGCCGGGTTGCCAGATTACAGTGCAGGTAAATATTGCAGCGCTGGGCAGGCTGATAGGTGCTGGAAAGATTATAATGGCCTATGATTTTGTAAAGGTTGTTAGGCTAATTATACAATAGGACAATGAGTGGCTGGGCTGTGGAACTCTAATTCTTACATTGAGTCCACTATGACATATATTTCTCACTATGTCAATATGTTCATATAGGTTCAGCTGACAGCAGATGATGCTGAGTTCCTGTGGTGCTCATCAGAATGCTCGGTGGCTGTAAAGGATAGGAAGAGGAAACAGGGAAGACCTTGCACTCTAAGAGTGTGGAGGATGTTGTGGCATATAAAAAGGCCAGCGCTTTTGCCCGATGGGTAATCAGGTCACATAAATGGGACTATTGGAGGGAATACTGCAGTATTCTTTCTGGGAATACAAGTATGGCGCAGATATGGACGAAATGTAAATGTATGTCAGGTCAGGTGAGACAGAATTATCAGATCCCGCTCATTACTGTCAACAGTCATGAATTGGTGGTTGGTTGCAGTAAAGCAAATGCTTTAGGGGCACATTTTGCAGGTGTGCACAGCACGTACAATTATGCCCAGGCAGACAGGAGATGACAAATTTCATCGATGCGAATGTGAGTGTGTTGGGGAATGCCCTGTATGGACGTGCTTTTCAGTAAGTGGAAGTTACGGAAAGCTTTGATGGGGAGTAGAGACTCTAGCCCGGGAGAGAATGGTGTGCGGTATGTCTTCCTGCAGAAGTTGCCGGATAGCTGCTTGGAGGTCGTTTTTAAAACTGTACAATATGGTGTCGGGCAATGGGACAATGCTGCATGAGTGGAAGAGGGCTATCATCCTCCCAATTTTGAAACTAGAGAAACTAGCCGATTTCTGTGTGTCCTATTAACCCTGACGTCTGTCCTGTGTAAAGAATTGGAGAACATGGTGTGTGTAAGACTGGTGTACTTTCTTGAGTCGGAGAGTAAACTGACCGTGTACCAGCATGGATTTCGGAAACATAGGTCATTTATGAATTCTGTGAATGCTCTGACGTCAGGCATTGAAGAGGCCATGAGCTGGAGGGAAATGGTGGGGGCAATCTTTATAGACATGGAGAAGGCTTATGATATGGTATGGAGAGGAAGGCTGCTCTGCGCATTGCAGGTGAAAGGTGTTCAAGGGAAATTATTTTCTTGGGTGAAGACATATTTGGAAAATACAGTTTCATGTGAAAGTGAGGGATATGTTATCCCAGGAATATCTGATGGAGAATGGGACTCCTCAGGGCAGTGTTATTAGTCCTGTACTCTTTAATATAGCGGTGGACGGTCTCATAGGAAAGATCCAGGAGTGTGGATGCAATGTGGGGGTCCATGCGAATGATCGGGTGCTATGGGTGAGAAACAAGCTGGTTGATAGTATTGCAGGGTGATAGTATTCAGGAGAAGTTTCAAATGACATTGGATGTCATGGAAGGATGGTGCACAAAATGGGGTTTTAGGATGTCTAGCTCCAAATCAGTTTGCATGCTGTTTCATGGACGTAGCACAGGAATACGCCTTTTCCTTGGACCCCATGGGATTGTATTGGTACAATTGCTGGAATTCAGATACATGGGAGTGTTTCTGGATGAGGGTTTGCATTGAAACACACAGGTGGGCAGGCTGGTAGTGAAATGTAAAAGGTGCATAAATCTGCTAAGGGTAGTGACAGATCAGGAGTGGGGGATGTCAAAAGAGCATGAGACTGCTGTATGTGGGAATGGTTAGTAGTGTGTTGGAATACGAGGCTCCACTGCAGCCTAGCTACAATAAGAGACAGATAGGTTAGCTGGATGGAGTCCAGGCAAGGGCATTGAGAATTGTGACAGGCACAGTAAGGTTGTCGCCTATTGAAGCCATGCAGGTGTTGGCCTTATGTTTGAGGAGGGTGGAATTCTGTGTTAAAGATTGGTTGAAAGGCCAATCCTTCAGTGAATGGAACCCAGTGAAAAAGTGCCTGGTGGATAACTGGATGCATGTGTACAAAGGTGAAAGCTGGCAGAAAAGAGGGGGGACTTTTGGGTTTCATGTTGATGGGTTAGTGAAGTGTTTGCGAGTGGAGGTTCTACGAATCATGGAGAACGTCAATGGAGTGCTGTTTCCCCTTTGGATGTTTCATGACCCGAAGATCGGTTTGGAATTGGCAAAGGTACTGGTAAAAAAGAAGGGCGACAGTGGGGAGATAAAAAAAATGGATCCTGGGTATGTGGGGGGTTGTTACCAACTCTGATACTGCATTTTCTTTTGGTTTCTTTGAGGCCCATCTGATGCAATGAGACTGGCCTACAGCTTAACACCCATGCCTAGTGAGGTTGCAGAACTGTGGAATGTGTGTTGCCTCAGGCTGACTGGGCCGGTTCATGAGCCCCTCCTGAGAAGTACATAGCTGATGACACAGCTGGATTGAATCCCCAAGGCCAGAGGCTGAATCGCAGATATGACAGTGAAAGCATTTCACAACTGCAGGTTATACCCCTTCCCTCCGAAATTGACCTTTTTGTAATTCATGGGTAGAGAATTGGTTTAGCCACTGCATTTATGTAGAAGGATGAGCCGGCCTGGGAGGGGCAGAGCAGTAAGCAGCTCTCTCATGCACTGGTCGGTTTGCATTACAGGCAATTTCTCTCTACTTTTGGTCTCCTATGTATTATTTGTTTCTGAGTGCCTCAGGTGTTGTGGGGGAGAAAAAAGAGCCTGTAACATAATGATGCCAATACCCGAGAGCTCCCGTTCCTGACCTGCATGACTGGGGTATATGAAAGGTAGGAGGGAAAAGTGTTTTTCGCTGTACCAGTTGCATGCTTGGGTCGGGGACTCTGGAGTTTTCAGGGAATCTAGGATTCATACAAAGACATTGCCTCAGAGATCTACAGTGGCACAGTACAGGGTTCGAAGGTCAACTACAGGACTGCAATCAGATCACAGCATTCTTTGTCACCTGTGATAGTCAAATGGCCAGCTATGGAGAGATGGTGCAGGGTCAATGCTGTAAAGGGCACAAGGTAGGAGTCTGGGGTCAGGAGCCTGTCTTAGCCTGCAGTAGGGCCGATGCAAGTTACAATATGGTGGACACCGGTCCACTGACCAGGTGGGAGGAGGAGGTAGACCTGTCATATAAATGGGGGTCGAGGGCAGTGTTGGAGAGGTTGTGGCGCATGGTGAACAATTGTGATGTGGTGCCCCAGTCGGTACAAAAGATAGGGAGGTGGGGGTCACCCAGGAACAGCAGTTACAAAGGGTACAGCAGGGAAGCGATGGGGGAGATTGTGGTGAACCACAAACACAGCACCAAGATATCAAAAAGTGATGAAGATAGGAAGGGATCAGAGCCTCTCGTATTTTACAGACATGCTTAAACAAACTTTCATGAGGGATACAACTGAGGAAGTGAGGACCACAATATGGCGGCTGTTGCCAGACGACATAATGAGGGAGGTGGAAGGAGAGGTGGATGTGGAGGAAAGGTTAAGGTCCACCCAGGGGTGGGCAGATATTCTGAATACAGCTGATGATGAGTGGCTGACGGTGAGAAAAACAGTGCCGGGCATGAAGTGCAAGGAGTGGGCAAAGAGAGAACAGAGAGGGGCGTGATTTTGAGGTGCTAGCACCAGTGCCTGTTCAGATCGGGGTGGGTGACACAGAATGCTGTGGGGGTGGCTCTATCTATTTCTGAGAAAGGGAAGAAAGAGGAAGAGGGAGGAGACATGGGGTGGATATGTACCAGACAGAGTAACTGTGTGAAACATAGGAGCGGGAAGACATTCTAGAAAAAAGGGGTACGGTGATGGATTTGACAAATAGGTGCCTGCAGGGAGAGAGAGACATGTTACTGGTAGTCCCAATGGCTGTGGTGACGGCCGCTACTCGGCCGCTGCTAAGAGTGCCATCCAAATTTTGACACACACAAACAGGGTCCTGACAGTATAGGGGGATACATACTCTAGATAGAAGAGCAAGAAATAAACTGGATTTCGGCAGGACTGGTGACTGTGCAGTGTGCACCGTATGCAGTGAACAGAATGCCATTGGAAGGGCTAGTGTCAGATATACTACATGAATGCATGTCAGAGACTGTCAAAACACAACAGGACGTTTTCAGGGCAGGCACACTAGAGAAAGACAATGACGAGCCCACATATGAAGAAGGTGGTCAGTGGCAGCATGACTTGATAATGTTTGGCGGGAAAAGAGCACAGTATGCTGATTTACAATCAGTGGTGTTGGCTCTGAGAAGAAAGAAAAAAACTCAATTTGAGCGACAGTGGCCAATGACACCTGACAATGACCTACAGCTGCAGCCAATGGCATCCATAGAAGATAAGGAGTGGCATGTGAGGGTGAGCCCACAGCTTGAAGTGACCAGGATCATCCTACAGAAGGGCAAGAAGGAGCGTCAAAGACAAAAGATGGAATATATGAGTGTGGATAAAGAGCAAGAAAATGGGTATCAGCGCCTGACAGAGATGTCGTGGTTGCCCATGGCAAATGAGGACTGGCAGAAGCACATGTACAATTGTGTGAGTTGTTGGAAGAAGAAACAGAAACAGGAGCCAAAGACGGAGCAGATGGATATAAAAGGCACACAGTGTGAAAACTGTTTGTCGTTTGTTCTCAATGACCTACGAGTAAGAGCGGTCAGCAACCAGGTTTTTAACATACGGGATGCTATTTGGGAGAAATATGCCAAGCACTGACAAGTTGTTGCTGACACTGACTGTGGGTGTGCCTAAGCATTTGGAGGTACTAGAGGCTGGCTATATACTGGAAACTAACACAAAAAATGCCTTGGACAGTGCACACCAACATAACAGACACATGAAGAAGGTGGTGCTGGAATTTAGAGTGACAGGGATGCTCAGAGACAGAAAGGGAAGTACATGTAGTTATGGCTGTTTTTTTAGATAGTGGCTCATGATGATAGTGCAGAGTGTGTATGTAGTGCAATTGAGGAATGAATGGCTTTAGATGAGTTAGGACATAAATTAGTTGCCTTGTCTTGATAATGTTTTTTATCTTGCTTCCTTATTGAGTATGTATATAACAGAATCGTTTTATTTTAGTGTGATTTATGTAGAGGATAAGAGATTCCAACCAGACAAGGTTTTGGACAGCGATTAAAATAGATCATAGAAAATGAGATGAGAAACTATTGGGCATGTTACCAAATCTGATACCACATTTTCTTTTGGTTTCTTTGAGGCCCATCTAATGCGTTGAGACTGGCCTACAGCTGAACACCCGTGCCAAGCGAGGTTGCAGAGCTGTGGAATGCGTGATGTCTCAGCCTGACCAGGCTGGTTCATGAGCCCCTACTGAGAAGTGCACAGCACAGCGATCCTCCATTCCCCTTTTCTCTGAAATTGACCTTTTTGTTACTCATGGGTGGAGAGCGGGTTCGACCACTCCATTTGTATATAAGGATTAGCCAGGCCTCGGAGGGGCAGATCAGTAAGCAACCCTCCCATGCACTGGTGGGTTTGCATTATAGGCCCTTTCTCTCTACTTCTGTTTTCCTCTGTGTTGTGTTGGAGTGCCTTAGGTGTCGTGGGGGAGCAGGATGTGACTGTAACAGGGGTAAAGTAGGTGCACAAGTTTATACTGGTGGATTCAGGGACCCCAACAAGCACACAGTAGGTATGGCCTAATACATTAAGGAGGAAGAGGAGTTTAAGATGGCGCGGCTATCAGATAATCGGGCTCATTACAACTTTGCTGGTACGGAAATAACATGCCGGTATTACTGAATACCAGCACATTTCCGCACCGGCAAGTAGGGTGGCCGGAATGACCTCCAGCTCAGAGCTGGAGGTCAGTCCTGAGCTGGATGTCATTCCAACACTCTACCAGCACAAAATAGCCTGTATCACCAGCACAATATTACTGTTCTGGTAATACTGGCAAATCCCCCATGGTGTCCTATTGAAGAAGGAGCTTTAGCGCGGGGCACGACTGACAAGGTGACTAACAGCAAACATCATCTCTGCAGATGGAAATCGCCAGCTATGGCCCTTGAGAGGTCATTCCAAGAAGAAGAAGGAAAAGCAGTAGAAGATTTATGACGAGAGGAGGAACCGGGTTAAGCTGAGCCCACCCACACGTGCAACATCACGAGCCAAAGCAGGAGCAGCCTCGAGATATGCTCAGTGAAAGATAGCCTGGCCATCATTTTGAAGATATCTTTTTGAAATATCTGCACTAGATGTTATTTACATGGCTGGCTCAATCTGCCAGTGCTGTACACATATTTTAAAGTAAAACAGATTGGGCCTCATTACGACCCAGGCGCTAATGGGTTAACAGCGCCGTAAAAGGCTGCGGCGCTTTAACATATTAGCGCCTAATTACTAGGTCCCTTTGCAGGACCCGACCTTAACGGCTGGTGTAGACCAGCCGTTAAAGTAGGGACCCGCAAAGGGGCCTTGGTGCTAATTACGGTGCCGCAATTTGCGGCACCGTACTTAGCGCCTTCCCCATTCCCATTGAGCCCTATGGGGCAAAAATGGGAATGGGGAAAGGCCATGGAGGAAGGGGGAATTACCTCCCCGCCAACCTTGTAATGGGGTGGTAATTCCCCCTTTCTCCATGGTGGAGTCGGTAACTTACCGGCATGGACCATGGTGCTAATAGCACCATGGTCTTCCGCCAGGCTCGTAATGAGGCCCATTGTGTCCATCAACTAGCTGGAAACGTTTGGAGTTGTTGTTTTACCTTCCCTGCTTCCAACAATACAAACGTGTCCCACAGAGTGAAAAATAAAACGTTTGGAAGCTGGGAGAGACGTGCATTGTCACTCGGCCCAACACGAAATTGGTCCTGTTCCTGTGCCCGTCGCCCTCCATCATGGAAAGTCTCCTATGGCATGAACTGGCAACACTTTAAAAAATATACAGAGACTCATGCATTGTTAGGGTGATTCAGGGTACTTCAAAATTGCACCATTTCAGCTCTTCCTGTGCAAAAGTGTAGAATTCTATTTTAAAGTGGAATGCGCAACCTAGATAGAGGGGTTGTGCCTATGATAGCCCTAAACTTCCAGAGGGCTAGTGCTGGCCAGGCCCCGGCTGGCCTGAGATACACTGTCTACATTGAGTGTGATGGTACAGGCCTACCCTCAGAAGAATTTTCCTGCCATGTTCCATGAACAGGTGGTATGCATGCACCCTGTACGTTGATTAGCTGTAGCAAAGTACACACAGAAAAGAGAACACAACTACTGCAGCTACCTGTCACAATACCGCAAGTATTTGCTAGTGCTTTGTAAGACTGCCCGCTCCCATGTTTGCACGTGTCGTTGGAAAGACAGTCATGGTTTGCTTATTTATTATTTTGACAGCTTTTCCCTCACCTTTACCCGTACCTAAATCCTGCACCGGACCTGTATCGAGCAAATCCTTAATGCCTGTGCCTACAACTCCTGGCAGCAACTTTCCCCTTCTCTGAAACGTTCCTCTTTGCAATTCTTCGTGTCACCACCATTCTCTGCTGGATCTCTCCCACGCACCCCTCTGCTGCCCTCTTAACAGGCATCTCTCCTCTGTAACTTTCACTTGTCCTCTGCACCCCTCTCTTTACTACATATCTCCCATCTTCCCTGCTTCACGCTCTCTCCCCTCTACTGTCATGCTCTCCCCTGCACATCTCCTACAATGTTGGCACCTTTCTTTGCTGTTCAGCTTTCTCTGTTCCCTACACTGTCCCCACTGTCCCCTTGCTCCTATGCCCCTCCAATGCAACAATTCTCTGAAATGCTCGAATTTCTGCACCTCGCACACACTCCACTTGTTATGCTACGTTAGCTGAATTTGTAAAGCGCAAGGGCATCTTGGCGCAGAGCTATCGGAGAGCAGTAAAGCAATGACTAATGTCAAGATTTATTGGAAAGAGTAGTCTTCACGAAGAGATAGAGGGAGCGAGTTCCAAAGCTTGGCTGCTGCTACGGAGAAAGCCCGGTCACCAACACGTGTCAACCACATCCTGGGAACGTGGATGGTAAAAGAAGCTTGCGAACGAAGAGGGTCGTTGGGCACGTACGGGTGAAATTTGGACTGAAGGTACGCAGCCCCTGAGCGATAGAAGGCCTGAGGCACTATGCACAAAGATTTAAAATGCAGCCTGCAAATAATAGGAAGCCAGTGCAGCTTGCACAGAACTAGAGAGATATGCATAGAAAGAGAGATCCGGGCCACTGTTCTGACTGCTGCATTCTATAAAACCTGCAGATGACGTGGCTGGTATAAGAGCTGTTCCAAGAAAGGAGAGTTGCAGTAGTCTGCAACGCTTAATCCCAAGGAGACAACAACAGGGACATGGAACTGAGCAGGTATAGTCCCAACACTGTAAGGCAACAACCTGAGTTTGGAGTAACCAGATTGACAAACTGAGGCAACCTGGGCTTCCAACGAGAGGGAAGACGTAAGTTTAGCTCCCAAATTCTTCACCACAGGAAATGGTACAGGAAAGGGGCCAAGAGAGGAAGGCCAGAAAGAGGAAGTCCGTAGAGCGGTAACAGAAGGGGTGGGAGGCAAACACCATGACCTCCCTCATATCTCACCTTCCGTCTGCAATCTGTCAATCTATTGTCCACTCTCTGGTACACCTTTCACCGTCCCGGCTTTGCCTATAACGTGATTCTCCATACACTCGTCCACTCCAATATCACCCCCATATTCACAGTTGGATATGACCGTAGGCAAAGTTGGTGCCCTCCCATGGCTTTGAACTGGCATCAGTAAATCGTCTCTTTCTTCGATAGGGGATTATGTCCAGTTTACCGAGGTCTGCTTAAAATCACATTTACATATAACAGCTTTTCCATTTATTGCATTGTTTTTTTTAATCTTTCTTCAACACATGAAAGCATTCTTGCTTTATCAGTGTATGGTATTTTTTTAGCATTATCCAACAGATGGTTGTCAGTTTTGCACTGCCCGCTTGACTGTCACAAAGTAGAGACACGTAGGCATGGGCAGCTGTAGGAGGCGAAGACAGTACCAGTATGTACAGGGTGTGCATGGACGGGTTTGGAGGGGGAACACATGATGGGGTCAAGTAAGTGTGTGTGTGTCGGGGCGCAGTGTTGAGATGCACTTTTGCATGGTGTAAATATTGGGCAATGCTGTGAGAAGTGAGATATTTGAGGGGCAAATACTGTTATTTTTGGCAAATCCATAAAACGTGAATTATTACATTGGCAATCACTGGCATGTTGGGGCCTTCTTTGGTCAAAGCCATAACAAAGTCTTAGAGGGACTGGCATGTTAGGGGAAAGCCATCACAGGTGTATTCTTACAGGAGCAAATACTGGCATGTATCACAGGTCTTTGTACACAGCGGCAAATACTGGCATCCTGAGGGAGAACCACCAGCTGTGTGCTTACAGAGGCAAATACTGGCATACTGAGAGAGAACCATCTGATGTGTGCTTGGAGGGGCAAATACTGGCATTTTTGGGAAAAACTATGCAGTGGCATTACTGGCTTTATTGCTACAGCCAACGCAGGTTTGTTTCTGCAGTGTCAGTACTGGCCCAATTGGGCAAAGTAAAGATGGGTGTGTTCTTACAGTGGCAGTACTAGCCCAATTGGGCAAAGTGAAGGTGGGTGTGTTCTTACCGAGGCAGTACTGGCCCAATTGGGCAAAGTGAAGGTGGGTGTGTTCTTACAGTGGCAGTACTGGCCCAATTGGGCAAAGTGAAGGTGGGTGTGTTCTTACCGAGGCGTACTGGCCCAATTGGGCAAAGTGAAGGTGGGTGTGTTCTTACAGTGGCAGTACTGGCCCAATTGGGCAAAGTGAAGGTGGGTGTGTTCTTACCGAGGCAGTACTGGCCCAATTGGGCAAAGTGAAGGTGGGTGTGTTCTTACAGTGGCAGTACTGGCCCAATTGGGCAAAGTGAAGGTGGGTGTGTTCTTACCGAGGCAGTACTGGCCCAATTGGGCAAAGTGAAGGTGGTGTGTTCTTACAGTGGCAGTACTGGGCTTATAGGGTAAAAGCTGGCAGATATTGTGGGCAAAGAAATCCCCAATATATCTTGTGAAATGTTTCTCTGCACTCTGTGATTTTGTTCATGCAAAGCATACTGGAGATGCACCATTTTAATGTTATTTTAAAATAATTCTCAGGGGAGACTGCCACTGAATCCTCCTTGGTCTGGTTGTGCTTCCTCGCCAAAGTGGCACATTAATGGGACATATGTACACCCCCCTCCCCATTGCAATAATTCACCAGCAGCCACTGCTGCCAGCAAGTGGGAGTTAAACCATACCCAAACTAGAACCATATGCAAATTGGGAAGGCAGCTCTCACCATTGTCAAGAAAATGATTGCCTGATATGGTGAAAGGTTTCAGGAGAGGCAGCCATGCACAGCATTCATCGTGTAGGATTGCCTGATATGGTGAAAGGTTTCAGGAGAGGCAGCCCTGCACAGCATTCATCGTGTAGGATTGAATCAAACAGTGAACGTGATATTTATTTAAGAATGTGTCTGCTTCAAAAGAGTCGAGTGGATCACCTGGAAGCTTTTTGGATGTAGCCAGCCTGACCCAGTAAAAGTTGCAGACAGGTGCTGACGTTTCTGTATCTTGATTGGCCAATGGCCTTCAGTTGGCCTTTGGGCATAGTCGACTGCCCTGCTAAAAGGTGAAGGACAAAGGAAAATGCAGAGGCTGCTTGCACATACATGACAAAATATAATGGTGTAATCTGGGGTCTTGTAGGTCTGGAAAAGATTGGGGGCTACGCTAAAGTCGGTACAGTCGGGACTGGGGGCTAGCTAGCCTTTTGGTTGTAGCCCCTCAGCCCAGCAACGGCTCTGGGTGTAACCCTCCTAAATATGAGATATGCCTGTCTGTGCATTTCTGCACTGATGATGAGTTTGTTGGTTGTTTGTGTATGTTTTCCTCTATAGTGCTTTGCGCCAAAGTGCTTTACAGTAGTAAATGGGATAGTGAAACAAATATGAAATGATGAAGAAAGTACTCAAAACCAAGAGAAGACAGAGCAAGGCGAATGAAAACCTGTTCGAGAGAAAATGACACGATGAGGACACAAAAAGATGGGATGAAGGTACAGTAATAATATGAAAATGCATGAAAACATTGGGCGACGCCACACAACTTAGATAACCAGTATGGTGCGAAGGCCATGTCTAAAATATTTTCAATACTGCAAAACAGCGCAACAGGAATGCAAGAGGACCAACATGAAATGTGATGTCCAAGGTCTGAGCCTAAAAGTCCACAGGGACAATACATTCCACCCCCAGTAGACAAAGTCCAAAATCCGTCAGTTCATGACGAAGGATCCACATCTGTGGTAAAAGGCGCCAATCAACACTGCTGTGTCCCACAGACAGTACCTGCTCAGTTCTCCAGCATCTCTTCAGGCCACTCAGACTTCGCTCTGCGGGTGGATAGGGGTGCCGTTTATGGAGGTGAGGTGACACACAAAAGGCCCCAATCACTCCCCAACCCCGGTGTGCAACCCGAGCTACCTCAGAGTGGCTGCCAGGCAACGGGCACATCACGTGCTGCTGACACAGCACGGCGACAACACCGCTATGCAAGCAGGGGTGGACTGAACCATAGGGAACTCTGGAGATTTCCCGGTGGGCCTCTGCACCCTGGGCCTCTTTTGTGTGGTATTTCCAAATGTTCTCATAGGAAAAGCATTGGGCTTGCTGAAAATGTGTCATATGGGGCCACTTTGAACATTATTTCCAGGGCCTCTTTTGGTCCCCAGTAATTATTTACAGGGCCTCTTTTAGTTCCCGGTCAAACCCTGCATGCACGCACCTTCCTTTGTCATTGGGTAATAACGTAGCAGCCTCGGGAGATCCAGTCCGCAGCTCATGCAACACGCACTGCCTGCTGTGGCGACCATGTACAAATTAAAAAAGTGCTGGGGCTAAGACGCAGCCTTGTTTATGGCCGCGGTTTATAGTGATCGTTTTAGAAAGAGTGCCTTCTGCATCCATCCTCCCCGGTACCCTTGTTTTGGTTTAGAGGGCCTGCAATCCCAACGGGATGTCGCATTTATCTAACTTCCTCCACAGTTAAGCTCTGCCCATTGTATCGAAGGCCAGTGCGTACGCAACCAGGGCTATATACAATTTAGTGTGCCTATGGGTTCTGTCCCACTTACACACAAAACATGTGCATGACTAGAAATGATCCTGTGATGCATTGCACAGCGGCCTGTACCTGCTCAAACAGACGCATGGGAATGTGTTCTTAGGTACGTTTTAATGTGCAACCCATACCTGCATACACGATATGCCCTCAAACATGAAGACCCACTTACTGATTAGGGCTATTTTGGGATGCACACATTCAGATGCTCTTTGTGGGTGGGACACAACGATGTATTTTTTTTTTAATGTAATGCATCTCATCAATTGCACCAACAACGTTTTGAGAATCTGGCCCTAAATGTGCTAGATCATTTACAAATGCAAAACTATAACATTAAAAGGCCATTTGCGTGGCCGATAGAGACCTTCTGGTATCCCTGTGATATAGAAATGTATTGAATCAAAGCACTCAATCAATCAATGTTTACTTAAGGCAAATACATGCTGTAACATACGGCAGGAACCCTGGGGAAACTAATGCAATGAAGGATACAGCCAATTAGTGTGATTCTATTACGATGCAAAATGAATGGAAAGTCTAGCAGGAAAGTGTATAGATTGACAGACAGCCGAAAAGATTGACCAGTGAACAGATTAGATACATTGTGTATTTGTATTGCAGAAAATGTGGACTGTTTGCTGATATATTATGCATTTTGTGCATTGAATGTACAATTTCTGATGTCAGTGGTAGTTGGCAGGAAGATGCCGAGACCGGACCACACTCACCTCACTGCACTGCTTGCCCCTCACCCGGCTCCACTGGGGTCCGATTGGAGCTCACAGGTCCTCTCTAACTTTGTAGCCCTGCATCGCATGTCATCTCGTGGTGTCCCTCAGGTGGCAGTCTCCTTCAGTAGAGGGCCATGCACGTGCAGAATCTGTGGATGCCCATCACCATGCATGGCCAGGTAGAGTGTGCATCTGGCACCAACCTCATTCTTCATTTGCACATTTACTCATCATGATGCCTAGCTTCAAAGGGAGAACGCCTGGGACGAAGATGAGCCATTGCAATGCACCTGTCCCGCTTTGTGTCATGGCCCTGTGCTTATAAGAGGCTGTGGGACATAATGAGCAGAGAATCGTCTCCCCACTGGCCACAGTCAAAACGGCTCAAGGGGGGCTTCAAGTTTATCTTCTGCTGTGGATTTTAACTTGTCGGGCACTATATTATTGTGACCCTCTATGCATTTCCATATATACCTGCAAAGATAACCCAAGGGCACTGGCATGACCACTCTGCTCCTCCACTGCAGGTTTGGTGTGCATATTCGTCCGGGTGGCCTAATAACTAAGGCATCTGCACTGCCCACGTCCTGAAAGAAGTCCTGTATCCTGGTCCCTCTGGTGCCAATGTCTTTCCTGAACTCAAAAATGGCAGGTGTTGATCCCAAAAATTGAGCTTTTGTTGATATCATATGTCTCAGTTCCCAGCTTTCACTGCAGCTGAGCACTTCTGTTTTCATGACCTGAAGTCTGGAACCTTGGGACGCTTTCTTTGTGGATTGGTGTCAGGAAACCTACCAGCGATCACGCCTCTGCAGGCAACGACCCTGGATCTTCTCTGGCACAGAAAAGTGGATAGATGTTGTGGCAGAGATGCTCTTTGAAGGATTCTTCAGTTATTTGGAACTTGGACAGCTCTGAGTGAAAGGCAGCACTATGCCAGGGTACCCCCTCTTCTGGGTGATAATCAGCAGCTTGGCTTCCAGCGGGAACAAACACTCCTCCAGACCCTGGGTGACACAGATGGACTTAATGTCTTCAAGATGTCCAGGCACTCCTCTTCTGGACCCACGCAGATCCCTTCTCCAGACGCTTCAAGGACACTTTGGGTGAAGAGCAGCAGCTGCACAATGTCCCCTCATAGCTACAGGAGGAGGTTGCCTATCCAAGTCGTCTCTGGTTCAGTCCTTGAGTCAGCGAAGCAGCCTTTGGATTTCAGTGAAGAGATGCAGCTGCAGACTTCTTCCTCCAGCTGGGCCCCGTATACAAGCTTAAGATGACTTCAGCTTCTTGTTTCAGGTTTCTTGTTTCAGCTTTTGACAAGGAGGTGAATGTGGGGTCCATTTATATGAAATTAAATGATAGGTTATTTATAATGAGCTTAATACCCAGAGGTTTCTAAGCGTGGACCCGGGGATCAAATCTGTGTTGCTCTGTGTCGTCTTGCTTCCAAGGCGAGCATGTTGCCGCTGAGCTATCCTCCCGAGACTAAGCTATCCTCCCGAGATGGCATACACAACACTCCCATTCACTCAGGATGAGCCAGGCTCAGCCAGCCAATCACACACAAGTGCATTCATGCAGACAGCACCCAATCAGGCTCACAGGCATTCAGGTCAATCACCCAAAACCTGGTACCCACAACACAGGATGTGGATTGGGGCAACTTCCCAGTCTTTCATAGCACTAGACTCCATTCCTTCCAGTTTCAACCAGGGCTGGCTCAGGCATCATATCACACAACCAAAACCAGACTCCCACAACACAGAATGTGATTCGACTGAATATTCCATTCATACAGGCTCCATCCCAAGGTTGTACCCACAACATGCAGTCCTTGAGAAAGCTGCAGCCAGTCTGGCCGGAGGCAACCCCAGATCCATACATTGTCACTCCACCCAACAGACATTCAGGGGAAGGGAACAGAGCCAGTGCTCTCAGGACTTTGAGAAATAAGGGGTAAAGTCAAAAGACAGCAAGAGGCCGCCAGTGACCATTGTGCATTTGTGTAGGAATCCATTGACTCCTACGGCATTGCCTAGGTATCCCAAAACATGGAGGATACCCAGAGCCACTGTCAAGTCAGCATGTAGCTTCCACCAGCCCATAACCTGCTCTGCGGGTAACATACATGCACCCAAAACCATACACTAGGGGTACAAGTGTGTACTCCTACCCATGGGTGCCCTAAGGGTATTGTTGCCATTTCATCAATTTCCTCATGACCCTTCTTTGTCATCTCACATCCTGGGTCTCTTTCTTTTTCTGTGTCTTCCACCTCCTACAACGACCTTCTTCTCTCGTCAATCTTCTTCCCTTGTGGTCTTTCGGTGGCCCTTGTCTCTCCCTGTTACGCTCACTTGGTCTCTGCGGGGGTGTTGGGGCATGGTTGGAGCCCTCCCTGGACTGGACCCCTCTGGTTCAGGCTTCACCCCCAGCTGCAGTAGTGTGGGCTGCTCTGGTTGCTGGCAATACCCTTGGGAGAAGGTAAGAGGCAATGAAAATGCTGCTGTTGAATTGCGATCCCCCTCGAACCCTTTGTTCCAGAATTAAATGAGCATGCGTTTTCCCATATGATCTCACCTGTTGTTTTGTATGGATGAGCTCTCCGTCCTGCTTTCTCTCAGCAGGGGCGCCGTTGATGGACCTAGTTGCCTCACTGGTCCGTGTGCGTGGTGGCCCAGTCCGGCTGTGACCAATCCACCTTGAAGGTAAGTTTTTGTAGCAGTGATTATTGTCCGTGACCTTTTGTATTGACTTTTCCCCAATGATTATTGTCCATATTGTTATAATGTCCTTTCTCTCTCCTATAGGTGTGAAAATGGCCACGTGGAGTCGCAGTGATGGAAGCGAGTTCAAACGGTGCCAAAGGGGATTTTGGAAAACACCATTAGAAGGTAAGTTGGGTTTCCGGAAGGTGCGCAAGGTATGCGTGTTGCACAGCCAAGTGTTAAAGGTTTATGCAGTTGCTAACCTTGTGCGTTCTGTGTCCCTTGCAGATTCGGCCTGACAGCGCTTGATGGCGAGCAGTTATCCGAGAACCTGTCAGCTGCCAGATGGATTGATCCGTGAGGATGCTGAGCCGGAAGATGTCTCCCGTGTTGTTGGGCGTTCGGAACAGATAAGGATGCGAGGCGCTGCAGGCGTTGGATTTGCAGAGACAGGTAAGATGTGCATTTAAGCTGCAGAGTTGGAATCAGGTAAGCGGCGCTTTGAGCAATGGTGTGGCTAGACTCAGGTAAGATACGCGCTGTAGCTGCAGAGTGGAGGTCACTTTAGCTGCGCTTCGAGAGATGGCGTGGCTGGACTCAGGTAAGGTGCGCACTGTAGCTGAAGAGCTGAGATCAGGTTAGCTGCGCTTCGAGTGATGGTGTAGCTGAGTCAGGTAGGTACGCGCTGAAGATGGAGTTCCAGAGACTAAAGAGAAGCATGCAGAGCTGGAAACAGTTAAGAAGCTGTAGATGGTGGTAAGCGTTACCCTGCACACAGCAGACTAACGCGAAGCACCAGCATGTGGGTGGGGCTGGCTTATATAGCCTGGCCCCAGCCACTCCCCTTAAGCCCCGCCTTGTGGCCCCACCTTACCACTCCCTCAGACTTCTGCACGTGCTTCCAATGCTTTTGTATGGGCACGCCCGGCCTGGATGCATGTTCCTTAAGCACACTGTGTGCAGAGAACACTTTCAAATGAGCCTCGCGCCAGAGGCGCCAGGACTGGGTCCATTTGGACCCTGTAGGGCATAAAGGAAATGGCCCTTGACCAGTGGCCATGACACTCCCCTTCTGCATCTATCCTCAGCCTAATTTTCCAACAAACTTTGCATGTCCAAGGCTCCCTCTGTGGTACCTTTCTCTTCCTCAGCTGTTGGTTCCCTCTATTGTGTAGAGAGTGACAGTGTCCTACAGCTCTCCTGCTGCTTTGTTGCTCTGTTCCGTATAATTCTCTGACCTCCTTGTCCAGAGCCAGCTGAAGAATAGAAAATGTGTTTAGGGGTGTGGGGGTGTTAAGTTGGTGGACCTGGTACGAGGAGATGTGTAAAGGCTGGGGGCTTAGGCAGAGGTGACACCCAGGGTGTCTGGTCTGTGGAACAAACGAGGGTAGGGAGAAGAGCGTGCTGGCTTGGTCAGAGAAGCAGTTGTGGGAGTGTGGTCAATGGGTGTGATTATGATAAGTATACTGAGAGAGGGGCATACAGGTACAGTAGAGGTAGACAAGACAGACGAGTCTGTGGTTGGGTCAGAATGATAGAATGTAATGGGTCAAGAGCTGGAAGCTGAGTGTTGGGGGCGGTAGGGATGGGATGGGAAAGTGTTGAGTGATGGGAGTTGAAAGTGGGGGGCATAGAAGGTTCGAGAGGTTGGAGATGAGGTGGGAGACATCAGAGCGGACTGAGAGGTTAGAGAGTGGAAGTGGGTTATGGGCTCAGAGAGGGTGAGAGAAGATGGGGCTTGCAGTAAAGGATGGGGGAGGTTGTTTGGCAGGTCAGAGGTTGCTTGATAGTCAGTAGGAAAGGGAGCGAGACAGCGAGATATGAAGGGAGGGAGATATGCACTGTTAGTTGGAGTGGCAGGGTCTATGAATGAGGGTGGTGGACAATGGGTGGGAGAGGTTGGCTTGAGAGAGAGACAACAAGGAAGATTGTATGAGGGCTAGGCGTGTAGGTAGAGATGATAGTATTGAGTGGTGAGGGGGAGCGCATTGGTGGGATCGTGGGGGTATGTGGGATTGTGGGGGTAGTTGGGTGATGTATTAGTGAGTCAGGCCAATTAAGTGACGTATTGATGAGCAAGCGGCAAGGTGAGGGCGTGTGGCACATGTAAGTGGGCACGTGAGGGTAGTTTGGAGCACTAAATCATTGGGGAGTTCTCCATGGGAGGACAGAGTAATGTTGAAAAGTGATGTGGGTGATGGTGGGGTTTTGGGGCAGGGGAAGAGACTAATGGTGTAGAAGAAAGATGAGGGTGAGTGCCTTTTAGAGGCATGAGGCTGTTCAGGCATGGTATTTGGATTAGTGAAGGTATGGAGATGTAAGAAACTGAGGGATGTGGGCAAAAGGATGAGGTACATGAGGGATGGAGATGGATATTAGGTGGGTATTTGGGGATCCTGGGTTTGGTTTAAAGGGGTGAGTGAAGAAGGGGTATTGAGATGGCATAAGAAAGGAGGTTTGTGTAAGGAGTATGGACGTAGGAGGTGGGGTGGCAGTAACATTATAGAAGGGAACACGTAATAAGGAATGGGGGTGGGCTACATGGCCAATTTGAAAGGAAAGGGAGGAAGAGAGGGATTACACTTGGGGAGGCATATACTAAGTGAGCATTTCAACCCACTACCTGCCACTCCCCACCCACAACATATCCCACTGGGCCCTCTTTGAGCTGCTTTAACAAGCAGTAACATCAAACGGTGTTCTGTGAAGGGCATACAAGTATTATTTGAAGGCAGCATTCTGAGAGTTAATGGCTTCATTGCAGCTGATAATGGCTACTGGTGTAATAAAAATGTCTTAACAAAGTGTGTGTTCACCACTTGATAGATAAATTGTGATTGTCTTTCGAGCTAATCTTTTCAGCTAACGTCTTGTTAGGAGCAAGCATCTGAAGCCTTGTGTATGCGTACACATATAAAAAGATAGAGCAACAGAACAGGTTTATTTTCTGTTGGTATTAATTTGAGTAAAATGGAAAAAAACACAACTTTGCTCAGCAGTGCTTTTGCTCTTATGCCTGGTGGGTGATGCAAGGGCAGGCCAGGCAGCAAAGATAGCCTCATTAAATCTGCATTTCCCAAAATGACTTATTTAGTGTCATTGCATACTATTGTTTATTTTAATTTTGCCTTTAGTGGAAATGCATGTGTGTTTTGAAGCACCTGGTTCAATGGACACAACCATCAAATGCAGAAGAATAATCACAGAGACTGGGACATGGTGTTTAGTAACAACAAATACACTCAAAGAAATACTGCCAGCAAGATCATAGCTGAGAAATACTGCGGAAAAAATCATGTAAAATGTGCAGAATGACTGCGAAAATGTCAAAGGCTCTAAAACCTACGGATCTCATGGAACACGTTGAGCCCGAGTCAACAACCAGGTTTACTCTGTTCTTTTATCGGAAGCCACGTCCCCATGTCGCTCGCCAGCGCTGTGGCTTCGCTGACCTGTGAACACATTAATGGGCCTCATTACACGGATGGCGGTAGGGATTTACCGGTACTGGTAAAATACCGGTACCAGTAAATCCCTACCGCCTTACTACGAGGTCCCTTTGCGGGTTGGGGGATTTAACGCCTGCTTTTTGCAGGCGTTAAAATCCAACCCGCTAAGGGACCGCGGAGCTAATTACGGCACCGCAAAATTGCGGTGCCGTAATTAGCGCCTTCCCCATTCCCATAGAGCCCTATGGGGCAGAAATGGGAATGGGGAAGGGCAATGGTGGAAGGGGGATTTACCGCCCCTCCAACCTTGGAATGGGGCGGTAAATCCCCTTTCCGCCAAGGCGGTGCCGGTATTTTACCGGCATGAGCCATGGCGCTAATAGCGCCATGGCTCACCGCCTTCCGTGTAATGAGGCCCATTGTGTTAATAATAATATTAATAACAATGATATGCCATCTTGACCTTGGACGCTGGCTCAGTCCCAATGGGTGTGCAGCCAGTGGCTTCCAGCAGGTGTCCGGAAACACAGCCGGTCCTCATCGCACTGCAGGCCACTGCAATCGTGTGTTTTCCCTCGACCGGCTCATTAACAAAGTTAGTGAACTTCTTAACTAAATGTGTCAATTGGGAAGTACAATATTTTAAGCATGAATAGCGGAAACTGTTTTATTTTTAAACAACGTAAATTACTGTTCTTTAACAACTTAATATGCACTAAATATGCACTCTTGCCCTTTTCGTTAAATAGTTCATCTGTCAACAATATCGATGTAGCCAGCCCCTGCTTCACTTTCTATCACGTGATTTATTAAATGCTTGAGATGTGCCCTTTTTCATTTTGGACGTTTAAAATAACGTGCACGCTGAGCACTCACACATCAGCATGCCAGAATGTATTCTTTTAACACAATGTTAAATGTGTTCACGTTGTCTTCCCTTGCCTGCATATCATTGCATCAAGGCACGTGCATTTGGTTCTTAGCATTAATCCAAACACATTTGGGCTCGTCTTTTGCTTTAAGACGTTGCGTGGTGCAGCCCCTTAGTGGCATTTTAAGTGGTCATCTTGGGCTTATTTCAGAGGTGTCATTCTACGCGCGTGGTGTACTTTCCAATTTAGTTTTTCACATGCATAGGATACTGGGATATCCATACTAACGCTGCCGAATGGGGTTACCTTTTTTCTTTGTTTTTTGTTTGTTTTGGCTAACCTTCTTCGTATAAGGTGAAACTGTAGTCATGGGAACGGAAGATGGGTGAGAGGTGTAATATTACTGCGGGTTCTGTTCAGTTGTTTACCCATCCGTTGACTGCCCCAGGCCAGGCTAGCCTTTATGGCCATTTCCACCCATTTCCTGCCCCTTCGCTTCCAAATCACGTTCCAATGGAACCTATTTGAGCTAGCCCTACCAAGCAGTAATAGCAGACTTTGTTTGATGAAGGCCCTGCAAGTGTTATGTGATGGTTGCTGTATCATTGAGAGCTGCCAGTCTGGGGATGACAACGCTATGTATAAAATAACACTGTCCTATAAGACAATCACAATGTACCCATATGAAACAGAAAGCAAGCTTGTTTGCTAATTTGCATACTATACTCATAGTGCATTAACGTGTGGCTCTGATCTGCAGGTGAACTTCCAGTGATGGGTTCCACAGGAGTCTGTGAATGTGTGGCTTTTTAGCTGACATGGCCTATTCTATCATCACATGGCAGGTGGGAAGGGGTAGTTTATTGCTTTTTTCACACCCTCCATAGCATTGATTGTCAGTGTTACTGCAAAGCATTCTTCTCTTAGTTAATGGTTTAATTGCAGCTCTAAATGAGCTACTAGTGTTATGAAAATGTCGTAACCAGGTGTGCCTTTGCCGATTTGATTTCTAAACCATACGTGTGTCCTTGCATCTGAAGTCCTATTAAAAACAAACATCTGAAGTCCTGTGAACAAAAAGTCAAAAATTAGCTTTATTTTCGGCACTAAGCCATAAGAGCATTCAAAATCATACAATTACATAAAAAATCCATTACAATTAATAAAAATACACAATAATATCTTCACATTGCATGCGACTATTTAAATCACTTCCAGCTGATAAAGTGCAGTGCAGTACAGCACACTTATTCTAGTAACATGCTCCTGTTCTACTTCCAGGTCTTAATACAGGGACAGCTTATAGTTACACTTATTCACAATAGCACCTAAAAGACTCACACAGCTGCTTAAGAGAAAAATAAAGGATAACGCAATATTTTAAACTCATTGCATCCTACATTATCATCATAACATGAAAGGCAGATCCGCAGATAGCTGTGGCCAGAGCGTTGTTCTTTTTGGACCTCCTTAACCGCGCTCTGTAGAGAACACAGCTAGATGTCCAGTATTTATACAAAAGGCCAAAGCCATTTCAACCTGCCGGATACCAGCCCGCTTGAACAGCGGAACGAAATATGTCATTCTAAGGTCTTCATAACCTTCAGAAAAGAACAGGAGTTGGGTGGTCGGGTCATTCATTGCACCACACACGACAGGCCACACTATAGATAGGCCCCATACCCGTTCTTTGTGAACAAGTCCACTTTCAAAATATGAATACGAAGCTCAATATAAAGGGTATATGCTAGGCGAGGGCTTAGCATACCCAAGTAAGCTTCAAAACCAAAATCAACCTTGCTTCTCAAGTATTCTCGTTCATTTGTAGGTTTATCACAGGTTGCCACCATTGAGTGCCTGGAACCGTCAACACTTGCCTGCTTGATTAGCCCCTTTGCTTTGTTCACAATGGGTTCGGAGGTTAACCATAAATAACCAAAATTCAACCACATCTTTACATGCTTAAGCCACAAGAGTGACTTTGACCACTCCAAGGACATCATATGCTTCAGTACCTCTTTAATGCAAGCCAAACCCACGGAGGACCACAAACTAGCCAAGTATAACAATGGCTTCAGCGTGATGTGATCTTTAACAGGTCGGAGATCACATTCCATAACTAAGCTTGCACTAGGGGTACCCATGGGTAACATCAGCAGCAGTTTCAGAAATGTGTTCACAGCAATGCTCATAGACAGCACAGTAGAGCAACACCAGATCTCAATACGAGGCCGGGGTAAGCTCATGTGACAGATATAACTGAAGAGCCGGGGGTGATTACGCCACTACTGTGACTACAATGGAATCGTCTAATGACCCCAACGTACTTCTTCAAGGTCGCAGTTGCCTTTACTACTTGTTTGGTCCATAGCCCATTTTCAGAGAACTTGGTCATAAGTGGAAACTTGTTCAAGTAGAATAACTTCGACGCCAACTTCAAGTTTAACCTGTCTAACCAGTCTGTGCCTAAAGACCATTTTTTTTGTCTAATCTTTGTTCATTTCGAGCTGCAATCCCTCACATTTTTACAAGAACGTGGATAAGGTAAATTTGAGCCCCACTGGGGATGTTGCCAACAAGACTGCGTCGTCTGCAAAAAGAAATGGCAGGAAATGCAAGTTTACCCATTCTGGGAGAATCCAGACTACCCATCACCAGTTCTGCAATGACCTCTTTAATGTATAAACTAAAGAGGAGTGGTGCCAATACGCACCCCTGCCTAACTCCTTTCGGTACATGAATTTGGCCAGTTAGCTCACCAACAAGGCCACATCTGACAGGTGCTTTGTTAGACATAAACAAAGTCGGGATTAAGGGCAACAGTTCAGTGGGGATATTGTTCTTCACCAGCGCATGCCACAACGAATCCCATGGAACACAGTTAAAAGCGATCTTAAGTTCCACAAAGACCGCATAAACCCTTGCCCTGTTTAGGACTGTATTCCTCTTGAGGATTAGTTCTAGACAGAAACTTTGATCTATTGTGCTTGTCCCCTTTTGGAACCTAGCCTGTAGGTGACTAATAATCCCAGTTGACTAAACTCATTCCTGCAGACGTGCAAACAGAACTTTGGCAAAATGTTTTCCCGCTCCGTCAAGAAGAGATATGGGGTCATAGTTCCAAGGATGGTCTCTATCGCCCTTCTGAAATATTGGAACATTTCCGCTGAACGCCAGGATTGAGGAACAGTTCCCAATTTGATGACAGCTTTGTAGACACAGCAACAGACTGGGGCCCAACTCTGTGGTTCATCCCTATAGAGGTCACTGGGACCCTGTCAGGGCCTGGGGCTTTGCCATCCACCAGGGCCTTGATTTCACTTTCTAATTCTCTTACCATTACCTCAATATAGTTGGATGTCATGGTGGAATGTCTAGTTTCCAGGGCCTTAACTAGGTAATGGTCAACTGGATCATGATATAAGTCCCCAAAATGCTTCTGCCAGGATAGTGATGCAATGCTACACTGGAGGGTATTGGGAGGGTACTGACCTTTCTCCGCTACAATCTTCCAAAAAAGACAAATGTCACTCTCTTTACAAGCAGTTGTAAGAGCATCCCATCTATTCTGCCTATAAGAGGCCTTATTTGCCTTAGTCGTTTATAGGAAGGGAACATAACCTTGCTTTCTGAATAGGCTGACCATCCTTTATGCCTAATAGAAGATCATTCTTTGCCACTCTGCAGCCTTCATCAAACCAACTCGCTTGTTTTAGCGCCATCTGTTTGATAGTCCTAACAGGCTCACTGAAGACAGGGTGCAGGTCGCGAATCATAGCCTCATAGTGCCGCAAAATCAACTGATTGCAAATGGGAGCACCAGATTGGCAACAATCTCAGCCAGTATAAGACCATGCATATCAGACTTTCAATTGTTCCTCTCACATCCACCCATTTCACTCTATGCCTAGCATGGCCCACTGCATGAATCTCCACCGCACACTGCTGACCCTGTATATGCGTAGCATCCCCGGCCTTAAACTGGAATGTGCACAAGAGTGGATTTTGATCACTCGCATTGCGTTGTGCAACAGCAAAGTTATCAAGCAAGGAGCATTCTTCAGCACTAATAAGAATGTAATCAATTCCCGAATGGCCATTATGACCATAAAAGATATGTACAGCAGGCTGGTCAGATTTAAACCTGCCATTGCAGGCTCTCATGTTAAGGCCATGCACAGTGTGTGCAACATCAATGGCCTGTGGGTGGGTTATTTGCGAGTGGGTAGCTAACAAAGTTGGGACCCCCCAAGCATAGTCCTGTAATTCATCAAATACATGTAGCAGCTCAAATTGTAAATTTAAGTCGCCTATTGCCAATATAAAAGGTTGGATTTTGGACTGGGCACACGACGTAAAGATTTCATCTTGCATCAGTAATAATGACTTACTTGGCGGCTTTCCACCCGATCTGTTATAGATGTTAAATATGTACCTTACCCACCCCTCTAGTCATGTTCACTGGTGTGGGGGTGGATCTTAATGAAATCCTCGGGCCTTTGAGGGGATATGTTCTCATTTCAATGGACACTAGCCCCTCCACCCGATGGTTACTGGTCACTTCCAGCTTGATGTAATCATCCCAACCCATCAGCATGGGCCTGCGAGAACACCAAACTAGATCTTGCCTAATGAATGATGTACATCCCATGGTGTGCAGCAACCAATGGGTGGCTTTGTTTTGTAAAGATGTATTGCTCTCATAGTAGCCTGGCTCCAATCTGAAGATAGTGCATATTCTTCCCAGCTGGAGCAAGTTGAGGCGCATAGGATTGTCTTCCATCATTTCTACTGCTGTTGCTATGGCGCCTTGTCCGCTCGTGTCCTCAAAAGGCGGGGCAGGGAGGTTGGAGCTAGCATATCTGCCATTTGTTTCCATCAGCACCACCATCCCCCCAACCCCAGGGTTCCTGGGCGGATGCATGTTCTGCGGGAATGGTGGAGGTTGGCGCTCTCCTGCTGTGGCCGTGGGGGCCCCTGCCAAGGACAGAATCTGATTGCTGGCCTCATGTAAATTCTGCTGGTTTCAACTCTCAACACTATGGAAACTACTCCTAGTTGCCCAAAGATTCAAAGACTCAGTGCCATGTGGGATAAACCATGTTAGCTGGGCCACCTACCCAAGGATGTCTGACAAAGGGTCTTTCAGCCATCTCAGATCAGCCCTGAACGAAGAAATATCTTCCCCTCTTGTACACATGCGCACACAACCCGAAGAGGGCAAGATGGAATTTGCACTCAGTGATGATGGCATTGGGGACAGAGATTGCTCAAACACAGGCGGCTTGTAGATAGCAGCTTTCTCTCCAGGTAGGGTAACCTGCCCCCTATCGAAAGATCTTCTGACAAGACTCAGGTCCTCCATTCCTGCTCCTTTTTATTTTTGGCGCTGGCTCAGGCCCAGCATAAAGCTCATTGTCAGTTTCCATGTTATCGGCCAGTGGTGAAAATCTATTGTTTAATTTAATGTCTGTGGCAATCAATAGCGAAGTCGCGTTAGGCTCTTGAGTGCTAGCAGAATCATTCAAAGTCGAGTTGGTTACACCAGTTGCATCAATCATCTGTAATGTTGTACATCTCTGTAAAGTGCTGTGTTATGTATCTGTACTGTTGTATACCTCTGTAAAGTGCTCTGTTGCTTCTCGAAGCTAGCTCCACGCTCAATAAATACAATAATAATAATAAAAATAATAATAATAATATGGGCATATATACAACCTGTAGAGACTATTACTTCTGCCCCTTCCTTTGGGAAAGCTCCATCACGCGAGCAACTGTCAGCACTCGATACACCATTAGTCAGTGGTACTTAGCTGCTCTGCGTCACATTCCCCTCGGCCCCCACTGATTGAACATGGATGTGGTGCTGCCCCTTTAAGGGCACACGCACGCGGTGGAGTCACGTTGCACTCTGCCGCGTGCATTATAAATAAAGGGGGCGTTCCCGGCGGCCGCAGAGTGACCAGGGAGCCCGAACCGACTACATCTGTGTGCATGTGGCTCTGTAGGTGGGAGGGGGCTCACGGGCACTCTGGACAGAACCTGAGAATTACAACAATGGATCTCAATTACACTGCCTCCTAGCAGCGCCCGTGGTCCTCTGCTGCTTGCACGAATAGAATAGTTCTTGCCACCTTCTTGGCAGGCCCGTTTGCTAACTTTGAAAACCGCCTAGGGGATCGAGTAGAGGGGGCTTACATCTGCCGCAAGATGAGCTCGCCTTTCCCTTGGCAGCAGGACACACAGGGCCATTGTCTACAGCAATCTCATCTGCTCTTTCCGCAGTGATTGCACCATGAGATTTCGCCCCTCACCTCTTTTGCTCAGGACCACTCATATCACCTATATGAAGGAGCCGATCCTTTATTTCTGCTATGAGAACGTTCACAATCCTTGACAGCTTTAAACAATGTGTACAGTTTTTTCGGGCCATCGGTGGTAGAGATCGTACAGGCAGCCTTCCGCTTAGCCATAATAGCTACAGAGCCACCTCCCTAGATATCCAACAACCGATAGTGCAAGGCAGAGGCAAAGTAAATGCACCAAGGATAAAAGGTGCAGAAACAATTGTTCGGCTCCACAGTTCACTCGTTTGCATAAGCCCTTAGCAGGGAGAACTTGCTGGTCAATAATATGGATGCGTGAAAAACAAAATTCACTTACTTCACTGCTGCATTGCCCAGCGCCAGTCGCCTCTTATCCGGTAGGTAGCTTGTAGTTAAGAGGCGGTCCCATCGGGGGGCAGCCAAACTAAGTGGTCAGGTTCCTCTCTCAGCGTCGTCGAACACCAGCGGCGCCAAACAGTGCACCCTTGTTCTGTGCGGAAATGCTAATTAGTACCCGGCGAGAGTCAAGCAGAATGCAACACGCATTCTGATTGGCTCTCGCCGGGTCCTTACCCGGCCGAGAATCCTTCGATTCTCGGCCTGGACTCCAGCTGCCTTGTCCTCGGCAGGTGGGCGTAGCAGCCCCTCAACCAATGAGGAGGCTCGAAGCAGGGCCATCCCCGCTCCGAGCCTCCCCACGGCTGAAATGCTGCCTCCGCCCCCCGCTGGGGACTCGGGTAAGCTTTTTTTTTTCCTTCCCTCCCTCCCTCCTCCCTACCCCACCCCACTTACCTTCTTGCTCCTGTGTCCCTGGTGGGGGACGATGGCAGCCTCCAGCAGTGTGGAGACTCTGCGCCTCCACACAGCTGGAGGCTTCCATCGTCCCCTGGCAGGGACGAAGGTATGTTTATTTTATTTTTTATTTTTCCCCCCTTCCCCTCCCTCCCGCCCTCCCAACCCCACTTACCTTCTGCTTCTTTTTTTTTCGGGAGCGGACGCGCTGGGAACACTTGTGTTCCCAGCGCGTCCGCTCCCGAAGGCCACCATGGAAAGAGAAAACGGACTCCCGTTTTCCCTTTCCCGGCGGCCATTTTCTTGGTCGTTTTTTTTTTTTTCTGTCCGAAACGCCCCGGCTTTTCGGGACAGAAAAAATGCTTTTAGTGCCCCGGTCACACATATAATGCGGGCCGGGGTACTAATAGCAATATGACCCTCGCGGCAGGGGCATTACCGACTCTGGTAATGCCCCGGGGCCTTCGGTAATGCCCCCGCCGCTCGGGTCATATTGCTTAATTATATAAAACCATATAAGGCTATACCATTACAAAACGACAAGTAACACTGTCCTATAAGACAATCACAATGTACCCATATGAAAAAAAAAGCAAGCTTGTTTGCTAATTTGCATACCCATAGTGCATTAACGTGTGGCTCTGATCTGCAGGTGAACTTCCAGTGATGTGTTCCACAGGAGTCTGTGAATGTGTGGCTTTTTAGCTGAAATGGCCTATTCTATCATCACATCGCAGGTGGAAGGTTTTTTTTATAGCTTTTTTCACACCCTCCATAGCATTGATTGTGAGTGTTACTGCAAAGCATTCTTCTGTTAGTTAATGGTTTAATTGCAGCTCTAAATGAGCTACTAGTGTAATAAAAATGTTGTAAACAGGTGTGCCTTTGGCTATTTTGATTTATAAGCCGTATGTGTGTCCTTGCATTTAAAGTCCTACTAAAAACAAACATCTGAAGTCCTGTGAACAAGCATTGGCAAAGCAAGACATGTTCCTTGTTTATAGGCATTAGTCATGCGCAGCTGCCATATTCTCATGTATTCACACCCTTTTCCAGCTGTTGCAGCCTAATGGCCAGGTAGTACCATTATCACATTGGCTGGCAAATCCCACACCTACACAAAAACCCAAACTGTTGGCATTGCCAATGCTTGTTTTTCTAGAAATTGGGTGATGATGAAGGTTTGAGTATCTTAAATGCCAATTGCAGCTAATATTTATGGCATAGAAATGTTTGTCAGTCCCGGTTCATTGTCATAGCATAGAAACACACATCCAGTAACACAAGCTGAAAAGAAAGAGACTAAAAACGATCACATCTCATTTTAGAATTAACAGTAATCCATGAGATGATTTACATTATATTTTTTTGTCATATGATGTAAATTTGTTTTCAGCTTTTCCTTAAACTATTTATTTAAATGTATCAAATGTAAAAGCTTTACAATTGGCATTTTCTATTCTATACACACCGGTTTCAAAACAAATGGAAACTACATTTTCTTGCCTATGGCTCAATTCTTGATATTTCATAACCATTTCATTTTCCTCCAAGGCTGTTAAATCTTCACCATTCCACCAGAAACAGAAATGCAAACTTAAGAGGAAATTGAACAAGTGAGCACATTGCTTTTTGGAAAAATACCACAGCAGCGCAAGTCACCCGTAAACACCTAGATTATGTAATCGGACAGCAAGCACACGTTTTCTGCTTCTACGTATTACATTTTTTAACTAATAATAATGGTGAAAAGAATCACGATAGCAAAACTTATTAGCAGTATGATCATTGGAGTTATCCTTTATTATTATTGCTGTCATTAATATTATTATGAGTAGTAATAAAAGCAATGGTACATAATACATGGGATGAAGTACCCCCTTCTGTATCTAATGCATTTCTAGAGACCAAGGGTTCCAAGACAATACATGAGCATGAGGCTGAGGTCCTGGAACTCAGAGGGGACTTTAAATACCCTCATTACCTTGAGCCAGGGGTACATTATTCTGGGGTACATTATTGGCCCATCCAAAACCACAGAGCCAACCGCAGCAGATATCCTCCTTTATGAACCCAATGGTGGGGGGCATCACCACTATTTAGTTACACAGACGGATAGGCAGGGATAGGATGGGAACGCCTTGGACTGCCCCACATATTAAGGAATATAACCACAGTTTAGTGAGTAATGGCCACACAATCCTCTAGATCAGAGCGAAGGGATCCCACTCCAGAAGACCTGGGATACGATGGCGGACCCACCAAAATCACCGACCCAACTGCTGTAGATATCCACATCGATGTGGGGGAGGAGGCATCACCACTATTTTGTAACATAGGCCGATAGACAGCCCTGCAGACAAGCACAAACCAAACAAAATCTGGAGAGTGACCCACCATGAAACACCACAATACGAGGCAAAAGCAGAGATGCATAGCACAGATGCAAGGAGGTAAGATCATGCAACCCACTAACCCAACTGCAAAAAAGATCGACCTTTGGCGCACACCTCTCAAACTTTACACAAAACACAACCACATCTATCATACAAAAAACACACATACTTCACTACATTGCAATAACAAACCAAGCCACACATAGACTATCACAACAGAACACGACAGACTACCGACATAGAATCTGCACCTATGGCTCAGTGAACAGTGGCAACCGAACTGAAGCTGTCAACAGCACATCACTGCTCTCTCGAAGCCTTTTCCCACTATGCCCTACTAACTCGTCCCACCAGCTTGCCTATCAGATCCGCCAGAGCGCCAGGGGACCAGTCTGGAGGTGATAGTGCGCAGCATAAATTACCTTTAACATAACATAAATATAAAACATGCCCTCACATTTATGTGGTAACATGCATAACATTGTTGTTCTTTAAATGTAAGCTGTAACCGTTCAGTTTGGTATTGTCACAAACCTGTCCTATTTTTATTTTCAGTCCACAGTCAAGGCAACAGATGCTCTGGGCATGTAGATTTCTAATTTCAGAATTTTCTGATTGCATTATTATTAGTTAAAAAGGATCTACACATTTCTTCAAAGCAAAAGCTAGATGACAACTGTGAATGAAGTCATTTCTCCTGTTGCGTATCTCTGGTAGCAATCAAGAAACCATTTCAGGACTCCAGTGCCCATTATCGCCGCAGCACTGCCAGTTGCTTTGGAAAAAGAGAGATAAGTCAGCGCAGGTTTGCTATTCAAGGACAAAAAATAATGCGAGCATGGATAGGGACATCTTTTACCTTTCTCCACAGTATACAAGTACACATTTTTACTTTTCACTTAGTTTTGCAGAGGAGACTTGGTCAATCGACATGGGTGGAGGAGACCCATAAAATCTGGGGGGGACAGGAGACACCTTGGGGACTTTGCTACAGATACAAACCACAGCGGCTGGGGGTGGGGGAGGGCTTGTCCATCAACCATTTCCGGCCTGCTGTAAGAGATGCCCTACGTATGAAATTAACCAGAGGCCCATCCTGGTTTCATGTAATAATGTCCCCGCAAAAATGTCTCCTGACAAAAATGTTGCAGTCTTTTGCAGAGTCATTATTACATTGAACATGCGGGCGATGGGAGGTGGGCTAGAGATGGTATAGGATCATGGTATAGGATCATGGAAACTTCAGCTGAACTGCAATCATCAATTCTGGAACTTAACTTATTGATTTTATGAAGAGCACCAGTCAACTAAGGGTTCAGGGATGTTAGTAGCTTCAGTAGCTTTGATTAGTGATTTTATTATATCAACACACCCTTTTTTATTTTTTATTTTTACAAGGGGAGCAGGGGGGCATCCCTGCAACCCATCCCTATACATAATGTCACCAATATAATGGTGGCAATGGCTTTTCCCAGCGACATTATGCATGGGGACATTATTACCTGCTACCCCCATCCTCACAGAGAGCTTCCCCATTGGTTGTCCTTCATGGCATTATAATAATTTTAAAGCGTGGATAATTCCCTGCCTCGTGTGTCAAGGGCCTCAGCGGTTTCTTGGCAGGGTAGCTATTAAGGTCATGGCCACCCCTACCCAACCTTGCTTTGGCTAAAATGCACACATGCATGTTAAACTTCTCTGATGAATGCTTCCATACCTGGATTCCGGTCCCCCGAGTGCGTTCAAACTACAGCGCGTTGGGACCATACCAATGGTGAAAGGCGCTATACAAATGATAATGATGAAGATGAAAAATGACTCCTCCTACCCTTTGGCTATCTTTCTTGGAGCCACTTTCTTTGTGTTAAGGATCCAGTTCTCTCTTTTACTCTGTCAAATGTCTCCCTTTCAAGCAACCTAATCTTCTACGTATTTTCTAGTGATGAGATCAATGCACCTCTGGTTTATCCCCTTTAAAATATGCCAGAAGGTGTACTCCCTCGCCAGGAGGTGACATTCCAGTCTATGTAAATCACAGCTCTGCACTCTGGATAGGAAATACTAAGACAAACAAATCTACCAAATGGATACCTGGGGCAAAGTTAGAAAAGTAGCTACAACAAACATAATGCATGTAAAGTAGAGGAGAAAAGGTCGTCCACATCTGACAGCAATTAGCGAGCTGCACCAGTAAGTGTAATGCAATTACATGTAAAAGTTGTTCGAGCCTTCATCTGACATTATCATTGCTTGCTTCCTCTTGAGTTAAACCGTGACAAGATCTGCAAGAATCCCCCAAACACATCTCATTACAATATACCTGATAACGCACCATTGCATGCATGATCAATTCAAGAGTCATCTAGCGGAGCACATGATTGGCAATGTCACACTAGGCTGCAGTGAACTGAGATACAGTATGGACACAAGCATTGACACAAAAATGGTGCTGCTCCATGGTGTGTAACTTTTTCCGCATTGAGTAAGACTAAAATACAGTTCTATTGTGCTGCCAACAACTGACCCTCAACCTATAAACCACACATGTGAAACTCTACAATAGCACCCTCATCCTGTCTATATCTGGTCAAACAATAAGTATTAAATACTGCATTTAAAAAAAACATGCACAACACGCATGCACTGAACGATCAAGCATGGTCTGCCTCGCACATATGGTTTGATTGCGATCAGTCCAGTGCCTACCCTGTGTGCCGCTGAGGCCGTCAGTGGTTGAATTATAGGTTGTAATCATGTTATTTTTAAATGCCAGGCCTTGAACGATTTTTCTCTAACGCAGTCACTGGTATGGTGGTGATTTGAAACATTAATCTCATGATGTAAAATAGATGTACTGTCCACCATTCCTCATTTGAGATTATGTAGTGATTAGACACGTTCTGATACATTAAAAATGTTGGATGGATTGGACGACACTATGTCTGTTACAGCACTTTTCTTGTGAATGTGTGCCTTTATTTTACATGCTTTATTTGAACTGATTGTACACTGATTTTTAACAGTACTTAGAATGAGATTAACTTGTAAAATAGCTCCGAATTCCACTAAGGGCCAGCACGAGCGCGAGAGGGGGCTTCCTTTGAGAAAGAAACGGCACACTAGTGTACACGGCACTTGCATCTGCACACACTCCGCCCTGGTGGTTCGCACGTACACCTCCTGCAGCACCAGTCCATGTAGTACTCAAAATTCGTAGCACTTCATCTTGCCTCACCCATGAGCTCGGACTCCCCAGCACTTACTCCCTCTTCCCTCTTCCTTGTTGCACTTGCACGTTCTGAATACTCACAAGGCATAGTAGGTTCGTCCCTTCTATCTTTTTCTACCCACTGCTCTTAAATATTGTGTTTTTAATGTACTTCCCACCCTTGCTCCCTCCCTTGCCCTGTGGGTGCTTTGAAACAGTATTTTCTTATTGTATAAGTGCCTAACAAGCAAACAATAAATGAATACATAAATCAAATAATTGTATACAAATGCGAAGTATTCCAGGCGGTGCGGTTGGAGGAGAAAAGATTCTGTGAGCTGCAAGGAATGCACGCTCATTCTGCATGACATAAGTAAAACAAAAAGAGAAAAACAATTGGAGTTTCTGCGGAGTGCATTCTATATGAAGCTATTAAGTCCCTGTTGGCTTCCCAGAGAGCTCCTCAAGAGAATATACAGCCCTGTCCTGCGAGAGCTTCTCTCCTGATCCCTACCAGCTCTGGGGAGTAATGCCAGGGGTTTACACACTCCTGCTTGCTATCATGTGAAAATTGCCCATAGGTTCTGTTTGTGTGCGTGGTCACTGCCCTCAATCTGGGTCACTTTGAATTCCAAGGGAAGGGAAAGGTCTATGTTTTTGTTTTTCCAATCCCACACTAACCGTTACCTCGTCTTGCAGCTCCAGTCTCGCTAAATGAGACAAACGCGACACAGGATAAACAAAACGATCCAGCCTGACTCTGAGCACAGCTCACGAGCCCTGACACATCTGCAGCCAGCGTCCTGCCATCAGTATATGTCATTTTTTAGGGCATGTTGAGTGATTGGTGGGGCAGGTAGGCAAACCGGTGCAAATGATAAGCAGCAGGTGACCATGGAAACTTGCAATCTATTTCTGTTTTACCCTTATGAGAAGGTTGAAGGGGGGAGGGTGCTTGTGGCTAAAATATTGTCTGTGGAGCCTAGCCATAGAAACAGGGGCATCAATCTATATGCCGATGTTGCCACTTCTGAAAAGAGCGTGTATCGTGGCAAGTAAACCCTGGATCTGAGAGTTGTGTTTTTGAATTAAGAGCACTTCACCAGGGCGAAAGTATAAGAAGCACCGTTCAAAACCTGTTGTTTAGGTTTAGCTGTAAACAAACATCAAATGTGTCGCACACACTTTTCCCGATGTGCATCCGAGGTGGGAACCATCCCGATTCAGTTTCCCTGGGAGTTGGCAGAGATTGAACAACAGCCGCTGAGCACAGATGCCCTTCCTGTTATGTGTCACCTTCACGGATAAGGTACTTTCCAGAACCTAACAGCACCTTTGCATTGTATAGGCTTTAGCCTTATCTGTGCTTTCACAATTAGGCAAATGTAGAAATGCTTAGAGTTTGAGCCTAAGTTATAGCAAGTAATCAAGATGTAAACCTCTTACTCTCTGTGGCTGGAGCGGCACAGCTTCACTTCACTGATGCTGTCAAAGAAGGCGGGGAGGAGGATTGTCTAGCATTTTGCTGCTGGTTCATCCTTGTAGGTGAGACCAGATGGATAGGCAAAGGATATTTCCACTCCGGTAAAGCACAGTGGGGTGAAACATAACTGTGGACCCGACTGATTGGGCATATTTTCACAGAACATGCTGTTTTAGCCTCATTGGAGAGGATCTCACAATGTGTGGTTAATTTTCAAAGACCTGGGGTTGCAGCCTAAGTTATGAAGGGTAATGTGAATACTTTGCTCTCTGATCATAAAGAGAAACAGCCTCACCTCACTGATGATATTCAACAAGGCAGAAACACGTGGCTGGCATAGGTGTCAGTACTCCTTTTCAAAGGAGAATGGCCTGGCATTTTGGTGCTGGTCCATCCTTGTAGGTGAGACCAGATAGATATGGAAAGGGTTTTTCTATTTTGGTGATGATTAAAAAGTGATTGTGGACCCTCCTAAATGGGCATGTTCCACAGCACAAGGCAGACACAAGTGGCTATGGAAGCTTTTGGTACTCTTGTTAAAAGTAAGAATGTCCTAGCATGTTGGTGCTGGGCTGTGCTTGAGGGCCGTGTCAGCCTGATGTGCCACTGGCCAGTTCTCATCCGGTAAAGCACATTGGGCAAAAAGGCAGTAGTAGACCCCCCTGAGTTGAAATCTTGCCTATGAACCGGCTATTCAAGCGAGTCCCTACCTTAATAGAGGGGCTCTCGCATTATTGGTTTATTCATAGAGAACTGTTTCATTTATTTTAAACCTGTTATTAACAGCCAGAAAAACATATTGAGATGCATACTGAAAAGTGTTATTATTTTCCACCAGCATATATATACCAACACCAGTTATATTGGTGCAATAAGTCAATTTAGCACACAGAGTGAGAGCTTCATAATTCAAACGTTAATTCATTGTCGGCTGTTGAACTGTTCATTTAGTCATTCGGAGTTTTCACATTCAAAGCAACGTTTTTAAAGGACAGCACAATTGCGAAAGTCAATTAATCCCCCTTAATGGCAATTTCTCCAAGCACAAAGATAGAATCCCCGAGCCTCAAAGACCCTCTTTTTGATTTTTCATTGCTCCCAAATACTGTTATTGTTAAGATCCCGTTCTGCACCAGAGACTTCAGGCAGCACAGATGCGGTGCTCCCTGGTGCCTTCAGGATCGTCCCTTGCACAATTCCAATGGGGCTCGGCAGCACCACATCACATCACTTGCCGCAGTGCCCTGATGCGGAAGTAAACACTTGCGTCTCCTTGCCATAGTACACTGACGCGGAAGTAAACACTTGCGTCTCCTTGCCATTGTACATTGACGCGGAAGTAAACACTTGCGTCTCCTTGCCATTGTACACTGACGCGGAAGTAAACACTTGCAGAAGTAAACACTTGCGTCTCCTTGCCATTGTACACTGACGCGGAAGTAAACACTTGCGTCTCCTTGCCATTGTACACTGACGCGGAAGTAAACACTTGCGTCTCCTTGCCATTGTACACTGACGCGCAAGTAAGCACTTGCGTCTCCCGGCATCGTGCTGCTACTCAAAGCAGCTTTTCCCTGTTCCTGAGCAGCTGCCTCCCTCTTCTTGGCTTCCTTGAATCGACTTTGGCTTTCTTCATCCTGGACTGTACTGGCGTATTGTGTACTTGCCTCTGTTTTCGATCTGGCTTTCTTCCCACGGATTGTATTTGGACAATTCTTGCATTTGGTGATTGGACTCAGTACTTGCTCTGTTTGCGACCTGTGTTTTCTCGCGGATTGCATTTCAATAACCCCTTGGATTTGGTGACTAGAGTTGGTGGCTTTCTTTTGATTTCTTTTCTTGGATTTCCTCATCTTGGATCTGCTATCTTGAAATGTGGACTTCTCGCTCACACTTGGGTTATGATACTGCTCTCTCTGCAGTTGCCATCCTCTCGATGCCCTGGCCAGGTCCCTCACTGATGTTTTCATTGATTTTCCCTCTTTCTGTGAACAGGGTACCTGGCCTATATGCATATTTGCCTTTCATGTGTCACCTCTTATGCAGGTAAGAGAGGAACCAAGGACTGAGGTAGTGCCCTTGTAATCTCCACAGGTTGTTATTGCAGGCCTCTGTGGCAGGCATTCAGTCTTTCCTTCTGAAAAACAAATCAGAATCCCCCTCAATCCCATTCCAACCTAGGCCAGCTAAGCCTGCACCCTCCAACCGTTCTTCTACATCAAAGATGCCATTAATGATTCCTGTCACAAGAACTCATTAACACTTTTATCCATAGCCACCTAAAACCCCTTTGGGAAAACAACTAATCTTGATCAAGGCTCTCTAATTTCAGACCCATCAAACACTTCCTACAATGGAAAACATATTCCATATACTTTTTAGTTCCCCAGCTCCATTATTCATCCAACCAGGATTTAGGCTCTGACATGGGCTGCGTCAGCCATCTTAGTCTGGGATAATGTCCTGGCTTTGATGACGGAAGGATTTAACGTCTCAAAATTTTCCTTGAACTTTCAGTGGACTCTGATACTATCAACCTTTCCACGCTGTTATGAATACTATCAAATGTCACCAGAGTCAGAAACCCTGCCTGTAATTTGCTCAATTGATTTTTACAATAGATTATCAGCAATGTCTCTGGGGATGTTCCTGTCTCATGCAAGGATAGCCTGGGTGGGCTGTGGCAAGGGTCTCCACTCTTTCCTATTATTTTTAACAACTATGTAGTGCCTCCACCACCTGATCTGATCCTTTGATCTGATATGACATTGTTATGGAGAAGACACCCAGATCTATGTCAAAATAGATGGTGGCCCAGCACAATTTCATTTCCTGTGCACCTGCCTAGGTTCAATTAAAAAGAAAATATAGGCTAGGTTGCCTAGAAAAAATACCTTATATTCCCTAACTCGGTATCCTTCTTCTCTGACTAACCCAGACGTTGTCATTAAAGAAACTTTATAAACAAAGGAGTTTGTTGGGGTGCACTGTCTCCCATTTAGCACAAGGGAGAAACATGGTCAAGGCATAATCTGTCCAACTGTCCGCCTTATGCCCATTCTTCCTATTGTCCATATAGGTCTGGGTGTCTCTTACTTAAAGTCGAAAATAGGTACCATGGTGTACACGCCCTGTAATTGGATAATCCTGCACTGCTGACAGCCCCCCTTCAAAAACTCTTATCAAGGTAAATGTGCTTTTGGGGTGAAAGAGCATCCCTTTTAAAATAGCCTGCACGTGGCCATTACAGTGGAATCTACCAATGATCCCTTCAGGAAAGTCTTTAAGACCTATTCCTTCTGTACGGATTGCACCCTCTCGAATGTGTTTTCACAGCACTCTCCTGATTGGGGTACTTTGCGACAGTTCAGTCCATAAGAAAGTGCCTTACACCTGTCTTAACATTTCTTTAGGTAAACCCAAACATTGGGAAATCATGTATTAACATAATTTTACGGTCACCATGACATTCAAGATGATCAATTTTTCTAGTAATACACATGATTTGCAGCCTTCCTTTCTATGCCACTTGTAGAATGAATCACATACAGTTATATGCTACACTCTAATCATAGGCATAAAGCAAACAAATGACCTTGCTTGCCTGTTTTTGGCACATTGGATGTCCTTCACTAAGATTGGGTCTATCCACTCACATGTATCATGAAGCCAATTATGATCTACAGGCAAACACAGAGGTATCATTAGATTGAGATGTACTTGGGCATTTACAGGTTTGAGCCAAATGAACAATATAAGGCAACTTAAAGCAATATCCATCAATACAAACAAGGTGGTTTCTCCTTGGGTTCAAACATTTGTCATTCAGCGAATCTCTATCTAGGACTTCTTGCTCAAAGAGGATAATAAATACGCAGTCACTCTGTGTTGTGGTTTTTATGTATCCCATACTTCCTTCTAGTCTCCTGGATCCTTCTCCTCTGTTGGCCTCATCATTGATGTCACCGGAGATCAACCCCAGGGATGTCCATTACCATGGGTACCTACATTCTAGACTTTGTAACAGGCAGAAACTGGAGATCAGTAAGGATTGGAAAAACCTGAAAGCTTCCACTGAGGCACGAGTAACCTGGGTTTTGCTATGGCTTCCTGCTCTCTTTCTCCCTGGCTCAGAGTTCTTCATCTTTTCCCTGAAACCCAACCTCATCTTCCTCCCATGTGATTCATGACATGTATATTCATAATGCAACCTCTCTCTCCTCATCTATCCTTCTTTCCACTCTCCTGTCCTTCCTTGTTTCTATCTTAATCTGGCTAGTTTCACCTTAATTCCTACCATCTACACCACTGTACTCCTCTTTACCTTTCTCCTGAAAATCCAGCCAAGCATCACCTTGCTGCACTGTACTCTTTCCTCCTCGCAACTCTTGACAACCTCGTTTCCATTGTTGTTTTATAAATAGCACCGGCAGGAAGAACATTGATAAATCAACTGCCAAATGTGTGTTTCATAGCTGTTCAGAAACAGAAGTTTTTGACATAGTTACTAAACTCAAATCCACATCATGTCTAGGAGACTCATGTCCGACTGACATCCTGAAGGAATCACTGGACGTTACCATTCCTTGGTTCACTACAATGATCAACTTGTATAGGGACTGCACTGTGCTGACTTCTCTAAAGGATGTGTGGATAACCCCCTTACTGAAGAACACCTTGCTTGACCCAGCTCTAGGCAAAAACTATTGCTCAATAATGAATGTTCCCTACCTGCTGAAAATCATGGATAGAGTGGCATATGTACAGCTACAGAGATTCATGGACGAAAACAGAATCCTAAATGTCCATCAATCTGACTTTAGAGCCCAACACAGACTAGAGACTGCACTCTTAGGTCTTAAGTCCAACATCACAGGGATTATAGGACAAGGTCAACCAGCACTGCTCATGTTGTTGGACCTCTCTGCAGCATTTGATCTCATTTATCATGATTTGCTGCACTAGAGGTTGAAAAACCTCACCAATCTCTCAGAGATGGACTCCAACTGGATCACATCTTTTTTGGGCCCTAGAACATCCAGAGTCGCTGTTGAAAATGCTCAGGCATCTCCTATTTCTTCCACCTGCAGAGTACCTCAGGGATGCTGCCTCTCTCCAATCCTTTTTAATATCTATACCAGGCCTCTCCTCAACCTTCTTGACAGACTGGGTGTTAGATATGCTAATTACACGGATGACCCCTAGGTACTACTCAATCTTACTGGGACACACTCGATAGACACTAATGTCCTGAATAGAGTCTACTCAGAAATCCATTTATGGATGGCGGTTAACTCCTTGGCTCTGAATAAAGAGAAAACTGAACGCCTCATTATTCCATCTGGTTCTCGCTTGAAAAAACTTCACACGCAGTACTCCCATTTCTCTATCGCCGGTACGCAGATTCCAGTTAGCAAATCTGTGAAAACCCTCAGTGTTAATTTTGTCCATGAGCTATCCATGAAACAACATGTCTCTCAAATCCGTTCGTCATGTGGCTATGTGACCAAATTACTCCATCAAATCCGACCGTTTCTCTCCATCAAAAACATCCCTTTTGGCCACTGCACAATTCAACTCCCGGTTAGACTACTGCAATAGCCTGCTCACATGTACATCACAGACAAACCTGCAGCGCTTGCAAACCACCCAGAATGGAGCTGCTAGGGCCATCTACAGACTCTCCAAACACAATCATGTTTCATTGTTCAGAAAAGCACTACATTGGCTACACATCAAGCAAAGAATTAGGCACAAGATCTTAACCCTTACTTTTAACCCTTACATTATAACATACATGCCAATGTTAGTATGTGCCACACTTAGATGGAATTATTAACTTTAGCCTGCGTCTCATCTAGATAGAAATGTGAATGTTAGCATGTGCCACACTTAGATGGAATTCTTAACTTTGGCCTCCGTCGTATCTAGATAGAAATGTGAATGTTAGCATGCACCACACTTAGATGTAATCGTGATCACTAGCTTGCCTCACATCTAGATAGGATATTGATGAAAAGCAAGTGCCACACTTAGATGGAATAGTGAACGAAGGCAAGCATCACAACTAGACATAACTGCAAGGACAGCAATGCCAATTAACCAATCCACTAACAATGTTACCCCTCTGCATACACCTATCAAACATTAACCAAACACAACCACAAGCATACTACACAACAATCCCCACAAACTTCACTACACTGCAACAACAAAACAAATCACACATAGACTCGCACAACAGCACACAACGACCACCGACTGTAAAACACCCCAAGCCCAGGCAACTTACCCACCGGGCTGATGCTGCTAACAGCATATGACTGCTCTCTTGCACTTGTCAAGCTTATTCCCACTAACTCCCCTCTTCCCCTTTTTCAGAGCCGCCAGAGTGCCAGGGGACCACTCTGGTGGCGACAGCGCACGGTACAAATATCCTTTAACATTAACATTAACATTACAAATGCCAAAACCAGGCTGCTCCCCAATACCTTATTGACAGTCTTTACTTGAGACAATCGGCTCGGACACTGCACTCTAGCAAGAACCATGCTTTGAAACAACCACAATACCATCTGGAAGAGTTCAGCTGTACATGCTTTGAAACTCATGCACCAGGAGAATGGAATGCTCTCCCACTCAGCATATAATTCTCTTCCTCTCTGGAGTGCTTTAAGAGAACCGCAAAGACCCTCCTTTTTAACTCAGCAGATTAAATCTCTCTGCTCCCTCTCTGACCTCCTCCTTTGACCTCTCTGCTCTCTTCATGCTCTGAGACCCACTGGCGTGTAGCGTGTAACAACAATTGAAACAAATACATAAATAAATATTTCAATCACCTAGCGCACAGCTTATGCCAACCCCCTCCTCACAACTCCTGCAAGTATCCTACTTACACCATTTATCCTCCTACCTTCTTCATGATACTCTTGCCCCCTTCTTGCCCCTCTCGGAAGCCAGTCTTCTGCCTACAAAGTGTTTCTGTCTCTAGTCTCATTTCTTCCATAACCTCCTCTCTGCCACTGCCTCTGTGGCTCGTTCGTCAACTCCTAAGACCCAAATCCAAATGAAGAGGTTTGATGCTTTTATGGACTCCTTGCCCTTTCCTTTGGATGGTGTTTTCCCTGAACAGTTTCACCAGCAGGCAGTGAAAGATTTGAGAAGGTAGCCAGCCCTCTTGCAACACCCCAACGCCAGATTCCTGTGGTGTCAATGCTGCCCGGCACTCTTATGAACCATTCTCAGTTTCTCCCACAGCTACAGTGAGTCTTGCACTCTACCATTTGTCCAATCAGAGTACATAGTTTTAATGCACCAAGCATCAGTAAAGTGCTACTGAATACACACTGAATACACACCTGGCCATCCAATAGGGGATGAGTTCAGCATGGTCATGCTTTACGCAGCAGCTGTCTGCCACAGAACCGGCAGCATGATCAGGTGGTCCAGGGGTTCCCCCACATCATGCTGCAGTTGGTAACACACAGCTTGTTTGTTTTTTATGTTTATTTGGTATAGCGCAAAACCAAACCCAAAGGGTAGCTGGGCACAGACATTACAAGGATACTTGAGAACTTGGTTACAGGAAATTACAGTTATGCAGTTCAATTAGAAGCAGAGTATATGTACAACCTGAGTACGAAGATACAGATAAAGCTAGTTGACCAGAAACCAATTGACATAGTTACAATCATCAGGGATCTCTGGAGCTGATGGCAAGGCGAGGGGCCCTAGTAAGGGGAGGAGGTCAAGCTTCTCTGACCACTCCATCCAGTAGCCCCAGTGACAGGCAGCTGACTTCATCAAAAATTTCTCCAGCTCTCCCATCCATATCCAACATATGTTACTCCTCTTCACTGCTGATGTCTGACCATCATTCGAACTCTAGGCCTGGGAACACTGATATGTTCCTAGAAAATACCATAGCACTGCTTATACTATTTAAAGATCATTTGTATTTCAAAGGCCCTCAGTGGAGGATTGTAATGTGGGTCAGGAGTGGCAGTGGTTGCCAGGCTGTCTGGCAGGTGATCATACAAAAAGGGAAGTAAGATTTAAAAACTAGGATCCGTATTTGAGGATCGACTCCAGGAATTCAATGGGTTCATGCCATCTGTTTGACCCATACTGTGATTCCTCGACCCTAAAAATGTGCCATATTTTTAACATGCAAGAAACCTGGCTTGGGAGTCCCCCAGTAATAGATGGCCTTGTAGTCCACTCGCTGGAAGACTCTCAACAGGTTTTGGGTAGGCCTTTGGTGGTGTCTCCTTACTGTTTTAAGAGGGGGATTGTGATGTTCATCGTATATTTGATAAATTCTGGTCCCCCGGATAAACTAGCAGTGGGTCTTGTTTGGGGCTCGGTAGATTGTTGAACCCCAAGTGAGTGGCTAATGATGAATCTTTACTGGAACCCTGGTTCGGTACACTATGAGAGTTTTGTTGAGGGTGTAGACTGGAGTCTGGGAAGAGTAGTTTGGTATTGGGCATGGGAGGAATGTCCTGACTGTAGGAGATCTTCATTGCTATTGTGGGGATGGCCAGGCTTTCGCATTGCAAAAAAACAAACAGCTTTCCATTAAGAGGTGCACGCATGAGGAAGCCTGGTTTAATCTGATGACAACCTGGAATTTGCAGTGTGCTAGTAGAATCTTTGCGAAGGGGGGCTGTATTACAAAGACCTGGTTCTCTCATACAGGCTCCTCAATTTTGGATTATGTTTTTCTCTTCCCACCTTTGTTGGTGCTCTGTGATGACTTGTGGACTGCTAGATCTATTCACAGCGATTACTGTGTAGTGGGGACCTCTTTGCACTGGCAAAGGTACCATCTACATTCGTTTGCAACTATTTTCTTTGTGAACAATGTGGGGACCGAGTTAGTTGAAAATGTGGTTCAAATGTGAAACTGAACGGGCTGTTAAAAATAGCTTTGATGAACTGGTATTGCTCGCATTATGAAACAGACACCCTGGTCTCTTATATGAATGAGCTCACTACTGAGTTTCCAGAATCTTTGATGGGGAGACAGATGAGGTTGCCAATGGTGGGTATAAAGAACTCTCATATTGTATACGATGCTCTGGGACAAGAAAAATAAGAGGAACCTTAGGAGTAGTTTTTGGGATTTAAAGAAAGAAGGGACAGGCGATAACTATCTGATATAGAAAAGATGATTACTTCAATCATTTAAAAATTGGATGAAGAGGCAGCAGACACAGTTATACCAGCTGAGGGGGGACCACATGTTAGCAATTATGAAGGCAAAAGATACAGGAGACCTCTGTCGGTTTTACATGATATGGAGGAGCACCAAGTAACTCTCCAGACTAGTCCTATTGGAAAGAGTGAGCGAAGAGGGTATATGTCTAACCACAGAGAGGAGACCATAGAGAGTTGCCTTCTTACTGAAAAGGCTGCAGTATGGACTCTCCAAGTGGACAAGGAATCAAATGAAGACCTGATTAAAAAAAGACAAGCCCTCAAGATAAGCGGGCTCAGATGGAATTCCAATTGCAGTTATGAAGCAGGACAGTGATTTATGGAGTACTATACTGAGCCTACTGTTTGCAGAGATTCTCAGGAGCAGAGATATCCAGGAGTCATGACGGAGAGCCATTGTGGTCCCAATATACAGGGAGGGTGATAGGGCAGTCCTTCAATTAACACCCTATCACCCTTCTTGATTCTGGCAGTAGGATCTTTGCCTCCATTGCTCTGGAGTCCCTAAAAGAGTGGAAAAGTAGGGTGAACTGCCTGAACTCGAATCAGTTGGGCTTTCGAGGAGGGTTGGGTACATCTGCAAATCGGTTCACTCTCTCTATGTTGTTGCGGGATAGCAACTTTAAACAAAAATCCCTTTATATCTGCTTTGTTGACTTAACCGCAGCTTTCAACAATGTGGACAGAGGTATTTTCTACAGGATGCTTAACGCTCATATGGACATGCATGTTCAGGTCCGTCTGAATACTGGGAGGAGGAGTTTGTCGGAGCCTGTATACATATGTTGAGGAGTCAGACAGGGTTGTTTGTTGGTTCTGACACTCTTTAACCTGTTTCTTTTGGATCTGGGCATATGGTTGTCAGGGGTTGGTTCTTCTCTCCCGAGTAGGGAGGTTGCTGTCATTTCTGTATTTACTTTATGCAGGTGACCTAGTCATTCTGGTTCAGACCCTGGTTGGTTTACAGCGTTCCTTGAACAAATGATCCTTCTTCATGGATGCGCATGTCCCTGGAATAAATGCAGCCAAAACAAAGATTTTGGTGCGAGACACCACAGGAAGAATCAGCCGTCTTTGTGTGGAGGATTAAGGGGGTCACCCTTGGTAGAACAGATAGGTATGTTTATCTGGGCTTACTATCTACAGTGGGGGATGCAAACATGTGCATTTGGACCTCCTGAAAAGGCTCTGCCAAGTTGAGGCGTATAATCTATAAATTAGGTACATTTTCCTTAACACCTGCAATTACCTATTACAGGGTCAAGATTCTACCAGCCCTGTTGTATGATATAGATCTATATGACTTGTCATCTCATTCCAATTGGAGTATTCTAGGTCTTATTTGGAGTAAGGCCTTAGGTCTCCATGGGGGAGTTCTGGCTGCCAGTATTAGGCCCGAAATTGGTCTAATTTCAATGAAGACTGTTGTTAATTGGAAATTCTTGAGCTTCTTTTGAAAAATCCATGTCCCACAGGCAAGTTCACTGTTTTGTAAATTAAGAATGTTGGACCTGTGCAGTGTACGATCTGGATTATCGTTCTGGGTCGATGAAGACCAGGGCAAACTGTTAAACTTAAATCGCTCAGTGGAATTATTGATTGCTGCTCCAGAGAGAGTTAAGTGTGCACTGAATGAGAACGGCTGGATCTCAACAATTGAACCAGTCTCAAGTACCACACTGTTCAATGACAAAGCAAGGATTCCTAAATCACCTTGTTACTGAATCTTATTTATAAAGTTCCCGGGAGCTGTGTGGAGAACTACGCTCTTACGGTTTCGTTTAAATCTTCTCCCCACATTTGAAGTTGAAGGTGCCAGACTGGGCATGGATAAAAGGATGTGTAGATTGTACAGGGAAGAGGGAAGGATACAGTCCTTGTTTCATTTAGTCCTGCTGTGTGCATTGACTAGATCTTTGAGAATAAAGCATCACTCTCACTTTGTTGTTGATAGGAGGCTCTTCAATCCCACATATTTCTGGTTGCAGGTAATGTCAGGAAGTCGAGTTTCATTATGTTTGGCAGCAGTATGCTGTATAGACAACATCTTCCTAAATTGTGTTTTTTAATTATTTTAGGTTGTGTAAGAACCTATCAAATGCTTATTGTATTGATCTGTATGGTATGTTTTATTTATGTTTTGATGTGTCTGTGGACGTTGTGTAAGGTTCTCGTGACAAGAGCCATGAGCACAAAAAAAAAGAAAAATGTGTATTCAGTGATGATTTTCTATGACTGTGGTGATGCCTAGCATCTTTACCAAGTTAATTGAAGTTGCTGAGAGTCCCTATACACCTCATCTATTGAATACATATATTTAATAAAATGTTTTCTGGTCTCTATCTTAGTGTTCCTTCTGCCTAAAAAGGATAGATCATGTTACAAATGTCCAGGTTTTTTCATACAACACAAATAACCTACTCCTGTTATGCCTTTCATATTTGGTCCTCGTCTACTTAACCTAATCTCCTCCCAAACCAGTTTGCGCAGGTACCTCTGTTATCTGCCTACTTCTTACCTACCATTTCCTTCAATCTCACTTCAACACAACATCTCCCTAGCAGCTCACCTTCCCACCTCCCCTCTCCTTGACAATTACCAACAAACAAAACATACCACCACTTTTGAATGCTACAGTGAAAGCAGGGTAGATTGAGCTCAACTATTTCTGCAACTGTTCCCCTGTATGTGGACAATTAGAGAACTCTGTCTCTTCCTAGATGTAACTCTTACATTTGACTATATATAAATCAAACTCCCCTCTCCTTATTCATGGAGCACACTGGTCTACACTCATGTCTTGAATGTATACACCTAGACTGCTGGATCTTGTTTGGAGCACATCTCCAGCACCTTCACTTACATGCACTGCTAGCATATACTCCTCATTTTCTAGACAGCCCTGATGCCTCACACTTGCATTTAAGCCGCACTCTGCATGATGAGCTATTTCCTGCCCTACTCTGGAAATTTGTAAAGAACCTATTCACTAAACCCCTGGCCAAGCCCACATCAGTCACTGATCGTACTACTCTTATTCCTACCCATCCCACCGAAATACAACCTGATCGACAAGCCTGCAGCATCAATTTAGAACAATCATCTGGTTCCGCCTATTCCCGTCATTCATCACATGCAGTCAATCGACAACCAAAGCAACATTCCATTCAAACACTAGACTCTGATCTGTTGGCAACACTGAACTGTACACCAAAGTCCCTCTCAGACAGGTATATGGAGCCACAAGGTCATACAAATGAAAGCTATGATCTGCAAAATACTCTTTGACATTGACATTCATTTATTAATATATTTTCAGAAGGTCCAGGTATTATGGCACTGTACACACACACACATTTTTTGCCTTGTTATTGTACAACAGCATGTGACTATCTTAAAAATGGAACACCAACATTTATTACATTGAGACTAGAAAATGGAAATAGTTTTCTTAAATACATTTTTGAATTTGTTAGGCGAGCTAACTGCCGCAACTCTGTCTCTTATGTTCTTTGCTCCAGCCACAAGAGGACTTGATGCAGTGTACCAGGTAATAATAGGGTTCTGTAAATTGGAAGCACACCATCAGCTCTCCAGGGCTAAAAAAATCCTTCTCCGTCTTTCTCAAATACTTGAATTTGAAAAAAAATGAATGAACAATTAATTTAATAGCGTAATTTTTAATTTTTTTATTTGTATTGTTTAAAGTACTGATCTCACTCGAGAGCAGCGCCACACTGTACAGAGTGTTGGTAGCCACCGCTTAGGATGACACAGTTTAGCAGTAGTGCAGTACTGTGATTTGAGATCTGTGCATCAGTATGTGTGTCCATCAGAATTAGTCTTTGGTCAGGTGTTGTTGCAAAAGCCATGTTTTGAGAGATTTGCAAAATTAGAGAATTGTGGGGGCATTCCAAGCCAACACTGTGATCGAGTTCCAGAGGGTGGGTGCATGACAAGAGAGGGATTGTTTGCGTGTCCTCTACTTGCGGGCGAGTTGCGATTCAGGTCATTGTGCTGTGCGAGGAGCGTGTACCAACAGATATGTGGAACTTAGCCTCCAGGAACGCTGGGATGCTACTCATGACTGCTTTGTAGATCATACATGCAGTCTTGAACAGTATCCTGGCCTGGAGAGGAAGCCAAAGTTTGCGTAGGACAGGGGTGATCTGGTCAAATTTCTAAGCACCCGTAATAAAATATTCTGCAGTGTGGGTGACTGCTTTTAGGGGAGCCAAGTGAGTAGCTAGAAGCCCCATCGGGAGGGCACTGTCATGATGCCTACCTCTAAGGAGCCAGGCCGGGCCCAGCAACCCCAGAGGCAGACATCATTTTCCCCAGGGAAGTCTCAGCGGGCCCAAGTCGGGGCCCTTTGGACTCAGTCCTGGCGCCTTAGGCGCCAGGCTCATAGCGGACTGCAGTCCTGGCGCCTTAGGCGCCAGGCTCACAGAAGAGGATATGTGTTTAAGTGCTTGGGTGCACACTTACCTGATGCAGACCTTGCTGCTTCATCCAGGCCCTCTTGAGGCCTGAATGGGACTACTTAACCTGTAGGACTACTTCACCACCCGGGTGTGGTCGGGGAAGGATACATACCTGATTGGTGGAAGGATACATACCAGGAACTTCTTCCAAGGCTATTTAAACCCCACCCGAACAGCCACACATGCTTCGCGTTGTTCTGCACCTAGCAGCTGGACGCTCACCGTGTCAGCTCCTGCATCCTGACTTCAGCCACGCCTGCCAGCACCCTGGAACACCTGCAAGGGGAGAAAGGAAGAGAATAGGAGAAGAAAAGCCCTTACCCGCTAAATCTGCATCCCGGAGTCATTTCTCCAACGGCCCTGAACAGAAAGACATCATTTTAAAGGCATTTCGTTTCGATCGCTGCAGCGCTGCATTTTACTCACCTTTGCAAGGTGCTTCCATCTTCAGCAGCGATCTTCCGGATTCAGCTACGCCCCGGCGCCTAGAGGAAAAAAGACAAGAACAAAGGTGAGAGGGAGAAAAGGAATAAGGAAAGCTCAGTTTCCTTTTAAGTCTTACCTGTTGGATTATTCCCACTGCATTTCGGGTCCTGCCGCTTCCTGGCATCTCCGGACCCCGGCCCCTATGGGGAAAAAAGACAAAGACATTGAATGAGCGAATGCAAAGACATTACCTGAGCGCTCATCCAGAACTGTTTCACTTCGGGTCGGCGCCATATCTCCGGCACTCCGAACCCCGGCCCCTAAGGGGAAAAAGACATAAGCATTAGCGCTTGCTGCAATTAGACAACGAACATTATTATTAAGCTTGAACTTTTGAACAGAACTTTTACAGCGCCTTACCTGAACAGTCAAGCTTACCTGAACTCCCATCAATCCAGTGAAGTAACTGGGTTTCAACGCGCCCCTGCATCAGAAGCAGGATGGAGAGCTCATCCTTCCAAACCCTAAGGAGGGTATCCAACGAGCCAGGGAAGCCGGAATAGAGGGGCCCTTCCTGTCCATCTTCAGAGTTCTGCGCCTTCGACGCCGCGCCTCCGTGGGAACCAGGTGAGCGTTACAGAACGCGAAGCCTTACCACAATTTCCCACCTGGGCGCTATGGAGACTTCTGAGACAGATCAGCTGGCCCATCTTTTAGGGGAATTATGGGCAGAAGTGCACTCAGCCCGCCAGGAGACTAATGCTCTCAGAAGGGAACTAATCCTATCCAAGGAAAGAACTGATGATCTGGCCAAAAGGTTATTGCAGGGCCAGGCAGAGCACACTCCTTTACCTGTTTTCCGGAGATATTTCTACAACAATGGGTTCGAATAACCCGGTACAAATCAATCTACCTGGACACATGCCTTTGGCCCCGCCGGAACGTTTTGCGGGGGATCCCAAGAAATATGCCGTTTTTATGAACCAATGCCGTTTACACTTTTTATGCAGGCCCGGGGCCTTCCCCAACGACCAGATCAAAGTAGCCTTTGTACTATCTTACCTCAGTGGCTGTGCTGCCGATTGGTCTATTCCATTGGTAAATCAGGATGATCCCATTCTCCGGGATTTCCAGGGCTTCTAGGCCAGCATGGAAAGATTGTTCGCTCGACACTCGCAGGGACAGGCCCTTGACAACGAACTGCTATCCTTACGACAAGGTAATCAGTATCTTTTGTCCTATATCGCCACCTTTAATAGACTAGTTGTGGAAACCGGATGGCCTGAAAATAAAAGGATCACATTGTTTCATCGAGGCCTGCGCGGAGAGCTTAAAGATGTTATAGCTCAGATAGTAGATCCACCCCAGGCCTGCGCAGACTACATAGACTTAGTGGTTCAACTTGATCACAGACTTCAAAATAGAAAAGCAGATCGGCTCAAGTATGAAACCAGAGTAGCTATCAAGACCCACGTTAACTCCAAGAGTACTGACGTTTCCGAACCTATGCAAATTGGCAGTGTTAAAGGACCATTAACGCAGAAGGAACGGGAGAGAAGGCGACAAATGCAACTTTGTCTGTATTGCGGAACTTCCGGTCACTTTCTTCAAAGTTGTCCAGTTAAACCACCCAAGAAGGTGGTTGGAGCGACTGATAACGAGTTATTGACACCTGGTTCGGGAAACGACCTAGCCCGACAAGCGTAGGGGTCCGCTTGCCGAGCTTGAAAACAAACTCTTTGACCTCGCATTTTGTCATGCCAATGGTGCTTGTGAACCCAAAACAGCCTCAGCAGTTGCATGCTATAAAAGCATACATAGACAGTGGAGCTATTGGAAATTACATAGACCGTGAATTGGCTTCCAGGATTAAGCTTCCTCTCCGCCCGAAAGTAACCCAAGATGTAATTACTACAGTTGATGGAACCGAAATAGCCTCAGGGCCTGTAACGCATTCCACAGTTGAAATCACTCTGGTGGGTCAGGACGGACATCGGGAAGCAATCGTGTTTGATGTGATCAAGGCCCCACAATTTCAAGTACTTCTTGGAATCCCTTGGTTAGAAACACATAATCCGAGAATAGACTGGCGAGCAAAGAAGATAACTTTTCCTGATTGTGAACCAACCTGTTACCCAAGGAATCCAGCTATGGGTCTAGCCTCTGTAACTTCCACCCCTGTACAGCTACCATCTGAATACCAAGAATTCCAAGACGTTTTTCAGAAAGAGCAGGCTAACACCTTACCTCCCCATCGATCTTACGATTGCCAAATCGACTTGGTACCCAATGCACAACTACCTTGTAGTAGGATTTATGCTCTTACTGAACCTGAGAACCTGCATTTGCGCCAGTATTTGGATCAATACCTGGCCAATGGTTTCATTCGCCCATCAAAGTCACCAGTCTCTTCCGCTTTGTTCTTCGTACCTAAAAAAGAAGGAGACCTTAGGGCCTGTATTGACTACCGCGCCCTAAATCAGATAACGATTAAGAATCGTTACCCTTTGCCCCTGATACCTGAGCTTATCGACCAAGTAAAAGATGCTCGTGTGTACACCAAGCTAGATCTCCGAGGAGCTTACCACCTGGTACGTATAAAAGAGGGCGACGAGTGGAAGACTGCATTCCGCACCAAAATTGGGCTCTTCGAATATCAAGTAATGCCCTTCGGTTTGTGCAACGCACCTGCCGCCTTTCAGTACTTCATGAATGATGTTCTTCGGGAACTTATCGATGTTTGTGTCATCGTTTAAATTGACGACATCCTGGTGTATTCCTCCTCAGAATCTGATCACAGAAACCATGTTAGGCCAGTTCTTGAGAAATTGCGCCAGCACAAATTATTTGCCAAGCTCGAAAAAAACGTTTTTCATACCACAGAAGTGGAGTTTCTCGGATTCATCCTGACACCTCAAGGAATCCGAATGGACTCGCGGAAAGTGGACGCCATTCTCAAATGGCCATCTCCTAGCTCTGTGAAGGGTGTGCAAAGCATGCTTGGCTTTGCCAATTTCTATCGAAGGTTCATCCCGGAATTTTCTCGAACTGTTCAACCCATCACAGCTCTCCTAAAGAAAAATAAACGCTTTGAATGGACTCTTGAGGCTGAACAAGCCTTTCAGGACCTGAAAACCAAATTCACCTCTGCACCTGTATTGAAGCACCCGCGCCCAGATCTCCCTTACATCGTGGAAACCGATGCATCCAGTTCGGCCATGGGAGCTGTCCTGTCGCAAAGAGACCCAGAAACTAACCAACTACACCCTGTAGCCTTTTGGTCCAGAAAATTCTCTCCACCTGAACTCAATTACGCAATTACCGACAAAGAACTACTGGCTATTAAATCAGCTTTCAAGGCTTGGCGTCACTATCTTTTCGGTGCAAGACACACCATCACCGTAATTACGGACCACAGAAATTTGCAGTATTTAAAGACGGCCAAAGCTCAATCTTCGCGACAACTCCGATGGGCTTTATTCTTTGCGGAATTTGATTTTGTAATTACCTATCGCCCTGGCTGCAAGAATGGTAAGGCAGATGCCTTATCCCGGATAGGCATGGAAGAACCCAATTCGAGTTTAGAACCTGTGCCAATCATACCGGAACAAAGAATTCTGGGCTTGACTTCATTGCAAACCATTGAGGACATCCAAGCTCAAGTAAAACAGCTTTTTGACTCTTCTGCCTTGCTGGAATGGAGTCAAAAGGGTCCTCACTACACCGTTAAGGATGATTTACCCTACTTCCAAGAGCGGTTATTTCTGCCAAGTAAAGAATTGCAGGAACTTGTCATTACCCGTCATCATGAATCATTAATGGAAGGACACCCCGGTATCGCGAAAACAGAAGAAAAGATCAAACGCCACTTCTGGTGGCCTTCTTGGAGAAAAGACATAAAGTCATTTGTGTTGTCTTGCGGAATCTGTGCCCAAAATAAGAGTCAAAAGAAAAGGCCAGCCGGCCTACTTCAACCTTTGGACATTCCACCAGCACCTTGGCACACCTTGTCAATGGACTTTATAACTGACCTGCCTCCTTGTGGTGGTTACAACACGATTCTCGTAATAGTGGATCTATTCTCCAAAATGGCCCATTTTATCCCTTTAAAAGGATTGCCGTCAGCTTCCACCTTGGCCAAGGAATTTATGGAAAATATAGTGCGGTTACATGGTTTCCCTTCCATATTAGTATCAGACAGTGGAAGTCAATTTATCTCCCACTTTTGGAAGAAATGTTGCCAACTAGCACAAATAGACGTGCGGTTATCCACCAGCCACCACCCCCAGACCGATGGACAAACCGAGAGAACCAATCAGACTCTCGAGCAATATCTGCGGTGCATGTTACACCAATCCGAGTTGAATTGGAAGGACATCCTTTGGATTGCAGAATATGCATACAACAATTCAGTGCATTCTGGAACCGGACAGACTCCTTTTTATACCCTGTATGGTCACCATCCTCGGACCTCTGACCTAGATCCACCTCTGACCCTGGAGATGCCTGCAGTAAATCACCTACATTCCACAATAACCCAAGCCTTCAAAGAAGCTACAACCCACTTACAGCAAGCCAAGAAAAAGTATAAAGAAAACGCTGATTTGCACCGAAGTAAAACTCCTCCTTACCAAGTAGGAGATCAGGTATGGCTAGCAACTAAACATCTACCCCTCAAGGGTCAGCGAACTTTTAATCCCAGATTCATTGGGCCTTACCCCATCAAAACTATTATCAACCCAGTGGCCTTTAAACTCGATTTACCATCCCACATGCGGATTCATCCCGTTTTTCACGCATCTTTTCTAAAACCAGTACAACCTGGAACCAGACTGTCTGAGCCCCCAGGCCCTGTCCAAATTGATGGAGAATTAGAATTCGAAGTGAAAGACATTTTAGATTCCAAGATAGTTAAGTCGAAACTCTTCTATCTTGTTGATTGGAAAGGATATGGACCTCAGGAAATATCTTGGGAACCCAGTAACTATGTTCACGCACCACGATTAAATCAAAGATTCCATCGAAGATTCCCGCACAAACCAAAACCCCTCGAGGAAAAGACCTTGGGAGGGGCCTTGAGGGGGAGTACTGTCATGATGCCTACCTCTAAGGAGCCAGGCCGGGCCCAGCAACCCCAGAGGCAGACATCATTTTCCCCAGGGAAGTCTCAGCGGGCCCAAGTCGGGGCCCTTTGGACTCAGTCCTGGCGCCTTAGGCGCCAGGCTCATAGCGGACCGCAGTCCTGGCGCCTTAGGCGCCAGGCTCATAGACGAGGATATGTGTTTAAGTGCTTGGGTGCACACTTACCTGATGCAGACCTTGCTGCTTCATCCAGGCCCTCTTGAGGCCTGAATGGGGCTACTTAACCTGTAGGACTACTTCACCACCCGGGTGTGGTCGGGGAAGGATACATACCTGATTGGTGGAAGGATACATACCAGGAACTTCTTCCAAGGCTATTTAAACCCCACCCGAACAGCCACACATGCTTCGCGTTGTTCTGCACCTAGCAGCTGGACGCTCACCGTGTCAGCTCCTGCATCCTGACTTCAGCCACGCCTGCCAGCACCCTGGAACACCTGCAAGGGGAGAAAGGAAGAGAATAGGAGAAGAAAAGCCCTTACCCGCTAAATCTGCATCCCGGAGTCATTTCTCCAACGGCCCCGAACAGGAAGACATCATTTTAAAGGCATTTCGTTTCGATCGCTGCAGCGCTGCATTTTACTCACCTTTGCAAGGTGCTTCCATCTTCAGCAGCGATCTTCCGGATTCAGCTACGCCCCGGCGCCTAGAGGAAAAAAGACAAGAACAAAGGTGAGAGGGAGAAAAGGAATAAGGAAAGCTCAGTTTCCTTTTAAGTCTTACCTGTTGGATTATTCCCACTGCATTTCGGGTCCTGCCGCTTCCTGGCATCTCCGGACCCCAGCCCCTATGGGGAAAAAAGACAAAGACATTGAATGAGCGAATGCAAAGACATTACCTGAGCGCTCATCCAGAACTGTTTCACTTCGGGTCGGCGCCATATCTCCGGCACTCAGAACCCCGGCCCCTAAGGGGAAAAAGACATAAGCATTAGCGCTTGCTGCAATTAGACAACGAACATTATTATTAAGCTTGAACTTTTGAACAGAACTTTTACAGCGCCTTACCTGAACAGTCCAGCTTACCTGAACTCCCATCAATCCAGTGAAGTAACTGGGTTTCAACGCGCCCCTGCATCAGAAGCAGGATGGAGAGCTCATCCTTCCAAACCCTAAGGAGGGTATCCAACGAGCCAGGGAAGCCGGAATAGAGGGGCCCTTCCTGTCCATCTTCAGAGTTCTGCGCCTTCGACGCCGCGCCTCCGTGGGAACCAGGTGAGCGTTACAGAACGCGAAGCCTTACCACAATTTCCCACCTGGGCGCTATGGAGACTTCTGAGACAGATCAGCTGGCCCATCTTTTAGGGGAATTACGGGCAGAAGTGCACTCAGCCCGCCAGGAGACTAATGCTCTCAGAAGGGAACTAATCCTATCCAAGGAAAGAACTGATGATCTGGCCAAAAGGTTATTGCAGGGCCAGGCAGAGCACACTCCTTTACCTGTTTTCCGGAGATATTTCTACAACAATGGGTTCGAATAACCCGGTACAAATCAATCTACCTGGACACATGCCTTTGGCCCCGCCGGAACGTTTTGCGGGGGATCCCAAGAAATATGCCGTTTTTATGAACCAATGCCGTTTACACTTTTTATGCAGGCCCGGGGCCTTCCCCAACGACCAGATCAAAGTAGCCTTTGTACTATCTTACCTCAGTGGCTGTGCTGCCGATTGGTCTATTCCATTGGTAAATCAGGATGATCCCATTCTCCGGGATTTCCAGGGCTTCCAGGCCAGCATGGAAAGATTCTTCGCTCGACACTCGCAGGGACAGGCCCTTGACAACGAACTGCTATCCTTACGACAAGGTAATCAGTATCTTTTGTCCTATATCGCCACCTTTAATAGACTAGTTGTGGAAACCGGATGGCCTGAAAATAAAAGGATCACATTGTTTCATCGAGGCCTGCGCGGAGAGCTTAAAGATGTTATAGCTCAGATAGTAGATCCACCCCAGGCCTGCGCAGACTACATAGACTTAGTGGTTCAACTTGATCACAGACTTCAAAATAGAAAAGCAGATCGGCTCAAGTATGAAACCAGAGTAGCTATCAAGACCCACGTTAACTCCAAGAGTACTGACGTTTCCGAACCTATGCAAATTGGCAGTGTTAAAGGACCATTAACGCAGAAGGAACGGGAGAGAAGGCGACAAATGCAACTTTGTCTGTATTGCGGAACTTCCGGTCACTTTCTTCAAAGTTGTCCAGTTAAACCACCCAAGAAGGTGGTTGGAGTGACTGATAATGAGTTATTGACACCTGGTTCGGGAAACGACCTAGCCCGACAAGCGCAGGGGTCCGCTTGCCGAGCTTGAAAACAAACTCTTTGACCTCGCATTTTGTCATGCCAATGGTGCTTGTGAACCCAAAACAGCCTCAGCAGTTGCATGCTATAAAAGCATACCTAGACAGTGGAGCTATTGGAAATTACATAGACCGTGAATTGGCTTCCAGGATTAAGCTTCCTCTCCGCCCGAAAGTAACCCAAGATGTAATTACTACAGTTGATGGAACCGAAATAGCCTCAGGGCCTGTAACGCATTCCACAGTTGAAAACACTCTGGTGGGTCAGGACGGACATCGGGAAGCAATCGTGTTTGATGTGATCAAGGCCCCACAATTTCAAGTACTTCTTGGAATCCCTTGGTTAGAAACACATAATCCGAGAATAGACTGGCGAGCAAAGAAGATAACTTTTCCTGATTGTGAACCAACCTGTTACCCAAGGAATCCAGCTATGGGTCTAGCCTCTGTAACTTCCACCCCTGTACAGCTACCATCTGAATACCAAGAATTCCAAGACGTTTTTCAGAAAGAGCAGGCTAACACCTTACCTCCCCATCGATCTTACGATTGCCAAATCGACTTGGTACCCAATGCACAACTACCTTGTAGTAGGATTTATGCTCTTACTGAACCTGAGAACCTGCATTTGCGCCAGTATTTGGATCAATACCTGGCCAATGGTTTCATTCGCCCATCAAAGTCACCAGTCTCTTCCGCTTTGTTCTTCGTACCTAAAAAGGAAGGAGACCTTAGGGCCTGTATTGACTACCGCGCCCTAAATCAGATAACAATTAAGAATCGTTACCCTTTGCCCCTGATACCTGAGCTTATCGACCAAGTAAAAGATGCTCGTGTGTACACCAAGCTAGATCTCCGAGGAGCTTACCACCTGGTACGTATAAAAGAGGGCGACGAGTGGAAGACTGCATTCCGCACCAAATTTGGGCTCTTCGAATATCAAGTAATGCCCTTCGGTTTGTGCAACGCACCTGCCGCCTTTCAGTACTTCATGAATGATGTTCTTCGGGAACTTATCGATGTTTGTGTCATCGTTTATATTGACGACATCCTGGTGTATTCCTCCTCAGAATCTGATCACAGAAACCATGTTAGGCCAGTTCTTGAGAAATTGCGCCAGCACAAATTATTTGCCAAGCTCGAAAAAAACGTTTTTCATACCACAGAAGTGGAGTTTCTCGGATTCATCCTGACACCTCAAGGAATCCGAATGGACTCGCGGAAAGTGGACGCCATTCTCAAATGGCCATCTCCTAGCTCTGTGAAGGGAGTGCAAAGCATGCTTGGCTTTGCCAATTTCTATCGAAGGTTCATCCCGGAATTTTCTCGAACTGTTCAACCCATCACAGCTCTCCTAAAGAAAAATAAACGCTTTGAATGGACTCTTGAGGCTGAACAAGCCTTCCAGGACCTGAAAACCAAATTCACCTCTGCACCTGTATTGAAGCACCCGCGCCCAGATCTCCCTTACATCGTGGAAACCGATGCATCCAGTTCGGCCATGGGAGCTGTCCTGTCGCAAAGAGACCCAGAAACTAACCAACTACACCCTGTAGCCTTTTGGTCCAGAAAATTCTCTCCACCTGAACTCAATTACGCAATTACCGACAAAGAACTACTGGCTATTAAATCAGCTTTCAAGGCTTGGCGTCACTATCTTTTCGGTGCAAGACACACCATCACCGTAATTACGGACCACAGAAATTTGCAGTATTTAAAGACGGCCAAAGCTCAATCTTCGCGACAACTCCGATGGGCTTTATTCTTTGCGGAATTTGATTTTGTAATTACCTATCGCCCTGGCTGCAAGAATGGTAAGGCAGATGCCTTATCCCGGATAGGCATGGAAGAACCCAATTCAAGTTTAGAACCTGTGCCAATCATACCGGAACAAAGAATTCTGGGCTTGACTTCATTGCAAACCATTGAGGACATCCAAGCTCAAGTAAAACAGCTTTTTGACTCTTCTGCCTTGCTGGAATGGAGTCAAAAGGGTCCTCACTACACCGTTAAGGATGATTTACCCTACTTCCAAGAGCGGTTATTTCTGCCAAGTAAAGAATTGCAGGAACTTGTCATTACCCGTCATCATGAATCATTAATGGAAGGACACCCCGGTATCGCGAAAACAGAAGAAAAGATCAAACGCCACTTCTGGTGGCCTTCTTGGAGAAAAGACATAAAGTCATTTGTGTTGTCTTGCGGAATCTGTGCCCAAAATAAGAGTCAAAAGAAAAGGCCAGCCGGCCTACTTCAACCTTTGGACATTCCACCAGCACCTTGGCACACCTTGTCAATGGACTTTATAACTGACCCGCCTCCTTGTGGTGGTTACAACACGATTCTCGTAATAGTGGATCTATTCTCCAAAATGGCCCATTTTATCCCTTTAAAAGGATTGCCGTCAGCTTCCACCTTGGCCAAGGAATTTATGGAAAATATAGTGCGGTTACATGGTTTCCCTTCCATATTAGTATCAGACCGTGGAAGTCAATTTATCTCCCACTTTTGGAAGAAATGTTGCCAACTAGCACAAATAGACGTGCGGTTATCCACCAGCCACCACCCCCAGACCGACGGACAAACCGAGAGAACCAATCAGACTCTCGAGCAATATCTGCGGTGCATGTTACACCAATCCGAGTTGAATTGGAAGGACATCCTTTGGATTGCAGAATATGCATACAACAATTCAGTGCATTCTGGAACCGGACAGACTCCTTTTTATACCCTGTATGGTCACCATCCTCGGACCTCTGACCTAGATGCACCTCTGACCCTGGAGATGCCTGCAGTAAATCACCTACATTCCACAATAACCCAAGCCTTCAAAGAAGCTACAACCCACTTACAGCAAGCCAAGAAAAAGTATAAAGAAAACACTGATTTGCACCGAAGTAAAACTCCTCCTTACCAAGTAGGAGATCAGGTATGGCTAGCAACTAAACATCTACCCCTCAAGGGTCAGCGAACTTTTAATCCCAGATTCATTGGGCCTTATCCCATCAAAGCTATTATCAACCCAGTGGCCTTTAAACTCGATTTACCATCCAACATGCGGATTCATCCCGTTTTTCACGCATCTTTTCTAAAACCAGTACAACCTGGAACCAGACTGTCTGAGCCCCCAGGCCCTGTCCAAATTGATGGAGAATTAGAATTCGAAGTGAAAGACATTTTAGATTCCAAGATAGTTAAGTCGAAACTCTTCTATCTTGTTGATTGGAAAGGATATGGACCTCAGGAAATATCTTGGGAACCCAGTAACTATGTTCACGCACCACGATTAAATCAAAGATTCCATCGAAGATTCCCGCACAAACCAAAACCCCTCGAGGAAAAGACCTTGGGAGGGGCCTTGAGGGGGAGTACTGTCATGATGCCTACCTCTAAGGAGCCAGGCCGGGCCCAGCAACCCCAGAGGCAGACATCATTTTCCCCAGGGAAGTCTCAGCGGGCCCAAGTCGGGGCCCTTTGGACTCAGTCCTGGCGCCTTAGGCGCCAGGCTCATAGCGGACCGCAGTCCTGGCGCCTTAGGCGCCAGGCTCATAGAAGAGGATATGTGTTTAAGTGCTTGGGTGCACACTTACCTGATGCAGACCTTGCTGCTTCATCCAGGCCCTCTTGAGGCCTGAATGGGACTACTTAACCTGTAGGACTACTTCACCACCCGGGTGTGGTCGGGGAAGGATACATACCTGATTGGTGGAAGGATACATACCAGGAACTTCTTCCAAGGCTATTTAAACCCCACCCGAACAGCCACACATGCTTCGCGTTGTTCTGCACCTAGCAGCTGGACGCTCACCGTGTCAGCTCCTGCATCCTGACTTCAGCCACGCCTGCCAGCACCCTGGAACACCTGCAAGGGGAGAAAGGAAGAGAATAGGAGAAGAAAAGGAAAAGCCCTTACCTGCTAAATCTGCATCCCGGAGTCATTTCTCCAACGGCCCTGAAAAGGAAGACATCATTTTAAAGGCATTTCGTTTCGATCGCTGCAGCGCTGCATTTTACTCACCTTTGCAAGGCGCTTCCATCTTCAGCAGCGATCTTCCGGATTCAGCTACGCCCCAGCGCCTAGAGGAAAAAAGACAAGAACAAAGGTGAGAGGGAGAAAAGGAATAAGGAAAGCTCAGTTTCCTTTTAAGTCTTACCTGTTGGATTATTCCCACTGCATTTCAGGTCCTGCCGCTTCCTGGCATCTCCGGACCCCGGCCCCTATGGGGAAAAAAGACAAAGACATTGAATGAGCGAATGCAAAGACATTACCTGAGCGCTCATCCAGAACTGTTTCACTTCGGGTCGGCGCCATATCTCCGGCACTCCGAACCCCGGCCCCTAAGGGGAAAAAGACATAAACATTAGCGCTTGCTGCAATTAGACAACGAACATTATTATTAAGCTTGAACTTTTGACCAGAACTTTTACAGCGCCTTACCTGAACAGTCAAGCTTACCTGAACTCCCATCAATCCTCAATCCAGTGAAGTAACTGGGTTTCAACACGCCCCTGCATCAGAAGCAGGATGGAGAGCTCATCCTTCCAAACCCTAAGGAGGGTATCCAACGAGCCAGGGAAGCCAGAATAGAGGGGCCCTTCCTGTCCATCTTCAGAGTTCTGCGCCTTCGACGCCGCGCCTCCGTGGGAACCAGGTGAGCGTTACAGGCATTTCGCCCCTCAATGTGCGAGACCACAAGGGCCTGCACTATGGTCCAGAATTCCTGATTTTGCGAAGGGTGGAGATTCGGAGCCAGGCTGTTTGGGCCTTTTTGGCTATGTGTTTCTGGAAGGATAGGCTGCTGTCAATGGCGACACCTAAGGATTTTTATGAGTCTGAGAATTGTGGATTTAATCCTTCTAGGCGCATTTCATTAAACCATTGTTGGACAAGTTGTTGTTTAGCGATGGACCGATGAGGATGATTTCAGTCTTCAGAATTCAGTGTTACAGCAATAAATTCAATATACAAATATTACAAATCATTCCATTCCAACTTTAATCTCTTAAATCACAATTCAACAAGTGATGTGCCACTATATATACAAACTTCATTCTGGTTCCTATTTTGTATTTGCTGAGCATTTGGAAACTTACTTTCAAAATCTGCTGCTAGTTTGTAAAAAATAGATTAGCTGGGGCTAGTATAATCTAGCGAAAAACAATACTGCAGTGTTTAAAACCAATACGCTTTTACTCTGGCTGTAACAATAAATCTACTTAATTAGGGACAAGCAATACCAATATTAGTAATGGACAGCTCGGCAGATTTATACAAAATCAAAGGAAAAGTCAATTACTTGTGCAAGAGGTGGAAGGGGACCTTCACAGTTGTTATGATTATACAGAATGGTGAGGTGGTCATTTTGACTGATGGAGTGCCTACGTTTGCCAGCCCCTCTATGAGCATTGGTCGTCTAGGAGGAATAAAAACACTGTCCTGGGTGAATGTATTGGTTTAAGCTGATTTCATAGCTTCAGCCAGTTACCCTATTCTACTGGCATCCTGCCCAATCTGCACATCTGGTTTTAAGTACCTACTGTATAATGTTTATATCCAAATAATAGCCTTAACGTATACTTCTTTACTTTTATGGCGCGTTATTTTATATATTGATAAATGACTAGACATAAATGTTCATCATGTAAAATAAAATGTGCAGTGACATAATACTATTAGCGTTTTCTTGGACATTCATCCCCCAGCAAATAATTGAGGCATACTGAACAAGCATACAGTGGTTTATATGGCACAATGATTTACTGCAAGGTAAGGTAAAGTTGTCTTGTAAGCAGCCTTCTGCAAATAATATTGGTCTCGCTGCTTGTGACTCTGTAAAAAAAAGAGAGGGTGGGGTTCTTGTTAGTGGGATAGTGGGAAGGGCGAGGAGCTGAAAGGCTTTCGGGTTAGTGAGATCAGGCTGGGAGCACCTCTTACCTGAGTGCTGGGTCTGGATTCTGCTGTGTTACAGTGAGTAAATATACTCTGGTGTGTATTAGTCGTAAGGGCAGTCCTGGAGTTAAGGTGATAGTAATTGGTGCACTAGAGTCAGATGAAGTGTTTGCTAGGAAGCAGGTAGAGTGTGAATCTATGCATTGTGTGCTAGGCCTTGTAGGCCAGCTGCCTGGGTGATGGATGGCGTGTAAAAGTTTTGTCGATTTAGCGATGAGTAATTAGTGAGGGATATAGTGGGGAGGGAGGGAGGAATGGGGTTCATGCATGGTGATTTCTTCAGAGTGTGTGTGCCATGTTTGCTTTGTTTCAGCTGACTCAATGCCATTTTCAGTGGGTTTTGTGGATTTGGGCATTTGGACACTTGGGCACTTATAAGCTTTAGGAGTTGTCGTGTACGGACCATTGAATTAGTCTGAGTTGTATATATGCGTCATGTTATCTGAAAGGGAAAAATAAAGGGGTGGACCTGCACTTCAAATCCTGATCCTTCAGGTATAGAACAACAATATCCACCATTGGATCAGTGAGACGGGATGACACTCTTTTAGTACATATTCACATTTTATTGGCTAAATTTAGCATATATAAAAAACATTTTTCGCAATATAAAAAATCCGTAAAAAACTTTTCATAGCAACATTCATAGCCACATACAAAACTCATTCATATTTCCACACATAATATCAGCACCCGTGACATTTCATTTATCATTGGGTTACTTTAGAAATACAACTTCATTACACATATTACAGAATAGACCCAGTCCCTAAGATTAGGTGTCATGATGTATCTAACACCAGTTTTTTGGGTCAGGTATTTATTGTACAGAAAAAACGTCGACACGTGTTTCGGTCGGAGACCTTCCTCAGGACGTGAGGCAAAGCGAAGATTCTTCGCCCCAATTCTTATGTGTAAGGGCCCGTAACCAATCTAAAAACAATCATAAAAACAGAGTGTCATCCCAATTTATTTAGCAAGATGACTATTAGTGTCACAATGTGTTCCCGATTTATCCCTACTCACCCCCAAGTTCCAAATCGAGGGAAGGTGAACGGAATGCAGAATATTAATTCTCCACTGGACTCAGTGCAAGTACTGAACCTGTGGAACCAACAAAAACAAATATTTCAAAATTCGCTCCAGCCAAAGATTTCAACTTTAGCCATTAGACTGCACAGGTCACAATCATATACAAAAACCACACTTACATGTGCCCATGGTACAACTTGAGACCAATCGTCGTGGTTTTGCCACTGTAAATTGCAGCGTAGAAAAACACGCTTGATGTTTCACTCACAGCGTTCTGCCAAGAGAAACATATATATGGATCATATCCAAAACACCTCATAGTGTCTATGCGTGAAAAAGACCCGCATGGGAATAGATATTAACCACTCACCCTACTCAGTGTTAATATCATCACACCCCAGTGACACAGTGGGAATGAAAAAACATGAAAAAACATGTGCCCATGCTATTTTCAGAGAATAAGTGTCCTCTCTTGTCTATCCTAATAGCCCGTTCTTAATATATTGTGGCTACTAGTCACTGCGTGAAACGTAGATACCAGCATGCACCCCCATTAGCTAAAATCGATTCGGAACAATCATGGCCGTGCCTTGGTAACTCCCTCTTTTATGAAATATACTCCCAGGATTGGGAAATATATCATGACGGTACATGCACCCTGTATTATTCGTATCACATCCAAAAACGTTCTCATGCGGTGGATAAACTCAACCCCGGCGCTCCGCGTCTGTCCTTGGCGCACGTTTCATAAAAATAGGGTAAGTGAAACCAGCATGCACCTGCCAAATGGTCTGTGCCTCATGAATGGGAAAACTTCCAACATACAAAAAATGCCGAAAATTGAGAACACAAGCCTCAATCGGCAACGGGTCTAACCCATCCTGACTTGTAGTGCACGAGAAAAGCACATGAATACATATAACGGCGCAGTCCATATTTAGAAAGACAGTGAGTATTTACCGTGACGCGTGCATCAAGGATCCTTCCAGCACGGCAACCGCGTCTGCCTACAACCACTTTTTCATTCATGGAAAACTAAACATAGGTGAAGGACTATCTCTTATAAGGGATACTGGCCTTGCTAGACACTAAAAAAGGACTAAAGAACACATTTGGGCAGATGCACAAGTATATACTTATACGTATGTTTCCTACATGGTAACATTGATGATACCAAAAGCCATTACAACAACAAATATTGTCACAACGTCATACCCAAATTGGAGACAAAAATGACAGCCCAAACCATGGAAAAACAGGTGGCACAGCAGTCGCACTTATTACGAAGGGCCATTTTCACATGAAGAAAAGGCCGAAATACTGCGTTGCGAAGGAAAAATGATGATACCGAAGGCCATAGCAACAACAAAAGTTATCGCCCTGTCTTACCCAAAAATGTAACCAAACGTGATACCCACAACCAGTGACAACACAGTTGTAATAATCATGTTATTTATAGAGGATGGAAAACCCAAGCCGAGAGCCCAAATAAATTATAGAGCTCCCTAATTCAAGGAACTGGGTCTGTTTGTTTATAAATCATCGTATGTGATTACCTCACACGATTTTTCATTTGTTTTACATTTCTCCTTCAAACAAAATCATTGGTCAGCATGACATTCAGAAAACCACGTGGCCATATCTTTTTACATTTTGTTATTTTAGAAAGACAAAATTACCACAATATGCCAGAATATTACACAATTTAATTATACAAAGACTGACTAGAGTAGAGCAAAACAACTTTTGCATATATTCTTTTGTACATCATATCACCAGGGAACAAAAACGCAAAAGGATGGTCCCTTTGCTGGCCCATGCATTTCAGTGTATAACCCTATATGTGTATTTCATGCTGTACTGTAGCAGCCAGACTCATTGAGATATTACAAACATATATATGGACACATTTCCTTTTCTCTACAGAGTGAAGGTAAAACTCATACATTTTAGAGTGGTATTCAAAAGCATGCATCGCCCAGTTTAAAGATATTGAGTATCGGGACCCTTTCCAATTAAATCAATTGTTTATAACCAAGTTGTTCCATTCCACCGATACATTTAACCCTCTATGGACTGTATTCAGGGTATGGATCCATTTCTGTTCAATGCGGTGTAATGTTATACCAATATCACCTCCTCTCATGTTGGGCTTGATATGTTGTAATATAAACCACCTCAGATCTGTGTCTTTATGTTGCATTCTCACAAAATGTTCAACCAGTGGTTTATCTGCTACTTTATTCTGTATACAGCTTCTATGCTCAGATATGCGCTGTCTGATTTCTCGTGTGGTTTTACCTAGATATAGTAGATGGCATGGGCAAGTAATAATGTATACAACATTCCTAGTTAAACAATTGGTGTGGCAATTCATTTTCCAGATTCCCTGACCATATTGGAACTCACGTTTTGTCTCAGTCAGAGGACATGCAACACAACCGCCACACTTTTGGCCAATGATGGGTGGTAATCCCCATTGATCATTGATGGTAAGTTCTCCGGTTGGGTCTTGGTATGTGTGTACTAGTTTCTGTCTGAGATTTTGATTCCGTTTGAATGCAAACATAGGTTTCTCTTTCAGAGACCCAGGTTGTTTTTTCTGCTTAGTAATACAAATTTCTCTTGATACGTAGGAACTGTTCCGAGAGGGATGAGTTTAAACTGCATGCAGAGCAACTGAAGGAAAAGCTGACTAATAGGGGGTACCCGAGAATGCTAGTAAAGGACCAACTGAAGAGAGCGGAAAATACAAATCGAGACATTTGTCTTACTAAGCAGAAAAAACTCGAACTGAACGCCTGGTGTGTGTTACAACCTTTAACCCAGTGAGTGGGGATCTGAAGCGTATCATTGGAAAGCTTTGGGATTTAGTAAAACAACCTGGGTCTCTGAAAGAGAAACCTATGTTTGCATTCAAACGGAATCAAAATATCAGACAGAAACTAGTACACACATACCGAGAACCAACCAGAGAACTTACCATCAATGATCAATGGGGATTACCACCCATCATTGGCCACTATAAGTGTGGCGGTTGTGTTGCATGTCCTCTGAATGAGACAAAACGTGAGTTCCAATATGGTCAGAGAATCTGGAAAATGAATTGCCACACCAATTGTTTAACTAAGAATGTTGTATACATTATTACTGGCCCATGCCATTTACTATATGTAGGTGAAACCACACGAGAAATCAGACAGCGCATATCTGAGCATAGAAGCTGTATAAGGAATAAAGTAGCAGATAAACCACTGGTCGAACATTTTGTGAGAATGCAACATAAAGACACAGATCTGAGGTGGTTTATATTACAACATATCAAGCCCAACATGAGAGGAGGTGATATTGGTATAACATTACACTGCATTGAACAGAAATGGATCCATACCCTAAATACAGTCAATAGAGGGTTAAATGTATCGGTAGAATGGAACAACTTGGTTATAAACAATTGATTTAATTGGAAAGGGTCCCGATACTCAATATCTTTAAACTGGGAGATGCATGCTTTTGAACACCACTCTAAAATGTATGAGTTTTACCTTCATCCTGTAGAGAAAAGGAAATGTGTCCATATATATGTTTGTAATATCTCAATGAGTCTGGCTGCTACAGTACAGCATGAAATACACATATAGGGTTATACACTGAAATGCATGGGCCAGCAAAGGGACCATCCTTTTGCGTTTTTGTTCCCTGGTGATATGATGTACAAAAGAATATATACAAAAGTTGTTTTGCTCTACTCTAGTCAGTCTTTGTATAATTAAATTGTGTAATATTCTGGCATATTGTGGTAATTTTGTCTTTCTAAAATAACAAAATGTAAAAAGATATGGCCACATGGTTTTCTGAATGTCATCCTGACCAATGATTTTGTTTGAAGGAAAATGTAAAACAAATGAAAAATTGTGTGAGGTAATCACATACGATGATTTATAAACAAACAGACCCAGTTCCTTGAATTAGGGAGCTCTATAGTTTATGGAGTACTATACTGAGCCTACTGTTTGCAGAGATTCTCAGGAGCAGAGTTATCCAGGAGTCATGACAGAGAGCCATTGTGGTCCCAATTAACAGGAAGGGTGATAGGGCAGTTCCTTCAAATTAACACCCTATCACCCTTCTTGATTCTGGCAGTGGGATCTTTGCCTCCATTGCTCTGGAGTCCCTGAAAGAGTAGAAAAGTAGGGTGAACTGCCTGAACTCGAATCAGTCGGGGTTTCGAGGAGGGTTGGGTACATCTGCAAATGGGTTCACTCTCTCTATGTTGTTGCGGGATAGCAACTTTAAACAAAAACCCCTTTATATCTGCTTTGTTGACTTAACCGCAGCTTTCAACAATGTGGACAGAGGTATTTTCTACAGGATGCTTAACACTCATGTGGACACGCATGTTCAGGTCCGTCTGAATACTGGGGGGAGGAGTTTGTCGAAGCCTTTATACATATGTTGAGGAGTCAGACAGGGTTGTTTGTTGGTTCTGACACTCTTTAACCTGTATCTTTTGGATCTGGGCATATGGTTGTCAGGGGTTGGTTCCTCTCTCCTGAGTAGGGAGGTTGCTGTCATTTCTGTATTTACTTTATGCAGGCTGACCTAGTCATTCTGGTTCAGACCCTGGTTGGTTTACAGCGTTCCTTGTACAAATGATCCTTCTTCATGGATGCGCATGTCCCTGGAATAAATGCAGCCAAAACAAAGATTTTGGTGCGAGACACCAGAGGAAGAATCAGCCGTCTTTGTGTGGAGGATTAAGGGGGTCACCCTTGGTAGAACAGATAGGTATGTTCATCTGGGCTTACTATCTACAGTGGGGGATGCAAACATGTGCATTTGGACCTCCTGAAAAGGCTCTGCCAAGTTGAGGCGTATAATCTATAAATTAGGTACATTTTCCTTAACACCTGCAATTACCTATTACAGGGTCAAGATTATACCAGCCCTGTTGTATGATATAGATCTATATGACTTGTCATCTCATCCCAATTGGAGTATTCTAGGTCTTATTTGGAGTAAGGCCTTAGGTCTCCATGGGGGAGTTCTGGCTGCAGGTATTAGGCCCGAACTTGGTCTAATTTCAATGAAGACTGTTGTTAATTGGAAATTCTTGTGCTTCTTTCGAAAAATCCATGTCCCACAGGCAAGTTCACTGTTTTGTAAATTAAGAATGTTGGACCTCTGCAGTGTACGATCTGGATTATCCTTCTGGGTCAATGAAGACCGGGGCAAACTGTTAAACTTAAATTGCTCAGTGGAATTATTGATTGCTGCTCCAGAGAGAGTTAAGTGTGCACTGAATGAGAACGGCTGGATCTCAACAATTGAACCAGTCTCAAGTACCTCTATGTTCAATGACATAGCAAGGATTCCTAAATCACCTTGTTACTGAATCTTATTTATAAAGTTCCCGGGAGCTGTGTGGAGAACTACGCTCTTACGGTTTCGTTTAAATCTTCTCCCCACATTTGAAGTTGAAGGTGCCAGACTGGGCATTGATAAAAGGATGTGTAGATTGTACAGGGAAGAGGGAAGGATACAGTCCTTGTTTCATTTAGTCCTGCTGTGTGCATTGACTAGATATTTGAGAATAAAGCATCACTCTCACTTTGTTGTTGATAGGAGGCTCTTCAATCCCACATATTTCTGGTTGCAGGTAATGTCAGGAAGTCGAGTTTCATTATGTTTGGCAGCAGTATGCTGTATAGACAACATCTTCCTAAATTGTGTTTTTTAATTATTTTAGGTTGTGTAAGAACATATCAAATGCTTATTGTATTGATCTGTATGGTATGTTTTATTTATGTTTTGATGTGTCTGTGGACGTTGTGTAAGGTTCTCGTGACAAGAGCCATGAGCACAAAAAAAAAAGAAAAATGTGTATTCAGTGATGATTTTCTATGACTGTGGTGATGCTTAGCATCTTTACCAAGTTAATTGAGGTTGCTGAGAGTCCCTATACACCTCATCTACTGAATACATATATTTAATAAAATGTTTTCTGGTCTCTAGCTTAGTGTTCCTTCTGCCTAAAAAGGCTAGATCATGTTACAAATGTCCAGGTTTTTTCATACAACACAAATAACCTACTCCTGTTATGCCTTTCACATTTGGTCCTCGTCTACTTAACCTAATCTCCTCCCAAACCAGTTTGCGAAGGTACCTCTGTTATCTGCCTACTTCTTACCTACCATTTCCTTCAATCTCACTTCAACACAACATCTCCCTAGCAGCTCACCTTCCCACCTCCCCTCTCCTTGACAATTACCAACTAACAAAACATACCACCACTTTTGAATGCTACAGTGAAAGCAGGGTAGAATGAGCTCACCTATTTCTGCAACTGTTCCCCTGTATGTGGACAATTAGAGAACTCTGTCTCTTCCTAGATGTAACTCTTAGATTTGACTATATATAAATCAAACTCCCCTCTCCTTATTCATGGAGCACACTGGTCTACACTCATGTCTTGAATGTATACACCTAGACTGCTGGATCTTGTTTGGAGCACATCTCCAGCACCTTCACTTACATGCACTGCTAGCATATACTCCTCATTTTCTAGGCAGCTCTGATGCCTCACACTTGCATTTAAGCCGCACTCTGCATGATGAGCTATTTCCTGCCCTACTCTGGAAATTTGTAAAGAACCTATTCACTAAACCCCTGGCCAAGCCCACATCAGTCACTGATCGTACTACTCTTATTCCTACCCATCTCACCGAAATACAACCTGATCGACAAGCCTGCAGCATCAATTTAGAACAATCATCTGGTTCTGCCTATTCCTGTCATTCATCACATGTAGTCAATCGACAACCAAAGCAACATTCCATTCAAACACCAGACTCTGATCTGTTGGCAACACTGAACTGTACACCAAAGTCCCTCTCAGACAGGTATATGGAGCCACAAGGTCATACAAATGAAAGCTATGATCTGCAAAATACTCTTTGACATTGACATTCATTTATTAATATATTTTCAGAAGGTCCAGGTAGAAACCTATGTTTGCATTCAAACAGAATCAAAATCTCAGACAGAAACTAGTACACACATACCGAGAACCAACCAGAGAACTTACCATCAATGATCAATGGGGATTACCACCCATCATTGGCCACTATAAGTGTGGCGGTTGTGTTGCATGTCCTCTGACTGAGACAAAACGTGAGTTCCAATATGGTCAGAGAATCTGGAAAATGAATTGCCACACCAATTGTTTAACTAAGAATGTTGTATACATTATTACTTGGCCATGCCATTTACTATATGTAGGTAAAACCACACGAGAAATCAGACAGCGCATATCTGAGCATAGAAGCTGTATACGGAATCAAGTAGCAGATAAACCACTGGTTGAACATTTTGTGAGAATGCAACATAAAGACACAGATCTGAGGTGGTTTATATTACAACATATCAAGCCCAACATGAGAGGAGGTGATATTGGTATAACATTACACTGCATTGAACAGAAATGGATCCATACCCTAAATACAGTCCATAGAGGGTTAAATGTATCGGTGGAATGGAACAACTTGGTTATAAACAATTGATTTAATTGGAAAGGGTCCCGATACTCAATATCTTTAAACTGGGAGATGCATGCTTTTGAATACCACTCTAAAATGTATGAGTTTTACCTTCACCCTGTAGAGAAAAGGAAATGTGTCCATATATATGTTTGTAATATCTCAATGAGTCTGGCTGCTACAGTACAGCATGAAATACACATATAGGGTTATACACTGAAATACATGGGCCAGCAAAGGGACCATCCTTTTGCGTTTTTGTTCCCTGGTGATATGATGTACAAAAGAATATATGCAAAAGTTGTTTTGCTCTACTCTAGTCAGTCTTTGTATAATTAATTTGTGTAATATTCTGGCATATTGTGGTAATTTTGTTTTTCTAAAATAACAAAATGTAAAAAGATATGGCCACATGGTTTTCTGAATGTCATGCTGACCAATGATTTTGTTTGAAGGAGAAATGTAAAACAAATGAAAAATCGTGTGAGGTAATCACATACAATGATTTATAAACAAACAGACCCAGTTCCTCGAATTAGGGAGCTCTATAGTTTATTTGGGCTCTCGGCTTGGGTTTTCCGTCCTCTATAAATAAAGTGATTATTAGAACTGTGTTGTCACTGGTTGTGGGTATCACGTTTGGTTACATTTTTGGATAAGACAGGGCGATAACTTTTGTTGTTGCTATGGCCTTCGGTATCATCATTTTTCCTTCGCAAGGTAGTATTTCGGCCTTTTCTTCCTGTGAAAATGGCCCTTCGTAATAAGTGCGACTGCTGTGCCACCTGTTTTTCCATGGTTTGGGCTGTCATTTTTGTCTCCAATTTGGGTATGGCGTTGTGACAATATTTGTTGTTGTAATGGCTTTTGGTATCATCAATGTTACCATGTAGGAAACATGCGTATAAGTATATACTTGTGCATCCACCCAAATGTGTTCTTTAGTCCTTTTTTAGTGTCTAGCAAGGCCAGTATCCCTTATAAGAGATAGTCCTTCACCTATGTTTAGTTTTCCATGAATGAAAAAGTGGTTGTAGGCAGACGGGGTTGCCGTGCTGGAAGGATCCTTGATGCACGTGTCACGGTAAATACTCACTGTCTTTCTAAATATGGACTGCGCCGTTATATGTATTCCTATGCTTTTCTCATGCACCACAAGTCAGGATGGGTTAGACCCGTTGCCGATTGAGGCTTGTGTTCTCAATTTTCGGCATTTTTTGTATGTTGGAAGTTTTCCCATTCATGAGGCACAGACCATTCGGCAGGTGCATGTTGGTTTCACTTACCCTATTTTTATGAAACGTGCGCCAAGGACAGACGCGGAGCGCCGGAGTTGAGTTTATCCACCGCATGAGAAAGTTTTTGGATGTGATACGAATAATACGGGGTGCATGTACCATCATGATATATTTCCCAATCCTGGGAGTATATTTCATAAAAGAGGGAGTTACCAAGGCACGGCCATGATTGTTCCGAATCGATTTTAGCTAATGGGGGTGCATGCTGGTATCTACGTTTCACGCGGTGACTAGCTGCAACAATATATTAAGAACGGGCTATTAGGATAGACAAGAGAGGACACTTATTCTCTGAAAATAGCATGGGCACATATTTTTTCATGTTTTTTCATTCCCACTGTGTCACTGGGGTGTGATGATATTAACACTGAGTAGGGTGAGTGGTTAATATCTATTCCCATGCGGGTCTTTTTCACGCATAGACACTATGAGGTGTTTTGGAGTTACATAAAGGATATGATCCATATATATGTTTCTCTTGGCAGAAAGCTGTGAGTGAAACATCAAGCGTGTTTTTCTACGCTGCAATTTACAGTGGCAAAACTACAACGATTGGTCTCAAGTTGTACCATGGGCACATGTAAGTGTGGTTTTTGTATATGATTGTGACCTGTGTAGTCTAATGGCTAAAGTTGAAATCTTTGGCTGGAGAGAATTTTGAAATATTTGTTTGTTGTTGGTTCCACAGGTTGAGTACTTGCACTGAGTCCAGTGGAGAATTATTATTCTGCATTCCGTTCACCTTCCCTCGATTTGGAACGTGGGGGTGAGTAGGGATCTAATGTGTTGATAAATCGGGAACACATTGTGACACTAATAGTCACCTTGCTAAATAAATTGGGATGACACTCTGTTTTTATGATTGTTTTTAGATTGGTTACGGGCCCTTACACATTAAGAATTGGGGCGAAGAATCTTCGCTTTGCCTCAAGTCCTGAGGAAGGTCTCCGACCGAAACACGTGTCGACGTTTTTTCTGCACAATAAATACCTGACCCAAAAAACTGGTGCTAGATACATCATGACACCTAATCTTAGGGACTGGGTCTATTCTGTAATATGTGTAATGAAGTTGTATTTCTAAAGTAACCCAATGATAAATGAAATGTCACAGGTGCTGATATTATGTGTGGAAATATGAATGAGTTTTGTATGTGGCTATGAATGTTGCTATGAAAAGTTTTTTACGGATTTTTTATATTGCGAAAAATGTTTTTTATATATGCTAAATTTAGCCAATAAAATGTGAATATGTACTAAAAGAGTGTCATCCCGTCTCACTGATCCAATCGTGGATATTGATGTTATCTGAAAGGCCATGTTTTGAGTTGTTTCCTGACTGGCTAGTGGTTCACTTCAAGAATTATGTGTTTAAGGAATGAATTCCAAAGCTTGGTAACTAACAATGAGATGGACAATCCTCCATTTCATTTCCACTTGAAGTCTGGGAGCAGAGCTAGAGAAGTGTTACTTGATCTGAGAGTTCTGGTGAGTCTGGCTGGAGATTTGGTTTTGAAATGTATCCTTTTTTTGACGGGGACCAATGCAGCGTCCGGGAGACCTAAATGAAGGCTATTTGCTTAATCCAGTCTTATTAGGACATGCAATATAATAACTATTCTGTGGGTGAACAAAAGAAGTAATTGTATGCACTGTAACGTATGAAGCTGGTAGAAAAACCACTCTCACTTGCGGTTCTAGCACGAGGCTGCCATACATTGTTGTTCCAAGGTTTCATATTGTTCAGGGTGTTGCTGAGCATGGGCCCAAACCTGCAGACCAGGGGAGGGGACTGACAATATGTTTGATGGGGTTGAACAGCAGTGCAGGAGTTAGGTTTTGGGGCACTGACCTTAAGTCTATTAGTCATCATCCATGCATTCACATGTGCAAGACATCCTTTTATGTCTGATGGGTTATTTTCCAGTTTGTGGATAAGTTAGGTGGTGCCTGCATAGTTTAGCAGGTGTCATGTAGATGCTGAAAAAAAGAGGTGACAGTATGCAACTGTGGGGTGGGGGTTCACAATCCAGTCAGTATTGCTTGGATCTAAATGACATCAAAATAGTAATTTTGGTTATGTTGGTGATGAAGCAGCTTATCCAGTGTATAGCCGTTCCTTTGACTTCAATGGCCTCCAACCTTTTTTAAAAAAAATATTAATGAGGAGATAAACTAATCGTATAATATTATTGGTGTGGCGGATCAAATCTACAGCCCCTACATCGCAGGCAAGTGTTCTAACCTCTGGCCCACAAACCCTTTGGCAATGACCCGCCTGAGAGCATCCCAATACTTGCGGCTGAAGATTCCAGGAAGCATTGTGGAACCAGCATGCACGTACAAGCATGATGACCCCTGATGAATGACAAGGAAGCAATGGCGAAAAGATCGGCAGAGCTTTACGCAGGTGCATTGGTCAGTGAAAGGAAAGTCCTGGGCCAAAATTGTGTCAATACGTGTCAATGAAGCAGCCGCTTCAGGTAAGAAATAAGAACACTATTTCCAAATGCCGCCCTCAGGTACACTACTATACTAGTGATGTGGTGCAAATACAGGCAATACATGTTTGCTGCAATAAACGAGGCACGCAGGCGGGGGTGGCAAGGACGTTCTACTTTTTTCTTGTCGCAGTTGTGACACCCCCCTCCGCTGCAGTCACGTGACCCTAGTGGTGGCCATCTTGCAAATGGCAGTTTAGTGGACACATTTTAAGATTGGTCTAGCATGGTGATATGTGCATTGTGATTTCACTCTGGTTCCCCACTTTGGAGGTACACAGATATGCATGCATTTGGTTCATTTGGTAGGACCATAGGCTATTGTCAATAGGAAAAATGAAGGAATGCGTTGCCTATCGCAACAGGGAAAACTGCACATTGGTTAGTGATGTGTATGCAGTTGTGGCTCTTTCACGGTAAAATGCATTTACTTTCAATTTATGTGTTTGAAACTATAACTTCAATTTTTTAAAATAAAATGCCAGTGGTGTAATTTCCTATAATCAATCAAAGTGTATATATAACAGGTACTTTGCAGGAATTATCTAAAGTAATCGAACACTCAGAGGAAATTGTTTTGAAAAAATGATAGTGATTCTCGCCTCAAATATATTTTTGCTGCTCTGGACACTTTCCAACTGTTTCTCCACTTGATCATCCGTCTTGCAGGGACATGTCAAGCAAAACTCCCAGGGCACATGCTGGTAATCTGCTGTGTGTGCCCCGCAGTCATATTTAATTGAAACACAGCATGGGTACTTTGCAGGGATTCCACCAGGGCAGAAATTGTTCAGGCAATTAAAGCGAGAGCGGTTGTCAAGATGCTACAATCCATGGCATTTCTACTTGACAAGCTTCAGCGGATAAGAGGGTGGTGCGGGGTGTCCTCTCTTTTTAGATAACTTTCCCAAGTGCCACGATTCATGAAATCATCTGTTCAGAATTGTGGACTGATTGGCAGACTACTTACAGTAACATCTGGAAAATAAATGCCAGTCAAAGAGGGAGAAGCAATAAAGGCAGCACAGATTGTTGCATCCCCGGCAACTGGCAGAAACCAGGCTATTGCACCGAAAATATGTTCCATTCCTAGCCTTCACTTAAGATGTCTTACAAAGCAAATGCAGCAGAACATTTTTTTTTTTAAAAAAATGCTTGATATTTAGGGATGCTAATTGCATGTTCTTTAATCATAACAATTTTATTAGCAATAACCGAGTAAGCAAAGCGTTCTAAATCCGATGCCATTTGTTGAAATTAAAATATTCCTATGTGGCTTGAATATTTAGTTAAAGTACCACCGGCTAGCCACTTAAAACGCATTTGTTAAATTAGCTGAGCCTGTAATTTGACATTTGGGATTGGCTGATATTCCCAGACCTGTTAAGTAAAATAACACAGGAGTAATCTACCACCTTGGAATTCGAGGTGTTGTCAAACCCCAGAGCTTAGTATTTACATGTTTCCTATTTCGTCTGGCTACAAGGTAATTGCCAACTATTAGATTATTGTACAAATGAGGAGTATAATGATGTGTTGTCTCGAGATGTAAATGAATAAATCCGAGTCACAACGGGTCCTGGTGTTGAAGTAGTTACACCAAGGATAATTTGCACAAATGTGCACCAGATACGACAATCCTGTATCACCTGTGTTTTTTCTTCAAGCATGCACAGAATTCACTTAGCAACCACTTGGAGAATTCTGCCCCCAATTTCAGATTTAAAGACCCCAACAAATGCAGGAATGTAAAAAGGATTATCCCTTTCGATATTGGGTAAGAGGATCCGTGCCTCAATTCTTGAATCTGCCATATCCCCCGGGATTTACTCTAAATATCCTCTGGATGAGGAACACGCCCCACAGAATAAACAAGGTGAATTGCAGACTTGATTCATCTGCTCGAAGTTACTTTTGAAACTTTGCATCCCCGTCCCATGGCCCCAAGACTAACACAAACAACTATTTCCTGAAACGAATTGCACTTTTCTAAATGGGAAAGAATTCAATTATTTATATTATCAAGGAGTGAAACAAGTTTTCGTTAAACTTCAAGATCTACTTGGGAATTATTGCTTTATTTTCCTTCAAGGGGTTCAGGAACTTGGAGGCTCTACAGCCTCACCTTTAATGATATATGACATTGAGGAGTGAGACAACTGACACATTTAAATCATTCTATAAACCACACCCAAGAAGAATGGCATTGAGGTGTAGGTCTCAGTTTATGTCCCGGTGCAAGGCCACCTTTTCCACATATTAGATGATGATTGGCTAGCACAGACATGGATTGACTATTACTAAGCATAGTTGGGCAACTGATTTAAATTTGACCATTGAGGACAAGGTGTTGGAGGCGATGTGAATCCAAACATGGCGAATCTTTTTTCAGTATATACATTGGGTCTCATTACGGGTCCGGCAGTAACTGTGCCAGTGCTAACGGTGGGTTGCCGCCAGACTCGTAATTATTTACCGGTGCCTGACTTCACAGTGCCACTGGGGGATTACAACCCCAACGGTCCGGAAAGTCAGGCGCCGGAAAAATGTTGCTCCCCATTCCCATAGAGTCCCATAGGAATGGCTAACGGTGCAGGTGCTTCCGTGACAGTCTACCTACCATGGCCTCTGTGCCCGGCAGGCAGACCTGTAGTATGCCGGTTCGGAAACAACAGTGCCGGTAAGCTTATCGGCATGGTTGTTTCCGGAATGGCATACTTGTAATGAGCCCCATTGTCTTTCACATTTCAAATTTGTTCCTCATCTTTATAGTACCGTTAAAGTTAGGAAATGTGATCCTCCACCATCTGTCGCTTGCCGCAATGCAAAATGGATGATGCACATTTTTGGTTTTGGCGCATTTGGTGGTGCAAAGTGCCACTATAATGCTGAAACCAATGATACAGGTACAGAGAGAAAGAAAGCGGGTTAGGTAGATGGATATCTGGTTTGGATGGGTACTGGTGATGCCTGTGGCTGAAAATGGCTGAGTTTCAGTTTGTTACATAATGAAAGAATCCTCCATAATCAATGAGGGTTTCTAGTACAACCTTTGCTCCAATCAGGAGTGGCAACATATTAGACCCCTTATTTCAGTCTGGCCCAGCACAGTGATCTGACTTGCTTTATTTTACTAACACCGGCGCTGTAGCTGCCTCACCTCTCAGATGTGTCCTCATGCACAGCCTATGGTTGCTGGAATCCCCCACCCACTCCCCAAAGGGCCTGGTCAGCATTAGCCCTGCCCCTCTCCTATGGGTTCAGAGTGCGATGCTGCCCCCACCATGCAGATTGTGACTGCAACCTGTGATGGGCAGATTTTCTAACAAATCCTCGCTCTGTTCTCATCTTGATTGCTACCTTGTAGTTGCGGCGCAGGGGACTGCCTCAGTTTCTCTTGGATGTTTGGTGGCTGAATAGTATTGCTGGACTGCTGCTGTAAGGCGAGGGTTGCTGGTGTTCTTCACTCGGAAGATCGGTGACTGTGTGATTTGGGGATTTGGGTACCCTGATGTGTGTGTGCGTGAAGTGCAGAACAGTTTTCAGGGCTGATGACATTCATGGGCCCGGGCCGTCGGTTTTCAGGGCACCCATATAAGGTTCCTGGAAATTGTCTCTGTGTACCGATGTGAAAGCTCAGAGGATGAAATGCTTTTCACAGGGTCCTGCTGGCAGTTTCATTTACATGATAGACTCAAACCAGCTCCGTCCCGACCCTTCATCCTTCACTGGGTGATGCATTGAGCATAGGCATTGCTGGTGGGCAGGGGGGCAATGGGGCGAAGGGGCTATAGGCCTGGGTATTTTAGTTGTAGCACCAGATAGAATCTCAGAGGCTACAACCAAAAGGCTACCTAGCCCAGAGTCACGGCAGTCCCGACATTAGCGCAGCCCCAGATCTTTTCCAGACCGAGCAACACCCCTAGCATTGAGTTCTGTTAAATTGGATGATAATAGCATTTTATTTCAGGGCCTAGAGGTGGATCACTTTCACACTCGAATTAGCTCCAAGTGGAAGTTCTTCTTTCTTTTTACCCTCCTTTTCCTAATGTTCTTTCTTACACCAGCCTGAGCCTTTGTCTTTAACCCCTCTTCTCTTGCACACTTCTCTCTCCCACCCTTTCCTTGCTTTTCTCCTTCACTGTGCTCTTTCTGCCCTCTTTAGTCTCACTGATTTGTCTCATTCTGTACAGAACTCATGGTGACAACAGTAAAGACAGACACAAGTGATAACAGTTCAAGGGTGTTTATTAGACTGTAAATGCAGGGTGGAGAAACACCTAAGCTAAACCTTAATCTAAGATGGGAGCAAGCGTTGACCATCAAATGAAAAATAAGGCAGCCCTTGTGGCATCTTGTCAAAATAAAAGGTCTATGCTAAAAAAAAAAACGATTGCCAATTCCTTACTAATTACAGAAAGAGTGTCGGATAGGGTATTCAAATAAAGAAAAAGATGCTCACAAGTAATATGTCAGGATGTGATTGCCTTGAGGTCTCCCTTCCCAACATTTTTAGCACAGGATAAGGTGGGACTTTGGAGCACAGCAAATGCTCGAGCCTTCCCAGCGCAAGCTAACAGTTCCATATCAGCTATCAGGTTCTTCGATGGTTAAGTTTCTTTACCATAAAAAGTCTCTTGCCTTTGAGGCCTAATACTCTCAACAAACACAAAGTTCTGTTCTTCACCCCTGAGTCTCCCTCTTCTGCATGCTGACCCCTCAGACGTATTCAACAATTTAACAAGACAATTGGTTTTTCAGCGTACTTGGTGGCAACTTTCCACCTCTGGATCTCCCTCGGCCGGGCTCAGACCCCAGAAGACAAGGGGGACACTTTCCTTCTCCTTGTCTTGCAATGCTCACACTTTCATAAATCTTAATGTCTTTCTGAACAGGATTTTGGCCCTGGCCCCTGGTCGTCGGCTTCCCTCTGCCGGGTTCACTCTTGTCGACTTTACCAACAATTCCTCATGGGACTTTTAGACTCTGCCCCTTTTCATTACCATCCCTCGTCCGGGTTCACTCCTGCTAATTTCCACGAAACACAGTTCATGTGCTATTTTTCAACATGCACGGTTCATTTCTCTTAGCATTCATAGTTCTCTGCTGGCAAAGACTTTCGACAGAACAGTGGATTTTTACAAGACCCCTGTATGACCACTTTGACCGTTCTTCTCCTCTTCCCAAGGCCTTCTGGTTACGGTAGTCTTTACCGTTGAGTAATCGCCCAGAGTTTCCTACTTGAGCACCCATGTGGTGCCCGCCTCCTCTTATCTGGTTTTCCCTCCTCCTTTGTTAATAGTATTCTTTTGCTTTTCAAAGTTCAACTTAGCTTTCGGCTACTTTTCATTCAACACAGCTCGGCTTCTCATCGACGTTCCCCTCGACTCACCGGCTGTGATGAACTGCTTGGCTTTCTTTCACCTCGGAGTAAAGGCTGGTACCACACAGACAAGTGACTCTCCCCAGCTCGGCAATCAGCGGAGGAGGGTCTTGTGTTCCGTTGATATCTGGTGCAATACACGCTGGCCATTGTTCGCAAACTTATCATTCCCCGAGCAGAGGTTCTGTGGGCCATGGTCGGAAAGGGCAAGGTCGACTCCCTCCTTGTCACCCTTTCGGACTGCACCATCTTTCTCCTCCTCATGAACTGCCGTGCAGAGTTAGCTTTTACGTTATGCAGTCTGCTTTGCTTTCTTTGCGCTTGGGAACGCCACCTTTTATCCCTGTAGGGAAGGGAAAGGGCCATCAGTTGTGTGTGATTGTGATAAATTGCCTGACTCTGAATAACTCTTATGTTGGGACATGTCAGGTGAACAGTTTTGGATTTAATCTGTTGTTTTTCATGGTGTCGAAAAGTGTTTGTGTCGGAAGAGGGTAGAGTGAGAGTGTCAGAGTATCCTACGGGATATAGCGAGGAAGAGGTGGTATATGGGATTATAACCCTCATACTAGAGGGGTTTGTGGTGATCTCAGAAGGATAGTTTTTGTAGGGTTTGTGAAATGAGTAAGAGGGTTTTAGGGAACTGTAGTTGTTGGTCACATTCAATGGGGCGTTCATAAAATGACAATCAGAGGGATGATTGGTAGGGTTTATGAACAAACAGGGATTGTGAACTAAACAGAGGGGATTGTGGGAACGGTAGTGTTTTGTCAAGGTACATTGGGTGTTCGGGAAAGAATAATCATAGTGATGTGAAGAACAATGGTTGGGATTATTCAAGCAGGGACCAGGAAAATAGGGAGTCTGGGAGAGATAGTTTCTGGGTACAAAGGGGTTTGGGACTCTAGAGCATTGGTAATGTACAGAGGTGTGATGGGACTTGGTCAAGAGAGATTCAATGGGAGGAACGGAGTGTTACGCTCAACTGGTCTGTGCGGGGGCATTGATGTACGGTTGGAGCCCTCCCTCGACTTGGCTCCCTGGTGTTGGTTGTCTCCCCAAGCTGCCTCGAAGGATAGGGTCCTGGATACTGGTGTTGCGCCTGAAAGGAGAGGAAATGAGGAGAGTGTGGAGGTATCCTGAATCCCCTCGCCTCTTCGTACCAGAACAATGTGCGCAAGAGTCTTCCCATGCAAGCTCACCTGTTCTTTTGAGATGTTGGGCTCTCCGTCCTGCTTTCTTCAACAGGGGTGCGTAGAGAGGGTCTAGTTGCTTCACTGGCCCGCGATGTGGCGATCCAGACCAGCTGTGACCGATCCACTTGAAGGTAAGTCTTTGGTTTTCTAATAATGTCTTTATCGATGATTATTGAAGGAATGATAAGCAGTAATGAATTCCTGCCATGTCGCTGCTCTTCCCAAATAGGTGTGAAGAAGATGGCCTCTCGAGGACAACAGGAACACAGATCGTATGATGGAAGTCAAGACTCAGGTAAGATGCAGCCCAAAGTTAGTGATTGCGAGGTTTCTAACCTGTTGTGTTCTTTTCCCCTTGCAGGAGCGGTCCGATGGCGTGGAGCAGAGTCCAGAGACTTGGAGATGGTTCGATGGCTCTGGAGGAAGATTCCGTGGTGAAGCGGAGAAGAAGCGGGATACTCCCAAGTCGCTTGCAGTCCGAATTGGAAGAGAAGAGGCCCGATTCCGGCAGAATGCAGGTAGGATGTACGCACAGCAGTGGAGAGGCTGGAGTCAGGTAAGCGCCTTCTGCGATAGAGCGGCGGCTGGAATCAGGTAGGTGCGCCGTCAGCGATGAACTGGCCGGAATCAGGTAAGCGCCTTCAGCAATGCAGCGGCTCGAAGCAGGTAGGTGTGCCTTCAGCGATGGAGCGGCTGGAATCAGGTAAGTACCTTCAGCGATGGAGCAGCTGGAAGCAGGTAGGTGCGCCTTCAGCGATGGAGTGGCTGGAATCAGGTAGGCACGGAGGTCTTCGGAACTGGAGTGCCGGAATCAAGGTGAGATACAGCGGTAAGCGCCACGCTGCAAAGCAGAGTAACGCGAAGTGAGGGCCTGAGATTTTGCTGGCCTTATATAGGCTGGCTCCAGCCCCTCCCCGTAGCCACTCCTTGTGGCTCCACCTTGCCTTGCCCAAGGATTCCAGCACGTGCCTCCCAATGTAGTCCTATGTCCACGCCCGGTCCCCATGCACCTGCCTCAGGCACAGAGTGTTCCAAGCTCATATTTTCATGAGCCTGGCGCCAAAGGCACCAGGACTGGGTGCAAGTGGCCCTTGTGGATGATGGAGGCCTGGGCCCTTGCCCTATGGCCATGACAGCACTCCCCCGCAAGGCCCCTCTCACGGGTGTCTTCCTCCCTGATGATTTTTGCAGGATTTTCGCGGTGGAATCGCTTGATCAATCGTGGTGCATGGACGAATTCCTCGGGTTCCCAAGTTCGATCTTGAGGTCCATAGCCTTCCCAATCAATCAGGTATTACAGCTTCCCTCACACCATCTTTGAGTCCAGAATGTCTTTAACCTCATACTCAGGTTCCCCTGCGATAATGTCTGGCTCTGGAGGATTTTTGATTCTGGTTTCGGGTTTTACCGGCTTTAGGAGCAAAACGTGAAACACACAATGAATTTGCATATTGGCGGGTAGGTCCAGTTTCACTGCGGCCGGGTTGATAATAGCCTTGATGGGATAGGGTCCAAGATATCTAGGCCGTAAGGCTCGAGGCCCTTTTAGAGGTCCATTCCTGGCAGCCAACCATACTCTGTGGAGCTTCCCTCCTATGTCTGTCATCAAATTTCTTCTGTTGTTCCATGGTTTTGGTTAAATTCTTGGTTGCTTCTTTCAGAGTTTGAGTGATTGTTTTGTGTAGGGCTGGCATTTCTAGCTCATCAGGCGGGTCAAAGGATGATGTCCGGGGGCCCGACCATTCATAACATAGAAGGGAGTTTGTCCAGTACTCGTGTGGATGGAGTTATTATACGCAAACTCAGTCAACCAGATAATGTCCTTCCAAGGCTTTTCGGTTTGTTGTAGCATGCACCTCAGGTATTGTTTCAGCGTCTGGTTAGTCCTTTCCGTTTGACCATCGGTCTGGGGATGGTGACTAGTGGAGAGGTGAAGGTCAATCTGCGCCAACTTGCAACAACTCCTCCAAAATGCTGAGACAAATTGTGTTCCTCGGTCCGAAACCAATGCCGAAGGAAAACCATGTAGCTTGACTATCTGCTCTAGGAATACGGTTGGCAAAGCTCATGCGGTCGGAAGTCCTTTAAGTGGAATAAAGAGTGTCATCTTAGAGAATAAATCTGCCACTACTAAGATTGTGTTGAAACCGTCGCAGGGAGGTAGGTCTGTAATGAATTCCACGGATAATGTGTGCCACGGAGCCGGTGGTATGACGAGTGGATGGAATAAACCTGCAGGGCATAGCTTTTGGGATTTTTGTTGGGTACAAACTCCACAGGTACTGCTAAATTGGGCCACCTCCTTTCTCCAGGTTGGCCACCAGTACCTTTTCCTGATCTTGGCTCCGGTTTTTGTAAGTCTGGGGTGTCCTTCCACAAATGATTCGTGATAGTTTGCAATAATCTTGTTTTGAGTTTCTTTGTCCTTAATGTATAGCCGCCCTTGGAAATAGGTTAAGTGGTCTTTAATGGAGTACTGATCACCCTTGCGTAACCATTCTTGTTGGGCCATTTGATCCATTTGAGACTGAAGGTCCATCTTTAATTCTTCCAAACAGGCAGTTACAGTGATTTGATTTTCAATCCGTTCTTCTGGAATGATTGGGACTGGGTCTGATGGCATAAAGGCGTCCTTCTCTTCTCCCATGCTTGACAGAGCATGAGCCTTTCCGTTACGCACTCCTGGCCGATATGTGATCACAAAATCATACTCCGCAAAGAAGAGGGCCCAGCGAAGCTGACCGGAAGATTGGGCTTTGGCAGTTTTCAAGTATTGTAGATTACAGTGATCTGTAATGATGGTGACAGTATGCCTGGCTCCTAGGAGATAGTGTCTCCAAGTTTTAAGGGCTCCTTTGATCACCAGTAATTCTTTGTTGGTTATAGCATAGTTCTTTTCCGGTGCTGTAAACTTGCAAGACCAAAATGCTATGGGAAGCCGCTGTGCGGTGTCAGGATCCTTTTACGATAATACTGCCCCCATGGCAACACTGGAGGCATCAGTCTCAACGATATAGGGTAGATCGGGTTGAGGATGCCGAAGGATGGGTGCTGAGGTGAATGCCGCTTTTAGTTCCAAGAAGGTTTTTTCTGCCTCGGGAGACCAATGAAACTTCTTGTTCTTTTTTAATAAAGAGGTATTACGGTGCACAATTTGGGAAAAACCTGGAATTAATCGCTGATAGAAATTGGCAAATCCGAGTACACTTTGTACCCCCTTGACTGATGTCGGGGATGGCCACTGAAGAACAGCCTCTACCTTACGAGTGTCCATGTGCACCCCTCGTGGGGTCAGCATGAAGCTCAGGAACTTTACTTCCGTGACGTGGAAGGAGCATTTTTCCAGTTTGGCAAATAGTCGGTGTTGACAGAGTTTCCCCAGAACAGCTCGCACATGTTCCACATGTTCTTCTTTGGTTTTTGAGTAAATGAGGATGCGGTCAATGTAAACTAAAACACAGATATCCAATAATTCGTGGAGAACATCGTTCATAAAGAACTGAAATGCTGCTGGTGCGTTGCATAGCCCAAAGGGCATAACCTGGTACTCAAAAAGCCCGTACTTGGTCCTGAATGCGGTTTTCCATTCGTCGCCTTTTTCACTCTTACCAAATGGTAAGATCCCCGTAGATCGAGTTTTGCATGGATTTGTACATTCTTTACCTGATCAAGCTGTTCGGGAATCAGTGATAGAGGGTACCTATTCTTCAACGTTATTTGGTTTAACGCCCTATAATCTATACAAGTCCTGAGGTCCCCTTCCTTCTTTGGTACGAAGAAGAGCGCGGAAGAGGCTGGAGACTTGGAAGGGCGAATGAACCCATTAGCTAAATACTGGTCTAGATACGTTCTCAGGTGTTGACATTCTTGCTCAGTCAGAGCATAAATTCTGCTGCAGGGAACTTGCGCTCCGGGGACCAGGTCGATCTGGCAATCATAAATTCTGTGGGGCGATAAGGTATTGGCTTGTTCCTTTTGGAATACGTCCAGGAAGTCTTGATATTCAGAAGGTAGTGAACCGACAATTGCCCGAATGGATTTCCCTTGGGGCTGTTCTTTTCTCCCATCCCTAGGGTAAAAGTGTCTCGCACATTCCTGCGGGAAGGTCATCTTCCTGGTACGCGAGTCAATCCGTGGGTTATGGGTTTCCAGCCACGGCATCCCGAGGATCATTTTGAACTGAGGAGCCCTTATAAGGTCAAACAAAATGCTTTACTGATGACCATCCAAACGTGTCAGCATTACTTTGTCAGTGTGTTGAGTCACTGGCCCCGAAGACAGCTGTGAGCCATCCACAGCAGTGACATTTTCCGAGTATGGTTTTTGCTGAAGTGGAAGGCCTATCCGTGTGGCAAAATCTTGATCGATATAGTTCCCCACCACACAACTATCAATGTGGGCTTCCAGAGAATGGACTTTTGACGGCTGTTGGTGGTGGTTAAAGCACCAGTGGGTTTATTTGCGACCTCGGGACAATCAAACCAAGTCTCATGAAGATACCGAACCCATGCAAATCGGGGGGGGCACAAGCTCCCATTTCCAAAGCTGAGAGGGAAAAGAGGAGACAACAGCAACTCTGTCTATATTGCGGCAAGGCTGGATATTTCTTGCGCGATTGCCCTGTTAAGCCCCCAAGAAAGTGGTAGGGGTCATGGACATTGAAACCGAAGTCAAGGAACAAGAGTCCGAAAACTCAGACCCCCGGCAAGTGTAGAGGTCCACTTGTCGAGCGGAATCAAGAAAGCTGAACAGACCTCCCACCTACTCATCCCGTGTCTAGTGCGAAAAACACCATCTAAGTCCATCTATTTCACCATTTACTTCCACTGTTGGCATCTGTCTGCATTACAAAATCCTCTCTTAGTGCCTGTTTTCAAAGCTACTCCTTGTGAGAAAACGCTTCCCTCCTCTCTCCCCATGTCGCTCATCAAGCCAAGGCAGAGAGATATGATGTCCAATGTCACTTTTACACTCTTTAACACAGAACACGCAGTGAAAGTACACACAAACACAGACTGGCAGGCATTGTTAATGCTGACACGAAGGGAATAGACATTCTTAGTAAAGAATGTAAGTAACCATAGAAATGGGTGTGTCATTGGAAACTATAACCAGAGCTGGAGAGAAAGGAGAGTGGCTAGTTCGAGGGAGTTGCTGTGCAGGAGTTGCCCCTAGTCCTTGCTGGTTGCTGAGAGTCTGTTGGAGAATGTAGATACAGATGGAGTTCGTTCGAGCTAGTTGCTGATTGAGTTTGGATGAAGAATGCAGTCAGCAGAATCCGATGGCTTTGGGGCAGAGAGCTTGTCAGAGCTTGGCGGAAGCAGTCGTGTGACCAGATCTTAAGGGGCCTGCAACTGTTGACTGACTGATTGAAGAGAGAAGCGGGAAGAGGAGAGTCCTGGCTTGACAAATACAGAGTTGGAGAGGAGAGAGAAGCAAATGGGAGGTATGGTCCATGGCTAGACAAACTTATTGATTACATTTAGTGGGGTCATTTTGCTGATGGGTTTGGGAAGGCATGGCCTCTGAAGGGGAGGTGCCTGAGCCAAAATGCATGGGGACAGAATGGTGTGCCATGGAGGTTGGGGGACGGGCATCCTGTCCACCCCACCCCAGAATTACGCCCATGATTAGAATGTGACACCATCTAGTTGTTTGTCAGACACTCATACAAACAGTTTTGAGTTTGGGAAAGGGGAGATCAGACAGGGATTGTTTTAAGAGAGTGAGTGTGAAGCATGGTGTGGATTGGATTGGAGAGGTTCGATTCTGTATGAAGGAGAGGATTGCTGGATTTTTGAGGCTTGCCACACAGGCTTGTATTACAGGCTTGCATTAGGAACCTGTAAGGCTTAAAGTTATTGCATGGTAGATTTGCACCAGAAGCATAAAAGGTGCAAATTCGATATAGGCTTATAGAGTTTTAGCATTGATTGAATTATGCTTTGGAGTGCATAAATAAATGTATTCCATTGTTATAATTGAATCGATTCATGTGTTTTCTTTGTGACTTGTGATTTGTGTCCACAGTAGTAAGATAGGAGTATGTTGGTAATGTGTTGGTATTATTTGTTCTTTACAACATGGGCATGTTCCTAGAAGTAATCTAGGAGGAACACAGTGCACAAGGGGCCTGAGACATGGAGGTTGGGGGGTTGGATATAGGCAACACATACACCTCCCCTAGGGGATTGTCAAAGATTGTCTGAGACCGGAGCATGCTTGCCCAAGGGGGCAAGACCATGATAGGGCTATATTTTCCAGACTAACACTTCCCTCTCCATATCTCATCAGCCCTTTGTCACCCCATTCATCGCAGCCTCTCATTCCTTCTGCATTTTCTACCTCTTTACCTCCTCTTATTTCTCCATCATTTCTTGTCTTCCCCAGTTCCGACATGAAAACCAATGCAAAAGGCAATGCAGGAAAAAAGGCAGCTTGTGGCCTTAGCACACCTTGGGGGGCGATCTTTGAGTGAGAAGACCCTCAGACTGAGCTTGAGCAGGGTAAACTCTCTATTCTCTTGCACCTTCCAGCCCACTGTGGAGATATGTGTGCAAGTGAAGATTGCATGCTCGGAATGCCTGCAAGACCAGTGGCAGAGTGACCAGTGGTAGGGTGTTTTATAATGTTATGTAAGATTTCTGGTTATTTTTTCTGTCATGCATGGCTTTTAGTACTCGGGATGGGGGTGCAGCCATTCAGGTTCAGCGAATCGCAAGCTGAAACCTCCAATCTCAGCCAGAACATTTTGTCTGTGGATTCTTATGATTGTGGACATACATACCTTCATTATGCAATATATAGAGGTTAAAATGATGCAAGTGGGAATATCCAACCATTTCACAGTACCTTTTTATAATGCAGTACTAGGAAAATTGAAACCCAATAGGCAATGAAGACTTTGTGCTGATCTAAGGGAATTGAATAGGAGGGTTCACATGCCACTGTGGTTATATTAACAGAGAAAACTAATTCAATATATTCCTACATAAAGCCTTGCCTGATCTTGTATAAAGAAGGAATTTGGCCTATGTAGATCACCTATTAATCCAAAGTAAAATTGTGGAAGAATACCTGGTGGAGATCTGCCATGTGTTGATCCGACTAAAAAACAAAGGTATCATTTCAAAAGCACATTGGTGCAGAACTAAAGTAAACTTTCTAGGCCATGAAATCACAGCTCAGGGTCTTAATCCCTAGAAAAAGAAGGTTGAGGCTCTACTGAAATTTAAGAATCCCCCAAATCTGTTTGAGTTACAAAGTCGACAAGGATTGACCAACTACATTCATACATTCATAGAGAATTACGTAGAGATCACTCAGCCCTTGGTCCATTTATTGAAGCTAGGGATGATGTGGGAATGAGGGGACTCTAAAAAAAAGAAGCTGTGAAACAAATGAAAAATAGTATTTCCCAAGCTCCATGCTTGGCTTACCTCATTAAAACAGAGATTGTTTCCTGGAAACCGTTTTTTTCGGACACATTATTAACTGCCGTCTTAAACCAGAAGCATGTATGCAAGTGTAATGTTATTAAGTGTTGAGATCAGATTCAATGAAAGTGAGGAATCACTCAATGGGCAATACATTATAGTTGAGATCTCACATCAATTTCTAATATTTTCTGTGTCTGAGTTACCGACTACAGACTGGGAATATCTCTAACTGAAGAATTACCTCATGGATTATTTCAATGCAGGGTTACCCTATAGAAATCAAAAATGGGCAAATTAAAAAGAGTCTGATGGCACTAGGATTAGCAGATCTACATGACTGTATCCAAGACAATTCTTTAAAAGATGTAGAAATTAAAAGCAACCAATAATATGGAGACATATCTAGCTTCACCTCATAAGGTGCCTGATGAAAGAACCTGCCAGGGAATAGCCATGGCGTATGTGGATGGATGTTCCTACCATATTGGCTAGTGTTAGAAATGCTTGGGTTAGTGACATCCCTGAACTCCCAGTCAGCTAAGAAATTGGTAATAGAGTAGTCAGGTGGCAGAACTGATAGCTATATATAAAGCTGCACTTACTGTTGTAAACCATTAGCTCCAGGAACTAGGAATGATAATTGATAAAGACTATAGCCATAAATATAACTTTGCCAGCCCAGAAAGAATTGCAGTAATTCTGCACCAGCATTTTTTCTGGAGTTTGCTTGTGGGTGCCATGGCTCTCCAACGAGGCCTGACCTGCAGGTAGGTCAGACCCCTACCGGCAAAGAAATGCATGAATCAACCGCACCAGTATTACCGGTGCCAGTGAATCAGGCAGTCCCATCTGATAGAGTGCAATGGGACTCCATGGAAAGGGAAATTACTGTTATTTCCGCTGCCCGTAATATATCCCAGTAATACAGGGATATTCTGTGGCCAGGATGGTGGGGCCTGTTTGACGGTACCCCGCCGGAATTACCAGTGCCGTATCAGCAATCTCGTAATGAGGCCCAATGTCCGAAATGAATTTGTCGTACAGTTACTAAATTGGAAAACATAAAGACAATCTGGTATTGAATCTAGATCTCCTATATTGCAGACCCATCTTTAACCAGAGGCCCTACCAAGGGACCGGGAGAGGGTTCGAGAGTGCAAATCATCCAACCAGGGCTGGGTGGCATCCCTGTGGGTACCAGGTGAGCGTAACACCCTCAGGAGGGATGACATAACATCATAGGTGAGACTCAGTATCCCCACCAATTACGGGACCCTAGACCCCTTCCTACAACCTTAGGAACAAACCTTTCCCTAATGGATTCATGGGTACTTATCTTACCATTACCCTAAAAAGTACTAGGATGAGGAAGGATAGGAGTTACCAAAATGAGGATCCCTTTCCCAGTACTCTGACGAGAAAGATCCTCAATGACTCACGAGAGAGTTATAAAATTAGTACTGTGACGAGGGAGAAGAATTGAGGAATGAAGATTACATGTAAGAACCACATACATCAGTCTAGTCTTTCCCAAAATCCTATTGGCCAGAGCCAGTATAAAAGCAAGGAAATACTCAGGAAGTATGAGAGAGGCCCTACCTGGGGGACCAAGGAACAGGCATTGTTAGTTGCAGGAGAAGGGGTTTTGGACTGCTATTCCAGAGGAGAGAAGGGGAATCCCTTGCCCCCCAAAAGATTGTGGAGAACTTGGAAGTGCTGGGGAACGCAGGTATCCACTGTGGACCCCACAAAGGGGGGGAACCCCTAGTCACCAGCAATGTGCCAAAGGGAAGCTGGGAGTTCCCTCATTTCGAGAGTCCCCCCGCTCTTGACAGAGCAATGTACTGGTGGCAGCAGAAGAGTCCAGACTGCTACATGATGTGAGAGGGCAGCCCGATGAGTAACATGCTTTGGAGACACTTGCAGAAATTAGAGCGGAGCGCGAGGAAGCAAATCATGCTTCCTGAAGGCAACAGAGGCTAGGACAACATCCAGAGTACAGACGCCTAACAGAGGTGCTGCATGGGGAAGGTACACCCTCTCAACGCTGACGAGGGACTGTCCAGCTCCCGAGAGGATCGTGGAGCCAGCCGGTTCATGGAGAAGGCCAGAGGAGAATAACTGCAGGTGCCAGTCTGCCGTGTGGAGACCATGAGAGAAAGAGAAGGAAAGACTTGGTATTGGCCACCGGAACCGCAGTACAGTATCCTTGCTGCCCAAAGGACTTACGTGGAAGCCTGCCAGTGAATCCAGTGAGCCCATGAAGTGGCGGTGGGAAACCGAAGCACAGCTTTCCGTTTACCACAAGGGAACTGAAGAATACCACAGAAAGCCGGTGGGTCCTCAGAAGGGAAACTGACACTGGGGTGCTTCAGCAAAATTAACAAGTACAAATAAAAGAAAGTGAAGTGGATAAAAGGAAACATAAAACCTGATATTTCCAAGGGGAGAACAATAGAATGAACGTGAAAAAGTTTGTAAGTGTGTGAAGTCAATCACACAAGGAAGTCCTGACAGGAGAGTACATCAGGCAAAGCCAAGCTTGTGAGTGAAGTTACATTAAAGTGGAAAGGTACCTGGCACAGGAGTACACCAGGTATCATACAAAGTTGGGACTTTCATCCAAGTTGTTTTGCATACAAGTTGTTTTTCTTGACCAGAGAATTCCAAGGAACACTCATGCCCTTAGGAGTTTAAAGTGTCTTGAAGAGAAACCTGGGGAAGGGAGTCAAACTTGGAACTGTGAACTTTGTCCATTAGGAACATTTGTGTCAGAGTTACATCTTCATTTTGAATTTGAACATTTGTGCACTTTCAAGGCGAAAGACATTACACTTGTAACCTTAGATTAAATTGTAGACTGTGAGGGCCAGAATAGGATTTTGGACACATGACATTTTGCTTTGGAGATTTTGACATCGGACAGACCCTTAGTTTTGGTTGAGGTAGGGAAATAGCTGTTAGAGCAGGTACAGCAAGGCATTTTTTGAACCCTTTTTTCATTTAGTACAAGTTTGTAACCAAAACTATAAGTAATATGTATCTGTGTCCTATTCCTGGCTCCTCACAGTATGTTAATCCAAATAATAGATGATTTAGTGAATTCAAATAACATTTTGGAAGAAAATGAAGAGGCACTCAAATGTTGAGAACCGCAATAAGAGAGCAAACAATTTGGCCAATCAACTAGCCAAACTGCTGAGTAATGCAAGGGGAATACACTGAGATGGTACAATTGCTTGCAGAAATACAAATAACAGCATTAACTTGATCACAAACGCACGTTGAAAGCAAGATTTCTTCTCCTCAGTAGAGTAGAGATGCTCCAGATGAGGATTTAATCCAGAAGGAAGACCCGATTATTGGAAAATGTTATACATATGTAGAAGATCCAGAAAAATGTGCCTTAACCAAACAAGACTGTCAGATAAAGGAAGACCTTTGAGTTTTGTTGAAATTCAAGAAACTGTTCAAAATTCAAGATGGATTTTTGAAGAGGAAACCCAATCTACTTATAATCAGTGGGTGGTACCTAAATTATTTCAAAGTATAATTTTGAATCATACCCATGACGCAGCGACAGCTTGTCATCAGGGATTGTAAATGACAATGCAGATCCTACGTGAGGTTTCTTTTTGACCACACATAGGCCAGGAGCTGAATATTTATTTTAAATGGTGCATAGTTTGTGCTCACTGCCAACTGAGTTCTCCCATTCACCGGGCTCCTTTACAAAAGAGAGAATTGGCATTACCATGGTCTGATGTTTAGATCTTCTTCAGTGGTCCAGTGATTCATTATGCATGCAGCAACAAATATATGTTTACCGTTATGTGCCGTTTCACCAAATTAATTCAATGTCTCCCAGCCACATGATTTCTTGTTTTTACATTCCTCAAAGGATTGAGCCTGACCGGCGAAGTAATTTCACCAGTGAAGTAATGACTAAGATGTGCGTAATTCTAGGAGCAAAAAGAAAGTAACATATCCCTAACACACAGCATCCATTGGAGGGGGTGGCTGGGAAGGTGGAGCTATACAATAAAAGAAACGTGGGATTCTTAAAATAGTTTATGGTGGATTCTGGATCCAGTTGGGGCTTTTGATTACCACTAGTCCACTAGTCCTAATGGCTTTGAGGTATACCCATAATTCTGCTGCTGAGATTTCTCTTTTTTAACTTATGAATGGTAGAAAAATGGTCTTGCCTCAACATATGTTGTGCCAAACACCGGAAAAGAAATCAATGAAAGCCTCTACAACTCATGGATATGTAGAAACCTTTCACAAACATCTCCAATATGCATTTGCTTGTGCACTAAGAAATCTGTAACTATCTGTGGTAAGTATGAAGTCTTATTATTACCTGCATACATCCAAAAAGGAATATGAGATTGGTGATCAAGTTTACTACTATCATTTTCAAAGGAACCAATCTAAAGAACACAAATTCCTTATATCATGGGTAAGATCTCCTGGGCTTGCTTCATAATCAAGATACCAAAGGTGAACAGATAGAGGCTTACTGGCTCCATGTGAACCAGCTGAAGACCTGTGTAGATGCCACAAAGGGGAACAGGCAGACAGGAGGACATTGCGTCCAGTAAACCAGCTGAAGACATGTCATCCACAAACAGCCCTTAAGGAGATTGAGGGATCAGTTCCTCCTTCCGATGTGACATCCTATACATACAAAAAAAAAACATCTGTGTATAAAAGGTGAGTTGGCTTTTAGAAATTATGCAGGGAATACATTGCTGTTTAAATCTGCATGGCCAGATAGCAGTTTTACTTTATACTTACGCAATGTGTGTTGCTGCTGGTTCTCCAGTGAGTCTGATAAGCTACATTTTTGTTCAATCTGCAGGAAAACACAAATGGAGCCACCTACTCCTAGCGATCTAAGCCCTATACCAAGATAACAAAGCAGTTGTCCAGTTTGGAATGGTGGGTGACGTCACATCCCCCTTTGGGTTTGACAGAGGTGTAAGACAGGGATGCATCCTGGCCCCATTGCTTTTTTCATATATATTAATGAGATTATTGAGGAGCTGTTAGCTTACTGCCAAGACCCTCTTAAATTGGGTGCCAAGGGCATTCCTGTTTTATTCTATGTTGATGACGCAGTTCTTCTCTCTACAACCCCAACAGTACAAAAGAAACCCTTAGAATGCTTTTTGTCTAAATGTAAAGTGCTGGACCTTACGTTAAATCCAAATAACACAAAGACTCTCTGCTTTTGTCCCAGGATCAACAAGAAACGACATTTGCATATTATAGCTAACGATGTCGAACTGGAACAAGTGGATGTCTTTGACTATTTGGGTATTCGGTTTTCTGATACTGTTCTATGGTCATCCCAGATTGAAAAATCAAAGTCCAATCTAGAGAAACATAGTGGCAGCATTGGAAATGTTTTCATAAAGAATGGGAAGAGTGCAATCTCCCCTGCTCTAGAACTTTACAAAGCACAGGCAAAGGCCTTGCCCCTCTACGGGGCAGATATCTGGGGATATATCAGTCCCAGGCTCTTCAAACTGCCAAAACTACATTTTTGAAAAATGTATTGTCTCTGCTCATGGGGTCTCCCACTACCCTGCTTCACATGGAGGTTGACCTTCACCCAATGGGGGACGAGGTTAAGTTAGGACCTGTCCTCTTTTGAGCTAGGCTGTGGGGAACACCTGTTCTTGTCATGTCATATCACTTGAAGGTGGCAGAAGTCTTTATTGAGTGGCCCATATGAAGAGCAGCTTAAAAGATCTAAACCCAATCAGTTTGTGGGAGAATCCATGCACTATTGACAGAGCCACCCCAGTACTAATAAAACAGTTGGCATTGATTGTGTCCAGGAGGAAGCTCAAGGACTCATGCTCAAGGTTACAACTGGACATGGGCTATTTAGAGAATAAACCAGACTTTGGGTATGAACAATACTTATTATCACCTCCATTTGCAAAAATGTTAAATTTGGAGTTCAGACTGGGCATCCTGAAGTTTGCTTCCTTTGTCAAGTCTTGCGATGAGACCAGCACAGCAATATGCCCAGTCAGTGGCTAGTCAATTTTGAGGAATTTGTTTCACATTTCTTCCTGCTATGTGAAGAATTAAGTCTTGACATTAATTTATCTAAGACCCATGCTCATCTATTGAAATATTCATTCCATCTTGACTGCCATGATATTTTGTAAATCAACTACCAACTCAGAAATGGTATATTGGGTTGTCAAATATATCTATCGGGCATGGCTTTGTTGGAAAAAATGTTATTGCTAACAATGGGGAACTTAATTAAGTTTTGACAGGCATTCTTCAGCAACATTTGCACAATGCTGATTAATCAATTCTTTTAAGGAATTGTTAAGAGATTTATATGCTATCAAGGATTTATTCTATTTTGTTTCATTTTATAATTGATAATGAATAATTCTCTTGTTTTACATTTTAGTGCCTAAAGATCTATATCAGATAAAGGCTAAATTAACTGAAACTGAACTGAACACATGGAAGGATAAACATTTGAGCATTATTGTTAATAATAAAAATGGTATAGTGTTTTAATATGAATGTTAGTACTAGATTGATAAATTAGAAAAGTAAGTAAGATATAAAGTGGACTATGTAAATGTAATCATGCAAAGGTGAAGATATTCACCACCCTTGTGGACAGAGGGAAAAAAAGGAAGCGTGCCAGACCCCTCACCCTGACCAAGGAAAAAGTGTAGGCCCCAACATCCTCACCTCAGAAGAAAAAGACAACTATATAAGGAACCCTAGTGTCAACAATATTAAATGGCAGTCAAAGCCCTCAAAAAGTAGACCTGGGGAATCCAAACTTTTCTTTGGAACCATTGTGGAGTCTACGTATAATAAAACCACCTTTCATGTCTCCATAGAAACAACAACCACTGCTCCAATGTCTTTGCCCTTGAGAAATAAGTACCAGACAGATCAGTTAAGCAAAAAGTAGATCAATGGAGTCAGCAGATACTCAAGTAAAGTGTCAGATGCAAAGTTGTGCCTTGTGTTATTCAAGTCTTTTGTGTAAAGTTCAACTACCATAAAAAAAATGTGCTGGTGAACTGCACATAGGTACCTTTTCATATAATGAATAACACCTGACAAATGACACCGATTTCTCCACAAATTTTGAGTCAATATTTTACTTGCACAGGGCTAAACCGTGAGAAGGCCCAAGGATGGGGTTCTGATAAAATTTCAATTAATGGCAAGAAATACTGAAAGCCCCTTTTCTAAATAAGACTTCCTACATTTACTTGGAAAGTGTTGCCCGTGTAATTTTGCAGTGCATTTACCTCAGAGCATATGAAAAGATGTTAAATATAGAATGATGCAACTATAAATAGAGAGACACCTATTTTAAATATATCAAATTACCATAATTACATGTTAGGGTGTTAATAGTCAAACAAGGAATACATTACTGTTTAAAACTGCAAGACCAGATTGCAGTTCTTATTTTTGTTTATCCAATGTGTGTTGCTGGTTCTCCAGTGAGTCTGATAAGCTACATTTCTGTTCAACCTGCAGGAAATCCCACTCCTGGTGGGGGAAGACTTTGGGACCTAGGGAAATTAGCTCTGTCATCTAAAAACTAGATGCTTTCATTCAGAATGAAGTTCTTTGGGTTCAGCACTACAAAAGAATCCCAAACTCAATACCTCTGGTTAATGTGTTGCCCACACTCACAAGGGCTAATCTCAAAAGACATATTATTAGAAATGCATTGAAACACATTCAAGTAGGGCCTCAAACATTGGCTTCACAACTGCTGAAATCTGAGCTGATAACATGAATGCCCTTAAGGTTTCACCTCTTGACATTAGCCTGCTCATTACAATCTAGAATCTGATGTTCTAATTAAAGAACAAGCAAAGTCAACCTATGTCAGAGCCTCCCATTAACCATTAGCTTCGCAAAGGGCTTATGGGTGCTGCACACATGATTCATTATGCTAACACAAGGTATTCTTTCCATGAGCAATGGTCAGCAGATATTAAGGTTGTCACTTTGGAGTACATTAGAAATGCAGAGCACAACTTTCGACGTAACTTCACATCAAAATAACTTAGAATGCAAAGGAACAATTTTCTGATATCGTGGGAGTCTAAGGCACAATATGGGACTAAACACAATATTTTGTTATGTATCAGACATTAACAAAACCATATAATGTAATGCCTTTGTCAAAATGAATCTTACAAACTCATGTTGCTTGTCCCTGAATTTGGCAGGAAAAGTTGAATATAGAAATCTATATTACATTTATTGGATGGATCTCTGTCAGGAGATATGCAAGCAAGTATGAATATGAGCCCACATCATTCATAACACACCACTGTCATAGGATTAAATCATTCTGACCTATTAAGAAAAGGGGTGTATTCCATGAGTGTGTCAGCATGATAAGAACGCCAATGGAAAGATTTGACCAATTAAAAAGTGGGAAAGTAGGTCCGACATACCGTGGGAAATTACACAGTATTTAAGTTGAGACCCCCATGAAGTAGAGAGAGCTCTGGGATTGTGAAGGCTGCAGAAAGGAAAACCTTTGTCCAGCTTTATGAGTACTAATCTTGGATAATATCTGGAGGTGAATGGGCCTTGTCCAGGAGGAAGCCTGAAGCAGATTTTATCAAATGAAGATCATCTGATTTCCTTGAGGTGTGTGAAACAGACCAGAGGGACCTAGCCGACGGGGTAACACTGCCGGGAAATTCTGAGGATCCTTGCTGGCTCTGTGATTTAAAAGAATTATCCAAACTGAGTATAATTATTCCCCACTGCAATTTGATATGACACCCAGAATCATTTCCCTGCTAAGGCCCTGGAGTCGGAGCACATGGAGGGGATACCACATGTGGAAACTGATCCCAAATAGAATTCTTCAATGTCTTTCCATGGAATTTAATATTGCTTTCTCTATATATTTAAAGGCAAGTGAAATCTAATTTATTGCAGACAAATAGCATACCCTGTGACCAGCATGCATTATCTGACAAATAGAATGCTAACATAATGTTGTAGCATGTTAGTGTGGATTGCACTTTGCCTTCTCACTGTATCCAAGGTTGAGTGATATTACATTTAAATAAGAACAAATAGCGTTGTTCTGCATTTCTCCCTGCTGTGTGCAGAATGTACAACAGATGGGATTTTCAAGTGCAGAGAGAGCAGCATGTTGTAAACCAAAGGCAAGTAAATCAAACCCTGTGGAGCTCATATTCTATTAGGGTGTAACATTAGTGGAAGGTGTAAAAGCCTTGTGTAAGGCTTTTACACCTTCCGTTAATGTCATGCCCCATTTTCGTTTACTTTGTATGGTAGAGAGGAGGGGCGGAACGCAACTTGGATTTCCGCTGCCTCCCTTCCTCTCCTCCATTCAAATGTCCCAGCATTTGCATTGGCATGCATTTTCATGCTTGCGCAAATGGTGAGGATCCCTGTGGAGCCTGCCTGCTTCATGCATCAGAATAAAGTGGGCACACGTAATAGGTATCCATTGTAAAAGCTGCCTGCTATGCTCACATAACAGCTAGCATTTACAATTACAATTACACTGCAAGAAATGTGTGAACAGAAATGATGGTAGGAGCACTTTGTCCAGTTGTCTGAGAGACTGAGAGGGAGAGACTATAGCCACAGTCCAGGTGGCTGGATTGAATCACATAAATAATGCATACCATGTGGGAAAAGGCTAGGATGGGCCACTTGAGGGTTTACAGATGCGAAATTCATTCTGTGCAACTTGGCAGATTAATTGTCACTTCTGGTTGAACAGAAAGAACACGATCTTGGAAATTTGATACTGCAGGAAGAGGATGGAGGTACCCAACTTTGTTGCATCTGGACCTGAGGGCATTGTTCCAGTGTTTCCTGTTCCCTAATATTGAATGAAATGGCAGTAATGGATTCATCTGTTTTTAGCCAGATTATTTATGGTTGCATAATGAGAGGAATGGGTCAATCCCCATCATTTGCTTTCACAATTGTAGGAGGGTGTTTTGAGATGCAAGAGTTAACTGAATAATGAGAGATTTGGGGGTGTAGTGGATGGTGCGGTAACGACTAACAAGGAGCTATCATATATGAGGAGGCAATACTGTCCACTTTATGTAAATAATCTTTTTGAAGAAGTTTCTCACTAATTGATGACAGAATGGTTTTGGGTAGGTGCAATCTCTTGGGAAATGTCTTTTTGGTTGCTATTAGCATTTAGTTTGCTTGCCATATACAATTAACCCAGACTATTTGGTGTACGCAGAGTGGTGAAGAGGGCAGAGTTAGAATAGCAGGTGAGAAGCACCAGGCCACCAAATCGTCTCACCACCTTGGATTATGTCAGGGCTCCCAAACCTCTCGTGTGCTATCTCCACTTCTTGCAGATAAAGTACTCTGGATGTGACATCACCAGGCAAAAGACTCAGGAACAGCAGCAAGGATTGTTCTCCTTACAGATGGCTAGAAGGGAACCAATACACTGTAGAAGATTGCTTATTTAAGGGGGCAAGGCCAATTACCTTTTGACTACTGAAAACAAAGGAGAACAGCCAGAACATGGTTGGGGGTATAGGCTGCTCCAAAGTCCTCTTCCGTAGCAAAGACTTCCATAGCAAAGAGGACAAAGAACTCCAAGGAAAGACCAAACCCTTTCTCTCAACTATCCCAGAGAAGCATTTGGGGTGATCGCTGGCTGGACAAGGCCTACTGCAAGCTGAGCCCACTGATACTTAAGAACGTCCTCACTAGAGTTGACAGACCCTGCAAGTGCTCTTTGAAATCATTCCTGGCTGGGGAATGTGGATCAAGGTTTTGGATCAAGCAGGATCCTCCCAGCAACTAGAAGTCAACAAACAGTTCTGGACCCTGTTTCCATTGTTGATCAATTTTAAAGCTGACTCGACTGTCTTGAAGCACTTTTTGAGCTGCTGTAAGTTCCATGAGCTGCCTTTGACACTCACCACTTTTCAATCTGCTGTCAAGCTGTCTAGGCATCAAACCGTTAACCTAAATCAGCTCTCTGCAGTCCAGCCATTTTTGAGCCAATTTCCACTGAAAAATATATTGCATCATTGGACCCCTTCATGCTGACCCGACCAATTTGTGACACCAATTCATCCCATTCGAGCCGATCAGGGCTACAAGACCACACACCATCCATGGAGCTGACTCAACTGTCTTGATCCCCATGATCCATTGGGGGCTACTGCATCTAAATGTTTTGATACAGACTCAACCACTTTAAAACACCTAGAAGCCTGTTTCGATTCTATTGAGCACCATGAACAAGCACTACATGTATTTGAACTGGTTCTGTTCTCCTGGCCTGTCTTAAAGGGCCCAAGCGATTAAGAGGACCTGATTCTCTTACCTATTAATGGTATCCAGTCATATTATCGGTAGAAAAAAAAACATTTATTTAAAATATAGAGTGTAAACAATATCATTTTAAAAATATTGTTTGAAAAGAACATCTTAGTATTGTGAAAAACATCTTCATATTATTATTACCAATGATAATATGACTGGATACCAAGCCATTTAGTGGAGGTGTTTGGGGAAGGGAAGGAGCAGTGAGGGTGCCTTGGGGTTGTTTAAACGGGTAGGATACAGTGGGGTTGAAGGCATGAAGGGGCAGGAAGGGGAGTTTGGGGGATGTTCATATTGTTTGACTGTCTTGTTATGCCATAAAGGTTTCCTAGATGGCACAACATGACTGGAAACAATATATGATGTACATGTCTAAACGTTGTCTATCTAAATATTAATGATGTTGCGTTATTTATTCCAATATCTGTTTTCCCAGTGATTTAATGACTTATAACCCCAATAATAAGATATCCTCAGTGAATTTGACATTGCCGCTGAAATAATTGCCTGTGCATCTCTGTCTTCAGTCGCAGAGTGCCCCCTTTCATTAAAGAGGCTGCATATTCTGTGTCTTCTTTTACTGTGTTTTCGATGTGATTTTGATTAATGTCTTTGTATTTGTAGTTTAATTAAAGGATCATACCTTTGTAGAACCTTTGTTGGATGTTCTTTGTTTTGTTATCACAGTAATATTGTTGCTTGGACTGTTTCTGTGCTAGCTCACATCTCTCCTGAAGAATACAGTCTGCCCTTGGTTCATGCTACCTTAAATAGGCAAAGGAGGTATGACTGCCAGGCTGTGTCTATATCACCACTATTATTGGGATCACTGCAGGTTTAGTAGTAGTGTGGGGTTGAGTATGAGGTTTATTCAGTACTCATCGCTGTACTGCAGAGCAGTAGTAATTTCGTCACATTTCTCTTAAACTCCTATATGTAGCGATGGTTCCTGCCGAATACCAATTATTCTTCACTGTAAACAAATCCCAAGCCTCCCTTGGGGTACAAACGACCACACCAGTAGATTTACAATTTTGAGCAAACTCGGTAGGTACAGGGATCATCATTTTTCTGACATACATGCCAGAAAGAAGGGGAGGGTCCTCCAAAGGTGTTTCAGGTAGTTCCTGTACAGTGTAAATTACACTTTTTGTATAGGCCTCAATTGTTACTTGCAGACACTGCCAGTCACTGTGACTCTATAATTTGACCAAATATGCCCCACCGTGTTCTTCTCTGCTAATTGCTAATGAATACCTCTGCCTACGCTGTTTTACCACAATTATGACCCAATGTGGTTCTGTATTTAAACAATGACACCTCATATGCAGGTCACCCATGCAGAATTATTGAACCTTATGATTGGATAGATTGATATATTGCCACTTTCCCAAAAAATGTCTGTTACAGTATTTGGTGGATGCTGCTACTTTGTAGCAATGTCTGCTGGGGGAACTAAAGGATGCACTCACACTTGTGGTTGCATTGGTTGAAAAAGAAATACATTAGCAATTAACATATCATGATTTTGAAATTATTCAATGCACAATGTATTCAGAGGTTAGGATGGCACAGCACTCTAGGGAAATGACTTAGCAATCACCAATGCAAAGCAGTCTTTATCCTGTGACCTGTGTCCTCAAGTGTTCAACCAGGACATTATTTATTAAAATGCCCACAATTGGTGTCAAACGCTAATGCTTGGTGTTAAATGGCAAGCCGAAACTGAACATAGGGAAAGATGATGAGTCTGATATAAGCAAAGATCATTTTAAATGAATGTTTTGTTGGTTCTCCCTATATGCCCAATCTTTGGTTTTCCTTCCTAGACACAGGGGCTTCTGGAAATATTATGGACTATTAATGTTCGAAGAATCACAGGATCTTTTTGACATGGAAATCCAGGCTGGATGTCATTCAAACAGTACATGGAAAGCCTCTGACATCAGCAGATGTGGTATACCACGCCCTTGGTATTTCTGGCTCAATGCCGTTATTTGGAAAAGCAGGCTTTGATGCAATCAACCAACCAGATTTCTGAAATATGTTATGAACATCATGGTTCTTATATCCTATTTCTGCTCTTAAGTGGGAAATTGGTGGTATATTTGTTCTTTAGATCCCCTCAAACAGTTGTGCGGATCTAATCAGATTAGTCAAGGTCCACAGAATGTATTAAGGGTAGTGCCAGAGTTCAAAAATGGCAAGACTCTCACTGCTTCATGCAGAGATTGGGAAGATGTATTTTGTTAAAGAATTCAGAGTGGTTCCTACCCACTGTACATACGAATATCTGATCAAACGCCTTCAATAATATTGGTTCCTCATAGATTCACCCATGAATTCATTATAACGAAAGACCATTAGTTGAGTTAGCACCTTACAGATAATATTGAGATGGGTTTAAATGTTCACTCTGCATTCCTAGCAAGGGCTCCAGTTTTCTTTATGACCAATCTGAATGAACAACGAAGGCTCTGTGCATACTGTAGGGAAATTAATGTTGTACCTAAAGAATAAGTTATTCACTTCCCCTCATTTCTGTACTCCTGGACTATCTTCACTAAGCAAAAATATTCCCCGAATGGTATCTTTCTCATTGACTATTTGTATGCTATTTACTTTTTTTCTTAAATCCTGAAACAAGAAGACCTTTCACTTGACTTACATGACCTGTATGTTAACCTGCAAACACGTGTATCAGACTTTATTACTGACCTTCCTAGGTTTTGCCATCTTGCACAGCGGAATATCCATAGAGCTAGAAAAAGTCAAACCAATGTTGAACTGCCTGCAGCCAAAAAAAGTGAAGGAAAGGTGGTGATTTCTAGTTATCTCCAGTTTTTACTGAGAAATCATAAGGACTATTCCTTCTTGATTAAAACATTCACGATTGTGACTAAAAAAGACGTCCCTTTCAGTTGTAGCATATGTAACAGACCCATTCATTCACGTGCAAAACATTTTGAAAGCTGTTCTTCAGCACACATAGATTTGCACTGCATGCCAATGGATTACTGAACAACATTGCAAACAACAGATGCCTTAAGGACAGGTATGGAATCTGAAAAAGTTATTTCTTTGTTTCTTTTTAAGTGTTATTTGGTTATTTAAACTTTTTAACACTGCATTTCAAAACATGTTTATACATTGCATTTATTCACTTCATACATTTATCACAAAACGTATAACAACTTCTACAAAAAGTTCATAGTTCTAAATAGAACTACAAAACATGTAGAATATTATCATTTCATACCTAATCATAAAAGGGCAGCATTAAATACATAATTAAATGAAAATGTAAGAAGCAGAAAAAACACGCCATCTAGTCCCAAAAACCGTATCCCTAGCCAAGTCGTTTTTCAATTTTCAACCAAATACGGTACAGAGTAATATTTAAAACTGTGCTACTGCCAAAATATAAAAGACCCCAGGATTGATTTTATTTAAAATTCTCTAATTTAAAACGTAGGTTTTAGCGCAAAGTTCATATAACTCGCAATAATCAGTTAAAAGATGTCCCTGAGTTTCCACTTACATGTTAAAGGTTCGGCATAGACGTTCCTGGTAGGGAATATTCCTCCATGCACTTATTTTTAAAATGTCGGGAGAAGTTCAAGTCCTAACTGCATTATGAATCTTCTCACCTTGCCATTATATACATTCTTAATGTAGGTGCACGGTGTGTCCACAGGATTACATTGAGCTCATACTTCTTTTGTTTACTCAAGATGGATAGGTTATTATTTCTATCCCACATTTTTTCATCTTAGGTTCCACCAATGACATATTAAGGTCTTTATGTATGACAAAACCAATCTCTTTAAAAAAGAGTTAACATTCTTTTTCCATTCTTCCAAAGTATTAGGACAAGGACATTGGGCCTAATTACGGGTCCGGCACTAACCCTGCCGGTGCTACCGGCGGGTTGCCGCCGGAACCATAATAATTTACTGACGCTGCACTTCCCGGTGCCACCAACTCATTATAAGTCTGGTGACCTGGGAAGTCAGGCGCTGGTAAATTTTAAGTCCCCCTTCCCATAGCGTCCCTTGGGACTCTATAGGAGTCGGGACATGGAATCTTCGTCATGGTTGCTAATGATGTAGTGCTTCCGTGAAGGGTTTGCCTACCGTGACCGCTGTGCCGGCAGGGTCAGACCTGTCAGGCAAAGCAGCCACCGCAGGCAACCACATAGTTTGGAGGTCCGGAATCAAGAATGCCAGTGAGCTAACCGGCACCCTTGTTTCTGGACCAGCAAACTTAGAATGAGGCCCATTGTTTCAATAACCCCACACAATTGGCTACCGTAGTTTCATAACTTGCATGAGACAACATTTTCATATAGAAAGTTCCTGTGGCTATTTTGGGAAACCTGATAAAGACAAGAGGAGTGTGCAAGAGGCACAGTAAAGTGTGAAGAGCGTGCAGGTGTGCAAAGCAAAAAGGAAAGAAAGGTGAAAGAGAAGAAAAACCAGAGTGGAAAACACTGGAGGGAAAGTTGCCAGAAGAAAGATACAAAGAACAAAGAGAGGGGTCAGAAGTCAAAGTGGACATGCATGGGAAGAGCCAAAGCCCAGCATTTTCGAAAATCTCTGACACTACCCAATGGAAAGAACTGTGTAGTAAAACGGTGCATCCTGACAAGAGGAACTTTTTTGATTGCTTGTTGAACTTCGTGAAGAGGGGCCTAGGCTTGGGGAAGGGAACCCTCAGAGGCCTAACCGAAACTGTCTTTTTCTTTGGAACTGGAAGGATCGGAGCTTGGGAAGAGAACCTCAAGAGACCTAGAGACGTAGCGCGCTTCCTGCAAGAGTGCTTCCTGCCGGGTTCTGACTGTTCGGCTGTCCTCCTTAATGGAATTGTTGACTTATCACTCATTTTATTGCATCGTGTTTTACACAGGGACAAATCTGGTAGGATTACACCATCAACGGAATATCTTGAGATATATAGATACTGTTTAAATATCTAAACTATCCTTGTTTTACTTCTACTAGGGCAAACTCCTCCCATTTCTCCCAGAGGCATATAAGCAGTGGCCAATGCGCTTCCTGCAAGAGTGCTTCCTGCCGAGTGCTGACTGTTCGGCTGTTCAGCTGTGCAGCTGGGCAGTCGGTACACATGGGAGGCCCTGTATTTGCCTCAACTGAGTCAGCTTGGAGTCATACCGTTACAATCCAACAGCTTTCATCTGTGGCGTATGTATACTCTCCACCAATCAGAGCTCCTGAGCCAGTGTCAGGGGCTTTTGCTGGGGAGTGACATCAAAAGTTAGGGCTCTTCCCCAAAAACCTAAGAGCTTACAAAATTGGATGGCTGAGGTGGTATTGCCTATAGACAGCACCTATAGAGGTTAGCTGACTGATCCTTGCATGCCAGGTGGCTTTGCCTGAGCCTTCCCCAAAAACGATCTGTTATCTTGGTGCAGGGTCGCAGTATTACCATTGTCCCTTGCCCTTTGCCATACACCCCTGGATTTGTGTTCCCTGAATGGCTGGAGCGGGTCTCCTCAGGTCTGGGACCCAGCTCTGTTCTCAGCGTGATGAAAAAGACTATGGGCCTCATTACACAGATGGCGGTGGAGGTCCATGCCGGTAAAATACCGGCACCGCCTTGGTGGAAAGGGGAATTACCGCCATATTCCAAGGTTGGTGGGCGGTAAATCCTCCTTCCCCCATTGCCCTTCCCCATTCCCATTTTTGCCCCATAGGGCTCTATGGGAATGGGGAAGGCGCTAATTACGGTACCGCAAATTGCGGTACTGTAATTAGCTCCCTGGTCCCTTTGCGGGTTGGTTTTTAACGCCTGCAAAAAGCAGGCGTTAACTTCCCCAACCCGCAAAGGGACCTCGTAGTAAGGCGGTAAGGGTTTACTGGTACCGGTAAAATACCGGTACCGGTAAACCCTTACAGCCTACCGTGTAATGAGGCCCTATGTGTGTCCATTGTTGCTACTGGTATAACTGTTTTGCCTTAGAGAGTGCCTGCAGGTTGCAACATTGTAAAACAACACATGTATCAGTTCTTTTCTGCTTCACTGGGAACCACTCCTCTTCCCATAGTGGGTAAATGGCTATTGTTCGGCTTGGCCAGAAAACGTGGGTGAAAGACAGCAAGATTGAGCTTTTCTGTCTGGAATTAGTGAGGATTTATTCTGTTTTTTTGCAGGTGGCTCATTGTCTCTGGGGCCAGGAATGTTCTGCTCATCTCTGACCTTGGCTGTGAGCACCACCCCTGGACAGTATGCTGCAAGATCTGTTTCCTTCATCCCATATTCTGAGGCCTGTGGCTTCATGTCAAGTAATTCTACTATAGTTATGCTATGATTTCTATATGTCTATTTTGTATTAGTTTCCTTACGGTTTAGTGGTACTTGGTCTTTCCAGGTTCCTTTTATGATCCTGTAGTTCCATATGGTTACTTGCAATAAGCTGCTGCTAGCTTGCTTTGCATCTCTTGTTTTCTTGCATTTCTGCATTTGTTTAATGAGAGAAAATAAGAAAGGCTTTCAACAGTAGGTATATGCATCTATCCTATCTACAAAACTGTGTAAGCATGTTCCTCGTGTGTGTACGTGTGTGTCTGTGTAACTTTTGCTTCATGGCTTATGTTACCATGTCGTGGTGTCTCTAATGCTGTCAGCACAACTGGATATTTATCATTAGTCAATAAGGTCCAGTGAGGCACCTGCATCCATGATCAGTCTTGAGGAACCTGTATCCAGGAAGACATCAGCTGGATAAGGTTTTAATGGCTGTCTGAGAAAATATCTGTTTGCATTTGTAGATGTAACTGGTCCTCCTGGGGGCTGGCCAAACAGTGACTGGCATCCTGTGTTTCAGGATTTTAGGGCAGTCATGCTTATGGGGCCAAGAGGGGCATTCCAGGGACCCTCTCTTCATAGTCATTACACCAACCCCACAAAGTTTGATAATAAAGGTTTTCAAATAGTTTCTATTGAGTCTGTGTCTCTCCTGATACCATGCTTGTCTCACATATGGTATCAGAGGTGGGATGCAACTAAACCAAAAGCGTTTGGGGGACCCTGAAATAAGAGAATTTAAGTAGTAGAGCCTACAAACCCCAGTGGCCACTAAAGGTTCTGTTGGGTTTGATCTTTGTAGTAGCCGGTCAGAAACCATCCCGCCAAAAGAAAGACGACTGATCCCTACTGATCTTGTCCTTATTCCACCTCCCAGAATTCTATATCAGGTTGGCACCCACATCAGGACTTGCTTAAAAGTTTGGCATCAATGTCCTGGCAGGGGTGGTAGACCCTGATTTTAGAGGGGATGTGAAAGTATTACTCCACTTTTAATGGGGAAGAGACATTTCAGATCCAGGCAGGAGATCAAATAGCCCAAGGGATACTTGAAAGGATGATGTTAACTGTCCTCAAAAAAGAGGCTGAGAAAGATACCACTGAGAACTGCTTTAGGCTTTGGGGAAGCTGATGCAAAACCTAGTTCTATCCAACCTCCACCCATCAATGACAAATGTTCTGACATACTTTCCGATGTGGCCTTTGCTCAGTGAAACAATCCCTTACTCGCTGAAGTCCTACAAGTTGTACCTATGTCTGTGGGTCCGAAGAGAGTGGACCCATTTTTCTTTTTACAGAAAGGACTCTTGTATAGAGCGGATGTTACTTTGAAGGGATACCAAAAACACAGCTAGTGGTTCTCCGAAGTCACACTCACATCTTACAGGAGGACATCTGGGCGAGGCCAAAAGTCAGGCTTACCTAGCTAGCACATTCTACTGACCAGGGATATATGTCGACACAAAAAATGTCATCCAGACCTTTGAAATATGTCAGCATACCAGCACTCACTTACCACCACACTTTAACTCTATTACCCATCATCGAAGTACCATTGTAAAGTATTGGGATGGATATTATTGTGCCCCTTGAAAAATCCAAATTAGGGAACAATTACATGCTAGTAATACTTGACTATGCCACCTGATACCCAGAGGCATTTCCCCTGTGCAATAATATCACCCAGCAGATACTAAACCATGTACTTCCCTTCTTCTCTCAAGTGGGCATCCCCAAAGAAATCCTAATGGACCAGGGTACCGCCTTCAGGAGTAAGCTCATGGGGGAGGTAAAAGAGCTACTTCATATAACCACCTTGAGGACGTCCATTTACTATCCCCAAATGGACGGATCAGTTGAATGCTTTAACAAGACCCTTAAAACCGTTCTTAGGAAATTAGTCAACAAGGACGGAGCCAACTTGATCAGATGATTCTGTGGGCCTTGTTTGCCATTAGAAAAATACCTCAAACCTCCACTGGTTTCTCACCCTTCGAAATACTGTATGGGTGAGAAGCCAGAGATGTTTTAGACATGCTTCAAGAAACATGGGAGGAAAGGGAAGGTACTCCCATACCACTCTCCAAGACAGCCTCTTATTTAAAAGAACATAAAAAAAGCTCTTTGATCCCTGGTACAAGACCACCTTAGTAGAGCTCAAGCCAACAAAAGGCTTCTTATGACAAGAACATCTCCCTTATGTCATTTCCCATCGGGCAAAATGTCCTTGTACTTATCCCTACCACAGACAACAAGCTTATTTCTAAATGGCATGGGCCATATGAGGTATGGGACAAAACAGGACTGTGTAATTATAATTGGACTTGGAACCCTATTCCTTCTCAGTGGAATATCGAAAGGGCCGAGAAAAAGGAAATGTAGATTTCCTTTTGAAGCAATTCGGTACAAACTGCATAGAGGAAGGGTCTGTGAGAAACCTGATGGTATTCTCCCATCCACTCCCCCTGGATCTTCCATTTAGGTGGCCAGGGAAGGGCCATCCCTTTTGGATCCTGACCCTGGGGGTGGACAAGCGAGGGAGGATCACCTGAGTGGAGGGTCACAGGGGACTGGGAGGAGAATGCCTCAGGGCGAGACGTGGTACTCCCCCTTTCCCAATTATACACCAACCCACTCTCCCTCAGCCTTAATAGGGTATTTCCAATCGCACCCCATCTCCCCTCTCTATTTCCAATAAGTACTGGGACGAGGAAGAGCCGATCTGGAGCAATGAGTATTACCCATAGAAAGAACATAAGAATACAAAGGGAGGCCTGTCATGTAACACCTTTGAATTGTCCCACTAATAGAGTCAGTCAAGGTCAGGCACTTTATTCTGATTATTTACACCTGACTTCACTGAACTCTTTACACCACTATATAAGGTGTGGTTCTGCCCAAGAGCATGAGCGAACTGGAGTTGCTGCCGGGACCAGGAGAGCCAAGGTACATGGAGCTGCAGTGAGTGAAGCCTGAAGAGTCTGGAGGAGAGCGGCGTGCCAAAACGCTTGCCTGGTGTTTTTGAGGGGCTGCAGCATGGCTAGGGAGCCGTGTTTCCAGGGAGCTCGAAAGAGGCAGTCTGTGACCTGCTGGCCTAGCCCAGAGAAATGCTCATTTCCTTGGGACGTCTGCCAGTCCCAAGGGTGTCTAAGGGGCAGGTGGTGAGACCCTGACATCAACCCAGTGTATCACAAGGAGACTGCTCGCCATAGTCGTGCTTTCCAGTGAGTTTCGTGAAAGTGAAGACAGAAACTCAGGCGCGTGAGGGTGGCTGGAGTGGGAGTGGAAGCAGACAAGATTTGTAAGCAGCACAAAGGTAAAGAAAGCAGAAAGAAAGAGAGAAGGAAAAGAAAAAGAAAGCAAGAGAAGGAAAAGCATGAAGAAAGATGTGCTTGCAGCGTGGAAGTAAAGAGAGGTAAGAGGAAAAGGGTGAGAGTGACTCGACAGACTGGAAAAGTGAGAGAAAGCAAACAGAGGGTGCGAGCGATCCAAAAGTAGAAAAGAGGGTGCAAGCAACCCAAAAGCAGGAAAAGAGGGTACGAGCGACCAAAAGGCTGAAAAAGGAAAGTACAAAAGGCATGACAAAGAGAAAAGGAAGATGCAAGGGTGCACAATCAAAGGAACAGAGTAACAGAGTGTGCCAGGGGCACTATAAAGACAAGGGCAATGTGCAAGAGGCACAGTAAAGTGAGAAGAGGGTGCAGATGTGCACAGCAAAAAGGAAAGAAAGGTGAAAGAGAAGAAAAACCAGAGTGGAAAACACTGGAGGGAAAGTTGCCAGAAGAAAGATACAAAGTACAAAGAGAGGGGTCAGAAGTCAGAGTGGGCATGCACGGGAAGAGGCAAAACCCGGCAACTTTGAAAGTCTCTGACACTACCCCAATGAAAGAACTATGTGTTAAAACAGTGCATCCTGACAAAATAAACTTTTTATTTGTTTGTTGAACTTTGTGTAGAGGGGTCTAGGCTTGGGAAAGAGAACCCTAAGATGCCCACTAAAGACATTTTTGTACTTTGTGAAGATAGGCCTAGACTTAGGGAAGGGAACCCTGAGAGGCCTAACCAGAACTCTGTCTTTTTGTTTGGAACTGGATGGATCAAAGGTTGGGGAAAGGAACACCAAGAGACCCAGAAACATTGTGAACTTTATTGACTTGCTGCAAGAGCCCTACGTAGAAGGTTCCGAGGGCAACGCTTTCGAGCTGTGGATTACATTTCCTTTTAACAACCATTTTTCTTTTAAGAAGAGGCCCTATCACATTTGGTTTAAGAGTGAGGGCAAGCATAGGTTTGGACACAGACAAACTTTGGTTTTGGACTCACAGACACTGATGGCCCTTAGAAGCATCAGTTGAGGGGTCCATTCCTTAGGGTTAGGGTCAGGGAGGCATTACAGCAACCCCACAAAGTTTGATAATAAAGGTTTTCAAACTGTTACTACTGAGTCTGTGTCTCTCTTGATAACATACCTGTTACACACTATGTTTTTTTGAGTACTTAACAATGTAATCCCCAATTCACAATGTATTGCTTCTATGGGTGCTGAGTTAGCCAATCCAAGTGTTCTATGCCAGAATCTACCCTCCATTTTTTTCAACCATTTCGTTTCTGAATTTGTAAACCTTTCCAAACTATATAATATACCAGAGACCAGGCTCGTTTTATATAATTTCAACATACACTCTGTTGATAGTCCATCTTTGTGTCTAACAAAATTACGATTGGCATTGAATTTGTTTTCAACTTTTAAACAAATGCTATTTTCAAATTGATAGCTCTAATAGAATCAGTAATATGCACACCCAAATAAATGTATGCATTCACTATCACTGTGGTTTTATTTTCAATTATTTTCCTCCCATATTTAGGTTGCTTTTTCCTTTTTAAACCAATTTTTAGAATTTTTGTTTTTTGGTGATCAATGATAAGTCCATTTTCTATTGAATATTTATGGAGGCCATCAATACTTCTTTGCAATCCCATCTCGATCCTATCCAACAAGAGGGTGTCATTGGGGTAGGCAAGCCATGACAGCATTTGTCCGCCTATCCATGGTGGAAAATTATGCCACCCATCAAAAGTAGTGCCAACATCTGCCACATGAAGGTTGTATAGAATAGGGGCTGGAGGGCAACCTTGCTTGAGTCCGTAATTAGTTCTCACCTTATCACTTAGAAGTCCTTCTTGGTTTTATTTTAGCTGTACTTCTGTGTCAGAATACATTCTTTTATGAAGTGTAGGATCATAGGATTGAGAGACAATTTTTTCAGTTTGGCCCATAATCTACTGCAGTCAGCTGTATCGAAGGCTGCTTTATAATCTACAAATCAGATATAAAGCGAGCCTTCATTCTTCTTCAGGTTGACATGTATTAGGTACAAGTGGGTCCAAAGATTCGATAGGGTACTTAAGCCCTTTTTAAACCCAGATTGTTGGTTGCCTAAAAGCTTATTTGTTTTCATCCAGTCATTTAATTCTTACAATAATAGCTGGGAAAAGATTTTAAAGGTGGAATCCACCATTAGCAATAATCGATAATTCTGCGGATTATGTCTCAATCCCTTTTTGAAGATAGTAATCAATATAGAGACCTTCCAACTTTTAGGTATGATTCCAGTGATTCAAATAGTTTGAAATAGCTTATCTACACGCAGGTAAGGGAGGTTTGGGAAGGGGGTGGTAAATAGAAAAAACAGCCATCAGGTGGCTTAGAATGTGGGCTGAGACTGTAGGTTTCAGCCCACATTCCTAGCCACCTGATTGGCTGGCTCCCCTGCCAGGATACTAATGTAGATTATGCATACAGTTCCAATAAGTCAAATCGCAGCAATGGCAAGGGCTAATTTTTTCAAGAACTTGCCCAATGCGTCTTGGTGCTTTGTTGTCAACCGGGGCTTCATTTTTCTAAACAATACCACACAAATGAAGGGAATCAGTAGTAGCTGAAGCACACTATAGATACTCTTATGTTAGGAAGCAGTGAAGTGAAGTTCAATTTTTATCATGAGAGCAACAGTTCAGCATAGAGAGTGGAGCAGTGTAGAACCCCTTGCAGGCAATGGGAACAATGATAGTGTCAGTGCTGGGGAGGGCTGCAATATATGCAGTTTGAGAGTCGTATGACAGTAAAAACTGAAAGCACACTACAAACTAATAAAACATATCACTGCTACGGATCCTTAGTCTCCCACCATTCCTAGAAGACTTGCCCACTTCCTTAGTGACTGGGTCATCCTGCAGCAACAGCAGACTACTGTACTAATTTTTGCATTAATCTCTGAAGACCTTGTGCATTGTGATCCACTCGGGAGCCTAGTATCCTACAAAGGGCCCCATGTGGCACATTTATCCTCTGTACAATGCCTAGTACTTATTTAATTCTACTGGTTATTCCTTTCTTCGTCCTATTTTGTACATTGTATATATCCTGTATTCCTGTAAAAACTGTATATCGTGCTTTTATGTAAATATTGTAACCTGTGTATACGTAACTATGTAAGTCTTGCATCTCCATATCACTGCGCCCTTTTACTCACGAGTCTGGTGCGCTTAACAAATGAATAAACAAACAAACAAACAAACAAACCTATAAGCTATAAAAATGAAAGCTGATTATAAAGTAAACTAAGAAAATGAAAGAAATACTGTAAATAAAGACTACAAATGGAAGGCTGGACAAATTGAATCATAAAATTCCAGAGTCACATACAAGTCTCAAGATCAATGTTCCTCTTCTTCAGATATTCCTAGTTCTGATCCAGAGTCAAGGAGCAACACATTACGAGACCATCAACAGTTACTAACCTAGGCCAAAGGTTTGCTTAGGTCAGAACAATGGAGAAAGGCTATTGTAATAGGCAAACGGGAGACATGTAAATCCAGTACATCCAGGCATAAAGACGAGGACACAAATAAGGAAACTTTAATAGTCAGTGCACTTCTCCCATTATAGTCTAACACACCTTAGTTAGGGTCATCATTTCGCGTGCCTTATAATACTAATCTGTTTGAATTTAGGGTGGATTTGCATTGCGCTCTGAGACTCATGGTTGTGTAGCGCATTGAAGAATTAAAAATAAATGTAAACTTACTAATAAATAAATAAATAAATAAATAAGCTCATTAGGAAAATGAAGTACACAATTCCACTATAGACCTATTTAGTTACAAACTTTAAATGATTGCAACAATATACATTTTTCATCTAAACAACACAGTAACATTTCACACAACCAATATAAGACAATGAAACAACTAACAGCAAAGAATTCCATCATGATATAACCCACCCATAAAAGAGCCATTGTTAGTATGAGTTTTTTTCTCAGTATAAAACTGAATGTCTAAGACAAGTAGGGGATTCTTACACAAATCTCCATTTAAATTTGGACCTCACTGCCAATATTACATCTCTTCTTGTGATACTTTAAGACCAAACACTTGCCAATAAATGGATAGGTAACTATACGCACACATTTCTTGTAGTGGACCAGCCAATGATTTATTTTTTTATGTTTTACTTACGATTCACAAGACATCCTAAACCTCCAGACCACCCGATTGTGGCTAGCACGAGAGGGCTTTTACAACCCTTTGAGAATATCTTGGACATCTGTCTCCATCATTGGATCAAAATACCTTGACCTGTCTTTGAGACACAGTGCATTTAATTAACCATTTAATTCTGGTTACAAATGCAGATACAAATTGGCTTTTGTTGACACCGGACATCAAAGGTCTATATACGTTCATTCCCTTTCAGGGTGATCTTGAATTAATTGAGAGGTCCTTCTCTATTGTGAGGCAGTAAGGGGTAATACTGCCTAAATAATTCAGTTTCTAAACTTTGTACTCAATCATATTTTCTTTCAATTCAAAGACAACTTCTATCTGAAAATCAACTGCATTTCGATGGGTACCGAGTACAGCTCCAACTCATATCAACCTATTTAAGAAAACGTTTTCTTAGCCTGTCATATCCATGATTGTTTATTGATGATGTTGCTGGTATATGGCGGATTGGTGAAGATTCTTCTGGCACATTTGTTGAGAAACAAACTTGAATTAATGATTGCATTAGTTTCTGTATAACTACAGGTTTTTTTTAAATGTAAATTAGATTGCAGATCTAACAAGGTACATGTATTACAACTTTCTTCAGGAAAGCTACGCATAAGAATTATTTACTCAATTTTCTGAGTGGGTAAGCTCCTTCAGCTACGCAGGTGTCATTATAGCGCCACCTCAAGTGGAATTTGCATACCAAAAACCAAGGGGGCAATCGTATGCAGGTAATGGTTCAATACTAAGATATGGGAACAAAGTAGCAGGCTTGCCACTAGACCACATCTTGTGCATTTACAGAATAAAGTCTGTACCCTTAGACACATATGGTGTGGGTGTCTGGGGATATCAAAGCCCGGAAATAAAAAAAAACAAAGAAGAATAATTTCTCCGAAGTATAATGGGTTTTCATCAGGGATTCCCGGATTATCGTTTGGAATGTGGTTTGTTTTATATTGAGGATCACATTTGCCTGCATCCACTAGTCTATTGGTTACGACTGAGGGAATCCACGTTTGAGCCTAACAAGACTGTTAGTAGAGGACATCATGGAATCAGATGTCCATAACAGCTCTCTATGGCTGAAATATATAAGAACAATGTTAAAGTCCCTTGGCCTCGCCGATCACAGTGTTAACAAACAGACTGTTAGTAATGAAGATTGCAGACTAGCGGTGAAAGCATTTCTATGTCTAAAATGGAAACACATGGAAGAAATAAATCTTAAAAACAGTGTCCAACTCTACGTTATGAACCGTGTATGGCTACACTGAACTACATTCAATGGTTAGCAATCCCAGGGAGAGAGCTATTTTTCTTTGTCTGTGATCAAATTGGTTATTCACAAAAGGTACAGCTATCTCAACAGACAAGGGTAGTAAATATGACAGGTTATTTATAACGCGCTTAATATTCAGAGGTTTCTTAGCGCAGACCCGGGGATCGAACCTGTAGTGCTTCGTGTTGTCTTGCTTCGAAGGTGAGCATGTTGCCCATGAGCTATCGTGCCGAGCAAGCAAATGTTTTCGTAATTGGCATAAGGCTGACAATTTATTACATTTTATGCTATTGTACCCTGTTTATGTGGAACTAAAGAAAGACATATTTTATGCCAATCCTGAGAAATTGTGGAGTGAGATAGATGCTCATAGCTTTTCATTTAATGTTATCGATTTTGGTCTTTAAATCTGCACAGTGTATTTATATTCAACATGCTTTACTATTAAGAGCTCATTTGTTACAGCTGAATAGTTTTTAACTTGTTCCTTATATATCATGTTGGATTTTAGTAAAGGCACCCATGGATTTGCTATCGGTGTGGGTATAATGTATTTGATATAATGTTGCATGTGTATCTTTTATAGAAATGTTATGCTCCTGAAATAAAGATTGTATCTCCCTCTCTCCATTTCCTGAGTTTCCATCCCCCAAAAGCATGAAACATAATTTTCCTGTTGAAGCTCCAAAGTCTTATTGCATAAAATCGTTGCATGATTATAGGCCAACATGTCCAAATTCATTTCAAAGGGCTATTCACACAACCTTCTTGTCAAATCTCAAAGTTTAGCCTCTCAAAAACCACAGGTTTCTTTACTTACACCAGCTCAACCCTAAATCTCCACCCTCTCTTAAGATGATTACAAAATGTTCTGTATAGAAGAGTACTGTCATTCACAGAGCTATGCTGAATAATTCGAATGTCATTGTTTAGACTCCAAACTCAATAAACTCTGTCCACAAAAACACATGTTTACATATTCCAGAAGCAGTGACCTACAGGACTGGTTAGTTAATGTTGATCAACCCACAGATGACCCTGAACAGTTCTTGAGGACTCCACATTTTGGTACATTTATTTGTCTTCACTGTCAGAAGTGTAATTATTTGGGGAGTGGAGGGGGTCAACTATAAACAATACTCAACATGCATGTCAAGTCACATCATCTACACCATAATATGACCTTGCAGACTATTATATATTGACAAGACCAACCGAGAAGCAAGCATACAATAGAAGCAACACAAAGTAAAAATTTGATCTAAAGACTAAGGGCTTCATCGCGAGTTTGGCGGAATCTCGGCACAATTTCCGCACAGCAGAGTTAGCATTACCACCGGGTCATCGGGGGGAATTAGTGCAAATCACAACCTGGCGTGAACGAGTGCCCCAATCCGGCAGTAACGCTAATACCGCCTGGCAGAAACTGTGCTGAAATAAGGCCCACTGCCCACAAATCGGTGCTGATAGTGCTACCACTGGTGTCCCCAACTCTATTAGCGCCGGCGAAATTAGAGCCAGTGGAAATAGCATCATCGCCCGAATGGGAAGCATGGGAAGCGGCGGCCATCTACAAAAACTCAATCCAACCAGAATTACCCGCTTCCTGCAGCCATCTGGACCCGAAAGACAGCAAACATGTCTCAGGAGAGGACCTGAGGCAAGGAGCCTGAGAACCAGCTGCACAAGCCTAAATTCAGTGAGGGAGAACTGGTGGCCCTCGTTGATGAGGTAGCAGCCCACTGCGACAAACTCTATGGCAGCAGGCAGAGAAAAACAACGGGCCAGTGCAATACTGCCATCTGGCATGCAATCAGCCAGAGGTAACAGTGGTGGCCAGCATCCGCTGTGATGCCGAAGGACTGCAGAAAGTGGTGGAACAAACTTTTGTCCCAGCACTGCCAAGAGTCTTTGGCAACTGGAGGTGGAACCATCGATCCTTTAGTCCTGACAGCCTGGTATGAAAATGCAGCACAATCCTCAATAAGGAGGGCATTGAGGGAGTCAGTGGTGCGGAGGTGGGTGCCAGCAACCAGGAGGCAGGGGGTGAGTCAATTCCCAACCACACAGCAAATGACCATGCACAAATGTCAGCCTAGCACAAGACGCTGTAGTGAACAGGGACACATGTCAGTAGACCCAGCAGCTGGGCTGGTCAATCACGGTGAGCCGCCCTCCACAGCAGCCAGGTGCAGGGAACCAAGTGCACTCCTGAGTGTTACAACAGTGTGAAGGGGTAGCAAGTGACCAATCCTAGTGCCATGCACTCCACACCCCTGCTGGTGCACCCTGGACTAGTGGGATTGTGGTGCGTGAGTAACCACAACAACGTGCAGCAGTCACACCAAATTGTTGCAGGCCCAGTTGGCCTGCCCCATGTTGGTATGGCAGATGAGCACCATGCAAGTACATGTCCCCTATACCAACATGGGCACAGCTAGCCAAACACTGAACACCACAGAGCAACAATGCTGGCTGCACAGCAGCACCCTATAGAGCCATGTCAGTGCCATAGATGAAGCAACCACACCCACTCCCACAAGGGGTGCACCAGCCGGGGAGGGGATATGGGAGCATGAAGGGCCAGAAGCATGCATGCAATACATCATCTGCCCCAGCATGGACATCCTGCCCTCTCCATACACAGGCCAAAGGCCACCTGGCCATGTGTCACACACAGACATGGCTGCAATCATTCCAACAATGTTGTGCCCACATGCAATGTCCCCTGACCAACCATGCCCATCTGCCCAAATGTGTGGGGTGCCCCTCTGTACCATAGCAAACGTGCCTTGCATGCCAACACATGTGAAAGAACCTTAACTGACAACATTTCCTATGTGTCCTGCAGGCACTCATGCATCACCTGAAGCACCAGAGGAGGATGGGGGGGCAGGCCCATAGGGAAATGAAGGTCAGCAACCACCACCCCACAAAGGTGCACACAAGCCATACCTAGGCACATGGAACTGCGTGCAAACACTGGACCCGGCTTGGCCAAGCCTGCAGGTGGCACCGCAGGCCTTGTGCCAACACCACAAGTCACCAGGTGCACCTCCACCCCCACTGCACCCACCCCTGCAGCTGCAGTGTCAGACACAGAGGTCAGACCTGCAGGCAGATCCACTGTCAAGACATTTGGTGATATGAGCCTAATGAAGAAAAACATACCCCAAAGAGCCCTAACCGATGCCAGCATGCCCAGACACCTGAACCAAATGTGGACACACCATCCTATGGCTCACCGGCCTACAGACCTGGCCCTCTGCTCAGTCCCCCTCCCATTCACCACAAACCACTGAGCAACACCATCCTATAGAGCAGTGGTCTTCAAACTTTTTTGGCCTGGGCACCCCCTGAGCAAAGTTTGGGCAGGCCAGGCCCCCCAAAAGTGCCAGATGGACAGTATGTAGAAATCACTATGAACATTTGCGCGCCGTCAACGCACCCTACTCCCAGTACAGACCCTGGGCTCTCCCCACCCTACTACCACCACTATCCCAGTGCTGCCGCCCATCCTGCTACCCCCACAGTCCCATAACACAAGCATACACACATCCATACACATTTATGGATGAGCCGGCAGGCTTGGACTGGCCTATAGGGCAATAGGGCGATGATCGTACCAAAAATGCAAAATGCAAGTGTAGGCCAGTAAAAATGGGCCACTTTTTTGACCATTGTTGCTGAATAAATATTCTTTAAATATCACCATTTGTTTACATTTGAACAAAAAAACAACCCCTTGGGTACTAGTCTGTGACTAAACACTGAATATCCATTTGCAACTGCTGGCCATTTTTTCATTGGGGCCTACGACCGTTGTATGGCCCAGTCTGACCATGTGAGCTGCCCATTCCCATTTCCTCCAATCTAAAAAAAAAAAAATCTTTTATTTTAATTTTATTTTTTTACATTTCTCTGGCGCCCCCCCTGGGAGGCGGCCGCGCCCCCCTGGGGGTGCGTGCCCCACAGTTTGAAGACCTCTGCTATAGAGGCTAGATGAAATGGAGAGGCGGCAAAGGGAGATGGATGCCATTGGCCACACCCATTTCAAATACATCCAGGTAATCCGTGATTGCCTACAGGGGGGCAACCACAGGATTGCATGAGCAAGGGACAGGAACCAGGAAGAGGCAGCTGCCATTACTGCCTCCCTGACTGTGTATGGGCAGCGAGTCAGGGAGATGATGGAAGGGATCTCAGCCTTTGCAGAGGCAATTTATCAGAGCACCGAAGTCACCCTGCAGCATATCCAGGGGCCTAGGCCAATACCCTCCAGTTCGGCCACCCCCACTGAGGGGTTCCAGCCCAGCACACCCAGGTGCCGGCCAGAGTGCCATTTGGGGCCAAAATGACTGGGGGTGGCACTGAGGGGGAAGAGGCCACAGAGATGATATTGACACTCATTTTCCCCACCATGGCCGTGTTGGGATGTTGGTGGTGGAAGGGGGGAGAGAAAAAGTGTGCTGGGGTGTTGGTGGTCGGAGGGAGAGGGGGATACTGTGCTGAGGTGTTGGTGGTGGGAGGGAGAGGGGGAAAGTGTGCTCAGGTGTTGGTGGTGGGTGGGGCATGGGTTGATAGTACACATAATCACCATTAAATAGTTGAAATTCATCAAAGCAAGGACATACCTCATTGTGTCATGGTTGCGTTTAATGACTGACATGAGTGGAAATCGTTGACTCCTGGCATGTGCCATGTGTATGTCTATCCTCCCTTGTGAGGCAGTCACCTATCCCGACATCGTCCCTGGCAATGTGTGCATTTGTGTCTGCCACAGGCACTGCATCTTCATCCTCTGGGGTGGCATGTCCACATCAGGGGGTAGAGGAACATTCTGCTGGAGGTGGATATTGTTCACCATGGCACACATGAATACTATTTTGCCCACTTTTTCTGGTGAGTACATCAGGGCTCCTCCTGTATGGTCCAGGCAGCAGAAGTGGGCCTTCAGGGGGCCAAAGGTCCAGTGGTGTTTGTGGATCCCGCACAGGTGTCATGAACCAGGGCAGCTGCGGGTATCCATGGGTCACAGTGCCTAGTTGTTGCGGGAGGGTCATTTCCCAGCATCAGGGCTTTGGACATCATGTGCATGAATTTGGGGCTTCATTGGGTGGCATGTCTCTTTGCAATCTTTGTGCATGTTGTGTCACTCGTATCATGCATTGTATTTACTTAACTTCAACCTGTTCCCTTGCAGCAGATGTACGTGGCATGTCTGTTGGTGCCATGTTGAACTGACTTTGTGGCTTTCTTGTGGCAGTCTATTTCTCTCGTGCATGTGGCCTGGTGGATTACCTATCGCCCCCCCCTAGGGTTTGGGGGGCAAATGGTCAGCATTGTAGGCTGAGTGTACATGGGTACTTGGCAGTGGCACTGGCATGGTTGACGTGTGATGCAATGTGGCGCTTGGTTTGTCATTGGGACACACTATGCAAGTTGCATTGTGGTACCTATAGTCATTTGTGTGTTTGGAGTTTGCTAATGTATGTGTTTATCAGATTCTCCATCTAGGTATGCCCGAAATGTGCATGTCCTCTGGTATGTACTGTGACTTTGGTGCGGCAGGTGGGCAGGTCCGACATTTGCATTCACTTGTCATGTCATGCTTTGTGGTGTTTTTCGCATTCCCCCTCACCCATTTAGTCAGGTGCATTGCAGCTCCTGTGGGCTGACAATTTTACTCACCCACTATCCACATCTGTTGTTCGCTGTACCTCTCCATGTATCAAGGCAGTGTACTGTTCTGTAGGACCAGGGCCTTGTGCGTGGAATCAGGGTAGCGTACATAGCAGCGGGTGATATACAGGTTGGGATCACAGGTTAGCTGCACATTCATGGAGTGTTAGTGCTTATGGTTGCGGTACACTGCTTCATGGGCCTGGGGGCCGCCAACGCCACACAGGTACAGTCCAAGGCTTCAATTACATTTGGCATTTGGGCAATGGCATAGAACTTTGCCTTCATGGTGTGCACCTGTGCTGGGGTGGTGGGCAGTGAGATGTGGTATGAAACATGCTACAGGAGAGCATCCAGCACCTGGGCCAGGACTGCACAGAATGTTGATGGTGAAATGCCGTGCATCATGGATACGTTGTGCTGGAAGGACGAACACTAGCTTCAGCAATGGGGGCACAGCTGTCCGGATGTTGATCCTGCTCTTTAGGTCAGCCTGGATTGTGTTGAGCAGCTCAGTTATAGTCTCCCTGTTGAGGCGGCACAGGGTGACCAACTGCCCATCAGTGTGGCTACAGGGTGAGGACATGACCCTGGGGATTGGTGCTTGCCTTGCTTGGCCTTTCCTCCTCCTCCACCTCCCCTGTACACCCCGTGCCCTATGCTGGTTGTCCTGCCTCTGTAGTTCCAGGCGCAGCATGAGCAGATGCATGTCCCATCTCACAATGGTTAGTGGCAGCATTGTGTTTGTAACTATGTTTGGGGAGGGCATGTGCCTTATGTAGCCCTCTGAGCTGGATTGGGATCACCTGTGGTTTCATTTCGGCATCTGTGTTTATTTACCTCCATCTGGAGTCTGGGGCTATTTGTGCTGTGTTTTTGGTGCTATTGGTGCCGTTTTCCGGCGCTAATACCGCCGTACGGAAACTTGTGATGCAGCGGTCATTGCGCTTCATGGTTTCAGTGCAGATTCCGCCAGCTGTAATAGCACCGGCAGTAATAACGCAGAGAGTAATTGTGACGGCTGTTTTGAAATCAGCCGAATTTGCACCAGCTCGTGATCCAGCGGGGCAGTATTTGTGGCGCAAATTCAGTTATCATCGGTTTTAGGGTTTCCGCCCAACTCGTGATGAGGCCCTAAGTGCCTGATCTACAAAAGCGTTTTACAATGGTGCAATCCCATTGAAAAACGCGTTGTAACTCTGGTCCTAAGTCTCCAGTTGCTTGACATTTTGTGAAACACAGCTATGTAATTGTGCAAATGAGATTTCAACTTCTGAAGGGTATCAAAAACACGTTACACAGGAGACTTTCTGGATTGATAATTTATTTCTACAAAAACCGACTCCCCTTTTATGATAAGATCCAAAACACGCACTGTCCACAGCATAAATGACTGCATCAGACCTTCGATATTTAAAAAAAAACATATATTTTTCTTTATTATTTCATAGTGACAAGTATCAAAGATAGTTAAAAAACCTGTTTATATAAATAATATAAATATTTAATGCAAACGACATTTGAATTCAAATGAAAATACATCAATTATAAAACACATGACTCGCCACAAAAAGGTATATGTGGCACCACTTGACCTAAACGGAAAACACTTTCATAACATAACGAACACTTAAGACAATGTAAACAATACATTACAAAAAATGCACAACGTATATATCAACAAAAAATTACTATACTGCAAAAAATATATTTACTAAATTCATCACAATGATTGCACAATACCCATCACCTCACCAGAAATAAGTAACTTAATGACATAAACCATATCTAAATGCCAATTTTCAGTTATCAAATCTACTGCGCAGTATAAAAAAACAATGTATTGCTGCTTCTTCTGCCCCAACACGTTTCTGTTAATTTTATTAAGAACATTCCTCAGGGGGATTTTTTTATTTGTAAACGTCTTCAAAAACCATCTAAAGATTGGTGTGGAGATCAAATCTTGATGTGTGTAACAAGTGGCTTGGTGTTTAAAAACATCTGTAGAAAATATGTAATGAAGGAATTAGCTGTGGAAAATGCCTATGGAGCTATTAAATTAGAACATGAATTAAGGGCGCCTAAAAAGTGTGTATTTCTTACCTGAATATGCTTCGTAGGTTGGCAGCATCCTTTATACTGCTGCTAGACCCAGGCATATCTAAATGTTAATTAATACACATTGGGTCTCATTATAAGTTTGGCAGTAGCCTTGGCGGTAAAACCGGCAGGCTGCCGCCAAACCTCTGAAAATTTCTGGTGCCCTCGAATGGGCAATTGCCGGCACATTCCGACCACTCCGGACCCGGTATTTGCCCATTTGCCGGCGCCAGAAAAAAGATGCTCCTCATTCGGCCCCATAGGGCTGAATGGGAATGGGGAGGTCGGTGTACCGGCACCATTTATAACGTGCCAGTGCATCCGACATGCTGTGCTCGCGGGTGCCTTTCTGCCCGCCAAGTCGGACCTGTCGGGTAGAAAGGCACCTGCGAGCACAACTCCTAGTTTGCTGGTCCGGGCACTATGGTACCGGCAAGCTTACCGGTACCGTAGTTCCCAGACCGGCAAACTCATAATGAGGACCATTGTCTCCTTTTGGTCTGAATGAATACATTAGTTTCAGTAGCTTTCTTTAGTACGACTTTCTATGTGCTGTTTATATTATTGTTCACCTTCTTTGTACCTTTCTTTTAAATCAAATCGGGGGAGCTGGGTGCTGGCCGTCATCGCACTTTGGGTTGCATTTTTGCATAGGTTGAGACTAGGCTGAGAAAGTTCCCTTTTTTAATTTATTTAGATTTCTATGTTTCTTTTATGCACAGTTATTCTCTTGTTCACTCTATACTCCAGATTCATTTATTATTTTTGTAATTGATTTTGGAATTGTCTTCAAGCCTTTATTCCATTTGAAATATCTTTCTATTTTTCTTGGTTATTTCTGTGATTAGTCATCTTCTCATGTGGGATTTTTCATAGTCTTTCTTTCATTGTTATAGTTTCCATTCTTCATAGCTTTGCTGTTTATTTTCAGTGTTGTCTGCCACAGGACTCTCAAACAGCATATATTACAACCCTCCCCGGTATTCGGAATTTTCTACTGCGCTCCCTAAGTGTGAGTATGCATAGTTAGCTTCAGCTAGTATGGATTTCCATCTTTATTTTTGCACTGAAACACATTGGGCAAGTTCCTGAAGAGTTTAGCCCTTTCCTTTGTTGCAATTTGTCTTAATAAACTGTATATATATCATTTTCATTAAAAAACTCTTTGTTGGTATAAGCACTTCTCTGGATATTAATTTGAATACATATTCAAAAGCCCTCAACCATATTACAGTGCATTATGGTTCTGAACAGTTTTTCACCTGGCATGTCTGTTACTCATCTGATGGGCCTGCCATTTTATTGTGCAATTGTGTTGATATTAAGAAATATACATGAGTTTATGCCTTCCCTCAGAAAACAAAGTGGTTGATTTTGTATATTTTCTTTTACCTGTCAATTACTGGATGAATATTGCAGAAACTGAAATTTAAATTGGTGTTGCTTCTGCCATTATTTTGCCATATGGGGTCTGGCCCTGTGACTTCTAAACATGCCAATCTCTGGTAAATAAGATACAAAATGGAGTATCGTGTTGGATGCACAGTTGTCATTAACCTCACAGATTGTGACTGTCACTAAGAAAGGTTTCTTTTTTTTCCAAGTTCTTAGAAGTTTCCTTCCATGTCAAACTTTTCCCCACAAATCGCAGCCAACCCTGCAATGTCCCAAAAAACTGTTGACAGCATCATATACCTCTCAGTTTCTGCGTACTCGATGTATCCCCAATTGAGTTTAGAAAATGTGGCTGCACATCTTCAATTACAACTGAAGAAAAAATATCAGATTAGCCCTGTACTGGCCTCTCTTCATTGGATCCCGGTCCACTGAAGAGGCAATCTCAAGTATGTTCTATTGAAAACTAGTTTCACATGAACAGAGACTTGTGCTCTTATGCAACAAACTTCATTGGTCTAATCCTGTCTGTTCCCTTTGATCATTCGCTTTTCATTTACTTCAGTTATCAACATTCAAGAAATGGCAGGATGATGATATGTGCTGGTAGTACAATTTTCCGGAGTAAGTAGGAGTGTTGCTTGTGTTGGTTCACCTGCGTGGATTGTCTGCTGATCCGAGAGAGTATCTCTTCTATTTTCACTGTGAGTTGCAACCTGACGCTGCTACTAAAACCCCTATCACTCGTGGAGCGATGCAGAGTGACTAAGAGTGTTGCTTGTGTTGGCTGTGGGGCACATGGTCGCATGGAATCGATTTCAGCCTTAATGATCAGCTATTATAGATTTAATGAATGGCGCATTGTGGTTCTTTCCAATGCCTATGACTCGCCAACATCTCAAGGCACAGGTGAGTGCCCTGCCTGGCACCACTGCCAAATCTTTTGATTCAGGCTCTGTCGGTCCAGCTAAGAATTTTAAAAAACACATAACTGCCCCCCTGGTTGTAACAACCCCTCGTTGGCAACAGGATTCGAGCGGGGTGGTGGAATGCATAGTCCTGGCTAATGTGATGAAAAAGAAAAAAGTACCTACAGTTTGCACCAGCCCTGTCTTACTCTGGTCTGAGTCAATTACATCGATACCTCAAGTGAATTGTGTTGAAAGATCAATTATACAAGATTCTCAACATCTTGATCTCACTGACGCCAAGGTTTTACAGTCAGAGTCTGCTCGGATAGATGCAGGAACAGCATTCGTACCACCAGTAGACAGCAAATTCTATACCAACCCACCTTGTTTAGATGGAGTTTCTAAGTCATCCATGCCCGAAACAGGAGAGGAGGCCCCCACACTCTCACAGAATGTAGCACTGGACACTCCTCCTTCTGACACAGGGACAAACGTTGTTACTAAGACTCTGCCAGTATCGATTGCCAATCCAGTGAAAGATCATCGAGCGTACTTAATCAATCCCATTCTTCCGCCGGCAAAGTTCGTCCGACAACCTACAACAAAGATCGAATCGGACAGCCTTTTACTGATGCCTAACACTTATACACCCTCTAATGAAAACGAGAGGCTCAACCTAGACTTTATCTCTAATTCCTCTGCGACGAAAAGAAAGCAACCTCCAAACTACATCAAAACCTCTAACACATCTTTAGTGGCGCCTTTGAAAGAACAACAATGTTCGATCTCTTTCACTTTTGAGCCCTGTAGTGCTCAAATGATGGATACAGATTCGGAGTTCTCTCCGACAGTGCCATCCATTGACATCTCAGTATTTTCTCCAAAACCCTTTAATGACACCATGACTGGTATGAACTCAAATGCCTTTAAAACCCAGTGCAGCATGATGTCAGCACTTACTATCGCACTGGTCCGATTCTTGAAACTGTACAAAAGAATTAATGAAAGCATCTAAGATCAAGCAACATTGTCGGCCTTGATCAATTCCAAAATGATATACATTGAATCCTTTATCATGTCTCTCCAATCCAGAATCGAACACGAGATATAATCTGCTGATGTGGTTAAGAAACAGTTGGATCATGCGCTTGACCTGGAAAGGGCAGACAAAAATGTCTGCTGAATTCTGTGCTGGACCTTTTACACCTAAAACCACTAATTCACTGCAAAAGTTATATTGCTTCGACCAACTCCACCCTCGAAATATCATTGAACGACGCTGGCAACGGAGTAAAGACCCCCCTAGCAAGGAAACAACATTGTCTAAGTTGCACCGATAGAGAAAGAGCAGCGGCAGAGTACACACACTAACTCTCAGCCTGCTACCATTATCTCTACAGCCGTCATATCAACAGCAGAACTTAAAGATCTCACAGTTGTGACCGAGGTACTGCAGCAACTGCAGCCCCTTTAACTCAAAATGAGCAGACTCTCCAATACCTCAGCCATTCTCCATCCTTTTTTCTTTGGCCAACAGAGAGAGAAACGTAAACTTGTTCTAATGATGGCAAAGGAGTTTCCTAGAGAGAAAAAACAAAAAATTAATTAATGCCTAAAAACAAAAATTCAAATCAAGCTAAGGCTTTCTCCGAAACTTGTCCTTTTCTCATGATAATGATGGGACTAAGACTGCCAAATCATCAGTGGCTTCAGCCCCTAAGGATGAACGACATTCTCCTGCTCTGCCATCTAATCCCATAGACTTGATGCTTTCCTTGAGTAAACAAACCACCCAACAGCGATGAATTTGACTGTCTGAACTACTTGACCTACTCGATAGAGGATGAGTAGAGTATGACTGACAGGCAAAGTCAAGCCAAAGAGTAGTCTCCAAGGCCACTGAAGGTTTTTCATTCCGTCTAACAGATTCGAATGAGCCCACACCATCGGAATAGGAGGTTCTATCTAACTGCAACCTGAGCTCCTCAAGTATCAACCCTAAATCTATGCTGGTCACATCATCTTCCCCTTTTTTATCATTAGCAGAGAGAAGACAGAAAATCATCTGCAAAGCCAATCCAATCTAAGCAAGAAGCAACACCACGACTGCCAATAGCTGCTTTTGCATCTGCTTTTAAGAGATCTGTGCGCCTCACAGGTCCACACTCTACGTAGCCCCTGCATATTGAACACAGTAAACCGGCTGTGTCCAAAAATATAGATCTATCAGAGAAAAATACCTATTTTGTGACACTTGAATGTCTCTTAACTGCGAAAGATGGCCTAATCTTGAATCAGTCAAATGTTCTGAGTCTATTTTATAACTTCCCACTCCTGCGACTCCTGCAATCAGAGGATATAAAGTTTGTGGAGTTTCCGAGAGAACATATAACTGACAAGGTGATCTTACATCTTGGTTCCAACTCTGTTAAGACCTCACTGTTGGAAATGGCTCATCTGCTTCTCTCGATGAGTTTCAAATCAAGAGACCTACCCCTTTATTACGCACAAACCATTTCAAGGCTGTACAGAGAGGCGCGCCTTTATGACTTTGCCAATCTGGGAGACTGCCCCCAAAACAAAGCTCTAAAAACACATCAAACTGATAACGAAATGGATGAGAGTGAGAATCCTCCAACGACGATGCCACTGGGTACTGATAGATCAGAAAACAAGGAGCTGTTAATAATCACTGTTTCTAATGAAAATATGACTAGAAGTGTCTCCACATTGGGCTGCAGATCCACTATTGACATATTTACTGGACGGCAGCAGATGATAGCCAGAAATTAACAACAACAAGTGCAACGGAAAATAGCATTTTGGAATATGAGGGGCTCTTCTCACTTGTCCAAGGACCCCAGTATGATATCAAGAGACTTCCAAATGATATGCCGCCAAGTAACCTAGCTTCAATCTCCCCAATTCTTGATGGCTACACTTCACTTCTCAATCCTGCCTACAGAGGACTGAGAGGCCGCCCAGCGTCTGGACCCCTAACTTTGATAAAGAATAAAAGAATCATGAAAATAGATCCTTTTGATAGTCTAAATCCCTTTTGAACCACAAGAGGATGAAGTCTTGCAGTGCTGTCTTCTGCTCAATGTATATTGGAATCCACTGCCAATTACTACAGAAGACATTATAAATGCGGCCCGCACTTTAATCGACGAAGGAGTTATGGTTTTCAATCACCACTTCATCATCATGGGTGGTGACTTCAATTGCCCTTGTATAGTGACAGGATTGATGCCTCCCCACTCAAAAGGCGAATGGAGAGCAGCTGAATTAATGGATCTGATGAACTCTAGAGACATGCATATACTAAATGGTCAAACTACCGGCGACCGTTCCCACAAATTCACGTGTTCCAACGGAAAGTCTTCCAGTGTGTTGCACAATGCGTTTGTATCTAGCGATCTAATCCAAAAAGTGACCTCATTCAAGGTCTTTCCAAAAGACACAAGTGACCATGCCTTATTCCAGTTATCTTGGACACCAAAACTAGGCCCAAACTTGGACCATTGGCCTGTTGATGTTGAACTAACACAGGGTCTTAACCGACTAAAGCTTTGACATCAAGATATCCAGTCCTTCACTGAAAACGTTTCTAAGACAGTTGATGGACGGCTTTTAGGTTTAAGACGCGGGCGCAAAAACCACAGAGCAAAGAGTATTTCTATAAACATGGCCCAGATGACAAAGTTGCATAGGAAAAGAAAATGCTTTACAAACATCTAAAACAGATGGAATTCATGTGCGAAGGACAACATGTGCAGATGTGAAATAAAGGGAAACAAAGATACAATTGACTGATAAGATGCAAAGCTAAGATGGTTCAGAAAGTAGCAGAAGTTATGCTCACAGCCCTTCTGAAAAAGAACATGAGAGTCATCTGACAACTAATAAATGGAGCATGGGCCTTTGAGCTCGAGCAATCTAATGAACGTGATCTCCGAAGAGGTGTGGGTGGCCTACCATCAAAAACTATTTGACCAGAAGAGAGTACTAAAGCCCCCCTTGATTCCTAAATAAACCTCTGGTTGGGGTTTTCGGCTTCAGATAGCGGACGTAGAATTATTGATTAAAAAAGCTAATTACTCCAGAGCTCCTGGACCAGATGGCATTTCCAATGCCATGATTAAGGTCACACCGGAAGACTGGGTTCCTTTTATCTTTGAACTATTCAAACAGATCATGAAAACAGAAGTTATCCCTAGCTCTTGGAGATCAGCAATCATTGTCCTGATTTATTAGAAAGTCTCTAAAGATCATAAACAAATTATAGGCCGATCGCCTTGCTAGACTCAGTGAGCAAACTAGTCGGAGGCTTCCTTCTGTGACAGCTACAGGCCTGGATGAATAGCAACAAAAGAGACAACCTGCGACAAACAGGGTTCACAAAAGGGGTTGGAACAGATCTCAACCTCTTCCTGTTAAATCTTCTCAAACTCATTGCCCACAAAATCAACATGAAGATTTATTTAGCATTTGTGGATTTAAGAAAAGCTTTTGACAGCATAAACCGCCAAATGCTATGGTCCAAAATGGAAGCTTGACACTGCCCTTCCGACCTACTTGTAGCAATCAATTCACTCTACCATGCCACCAGCGTACGTATTTGTCTAAATACACAAGGGCTCCTAACTACACAGATCAACACGTTTAGAGGTTCAAAACAAGGATGCCCCTTGGAAGCGACCTTGGTTAACCTATTCTTATCAGATAAAGAGATCCATCTAAACAAGGCTATCATGTCCCCTCCCAAAATAGGAGCACAGCATCTATCAAGAATTATTCATGCAGATGATGTGGTTTTGATTGACACCACGCCTATTGGGCTACAAAGGGCCCTAGATAGCCTCCATGACTATTTATCTTCAAATGGCCTGATGATGAACTAAGCAAAAATGTACATAATGGTCCTCAGGTCCTGAGAATCACAGCATAGTAGTGCCTTCAAATGGTACCTTGATTGACAGTTGCTGACAATAATAAACAAAGTGATCTATCTGGGTGCTTTGATCACTAACAATAAGGTAGACATTGCAAGACAGATGTCTCTAAAGGCAAAACTGAGAACCTTAATGGCCTAAGGTTGTCTAATCCACAAGACATATGGCAAATGTTCACTGCTGCCCATTCTAACATTTTATAAAGCTAAAGTTATGTCGATACTACTGTACGGGACTGAAGGCTTTTTGTGCACCCAATGGGAAATCTTGTCTTCCCTAGAAGGAACTTTTTGGAGAAAGATTCTTGGTCTCCCCATTTAAATCCTGACTGCAGTAATTAGATTTGTTCTCGATCTAATTGCATTAGCAGCAAGGTCACTATGGAAATCACTCGTTCTATAGAAAATGAACATCGCGTAGGCCAACCAAACCATACCAAATTATTGGAGAAGCTTTGAAGAACAACAGTCTTAAACTATTGACTCAGTGGGGCAACTGTTGTCGAGCTCATCGGACACACCTGCAAATAGACCTTGCCACCTTGATAAGCAATCCGGCTAAGACCAAACATAAAGTCTGGCACGATGATTGAATCAAGACCCAAAAGACAAGAATGCATGCTCGTAACAGCCTTGAGAGCAGAAAACAAAATTTGGAATTACTTGCCTAAATACCTTATCAAATTTCCCAATAGCTGGAAACGAAATCAGTACATGCGGTTCAGACTGAATCTATTTCCCACAAACCGGCTCCTACAAATCTATAAGAGAACAACCAACGCGGAATGCCACTTTTGCTTCAAACCTGGAGAAATAGAGTTGTTAAAACATATAACACTATTTTCTATGGGTTGGACTGATTTGAGAACTAATTATTTGGGAAAATGGGCAACAGTTGCTTGTCACGGCGAAGCAGAGGTTTTGTGAGCTCTCCTTTCTCAATGAGACAATTATCCCACTATCTTCTGCCTTATACAATAGCCTTTGGAAGCCTCACAACTGTCTCTTGAGTGTGGATATACAGACCTCCCACTTTAGTGACTTTAGATATCTTTTCAGGTATAGATGGTTTCCTTCTTCTTCCTTTCTTCTTTTTTTCTCTTTTTTCAGAAAATTGTGACAAAGGTTTGTAATAACCCAAGAGTCTATTAAATAAAGAATACAAAACAACACACACAAAAATCTATCCAATTTTGGGCTTGCCAACCTCATCAGATTGGAGGCTCAAGTAACTTTCAGGAATTACATTTGTGATGTAATTTTTGATGTCCTGGGTGTTAGCCCGAGCAGGGCACGGTGGTGGCGAGAGTGTTGCTTAGCTAACGATCATTGGTGAATTTCTGGGGGTCTTCGGTTTTACTTGTAACCATAACGTCCCTTTAATAATGTTTTTCCACTGTTTTCATAGGTTTGAATTTGTGCAACTTAACCATAACATCCCTTTAACAAAGTTCTTTCATTGAATTTCACAGGTTTTTACCAGTCTCTCCTTAATTTGCTTCATGTTCCTTATACAATAATCACCCCCATTGTAGCAGCTGTAGATTCCCCGGACAGTACTAAAGTCTGCGGATAACAGGTAGCGTCAACAAAACCCAGAAGCAAATGGGACAACAGAACCTTTTGTACCCTTCAACCAACAAAAACCTATACATAAAACAACAGTACTTATATTTACTACGCCCAAACATACCTTTTTGTACAATTCAACATTTCAAAATGTAAAAACTATTTTTTTTATTTAGCACACAATATCATGGAATGCACCAGGCACAAACCATAACTTTACACCTCATATTATTAGTTCAGTACAACTTTTCATACCGACTGAGATACACCAGCAGCTCATTGCAAAACAAACTCTCCTCAAATAGTAAGTACAGTGTATTGATTTCTCTATTATTATCATTCATTATATAAATATTTCTCATAAGCAAATATCACCATTTTTTTATTTTACCAGAAATGGCAAACACACTTTAGTGGGTAGAAGAAAACTTTCCCAAAGAATAAGTGAGTGATGATGACATCTCTAAGGGTATAAAATACATCTTTCAATGTAAACAAATAATGTAATTTAAACACAGCACATTGAAATAATAATTTCTTTTTTTCTTATTGTACATACTTTACTTGAAGAAATTACACCACATATTAATTATGAAGAATTCCAACAATCAGAAAGACAATCCCAATCCCCAACTGTACACAATGAAATGATGATCTTGTCTACAAACTTGAATGAACTTAGCAATGACTTTAAAGAACTTGTAAATGATGATAAAAATCATGTTATTAGAAATGTTTATTATCACTGTCCTTTTTACACCTGTACCCCTTTCTCCCAGCAATCACCCCAATCAAATTCACAAAATATAAGTCAAAGTCGGTTTGATGAAACTTCTCTCGTTTCCTCCCCGATGACGACTTTCTAGAAACATTATTACCATTTAAATATATCGCATAAGCAAATATCACCATTTTTTATTTTGCCAGAAATGGTAAACACACTTTTTTAGTGGCTAGAAGAAAACTTTCCAAAAGAAGACATTAGTGATGATGAAATCTCTAAGGGTAAACAATACATCTTTCAATGTAAACAAATAATGTAATTTAAACATAGCTCATTGAAATAATACTTTCTTTTTTTCTTATAGTATATGCTTTACTTGAAGAAACTACACCACATTTTAATTATGGAGAATCCCAACAATTAGAAAGACAATCCCAATCTCCAACTGTACACAATGAAATTATGAACTTGTCTACAAAATTGGATGACCTTAGCAATGACTTTAAAGAACTTGTAAATTATGATACAAATCATGTTATTAGAAATGTTTATTATCACTGTCCTTTTTGCACCTGCCCCACTTTCCCTCAGCAATCACCCCAATCAAATTCACAAAATATAAGTTAACAAAACTTCTCTCCCTCCCTCCCCGATGATGACTTTCTAGAAATTCCAAATTCTCCCATTTATGTTTCCCATTCCGAAACCTCATCCCTTTCATAAATATATTTATTTTGTATACTATAAATATCTTGTATATTATTCTGCGATAAATTCCATTAAAAAAAACAATTAATATAATAGTTTGCAGACCATACAACTGTTTGGGGGTCTGTTTACGAAAGGGCTGCTTGCGGACATCGCGCTGTGTCCAGACATGTCCAGTCTCGCATTATGCACTTTTAATTAGTCTGTGGACAGCGCGCCCGATTGCTGACATCCAGGCGCATGCACTCGGCATCTCCTGCTCGAGGGGATCTGCAGACACCTGTTGCCCGCCCGGACATCCCCAGATGTCAGCATGTGACCGCAGCATAACTACATTTCCGCGGCAGTGTCTGTTACCGCGGACAGTTTGAAGCAGCATTTCTGGCCAAATTGAAATGTTACCCTTCCAGAGCTCCTAGACCCATTCATAGTTGACCTGTCAACTTTTTACAACTTTCCAAGGCCTATTTTCGACTGGGTTGTCCATGGACAGTCACAAGGTCCGTGGATGGTTCTTCTGAAGGGACCCACCCATTACTTTTAGACATTTTCAATCCCTCAATCCAGGAGAGAGCACCTGAAGGCACCTGCTTTGCATACCACTTACGACCTTCACCATTGGCATTAGTCAAGGCCATCCCTCCTCCCCTGGGGCCACCACCACCACCACCAGCTTCATGGCCTGGACAGGGGAACAGGCACAGTGATGTGGAGGAGGATGACGAGGAATAGGAAGATGAGGTAGAGGAAGTTTCTACCTCCAGCACCCGGAGACAGTCATCGGTGTTGCTGTTTTTTTCCACCGTTGGGGGTGTACTGAAGGCTCGGGGTGCCCAGGTGAAGTACGGGGTCGTACTCAGTTGTGGACAACCTGGGCAGTACTTCTTTGTGAACACCTCCATGTGCTGCTACACTAGATCCAACCACCCAGTTTCTCTGAGAAAGGCTGTTCCTTTCTCAGGGACAAGTAGGTTATTGTCCTCTACCCCATTTCCCTCAACCGCCCCTGCCACCAGAGAGGCTACTCTGTTGGGGCAGAAGGCTGTCAATCCTTACCTTTTGAAGGTCACAGTTCTCTGCATGTACTGTTACACACTGCTCTGCAGGGGCAGCAGTTTCAGAGTGCTTTTGAGGCTTTAGTCAAGGAGCATAAGAAACACTGCCCCCTGCCTTAGATTTAAGGCAAGCCCAACATCTTCCCCTGTCCACCTGTTCTTCCGTATCTGTGGTTGGTGCCCCTTCCCTGCCTTCCATCCCTTCCCTCCGCCACCTTATCACTTTGCCTCTCCTACAAAAAAAGAAATCCCCCAAAAATATAATAGCCAGAAAGAAAAGAAAAAAGGTTCCTTTTAGAGCCCCCTTCCCAGTTAAAAAATAGAACTAAAGAAAAATCACAGTCCCTTCGTAGCCTGCATGGCCGCGGACAGTACGGTACTCTGCGGACACCTGGAAATTTCCAGGCGTGGTGTGAGGGAATTAAAATCATTTTAATTCTTTTTCATTCAAAATAGTGTCTCTTAAAAGAACCTTTTTTTGTAAATGTTGGGGGCTTTTATATACTGAACTAGCAAATGTTCTACTGAGCTTACTTATTTTTTCTAACTTTCCCAAAAACTGCTTTTAATTTTTTCTTCTGTTTTTGCTTTTTATTTACTACAACTACTAAAAAATACTTCATTACAAATTTCATGTGTTCACAAAAACCTGGTTCGATGCATTTTGGATATTCAACAGAAAAATCAGATTTTCAACATCCGTCAAATGCACTCCATCTCCTCGAAAAATATCCACAGTATCAATCTTGACATTTTCATTGTGAATAGATCTAATTCCAACATCCTGTAAAGAAGCGCATACAGCTTTGTTTACATTGCACCTTGCTTTCTTGATTTGTGGACAAAATAAATTAGAACGTTTCAACCTTTGTCTTTGAGCTATCCGAGAAATAACAATCTTTGAATGTGGAAACAGTTCCATTAACTTTGCAAATGTATCCTTCATATTACTTTTGCCCAAACAAACCGTCCAGTGTACAAATAGACGTGCAGCACAATATGTAATGTACACCAACAATCCTTCAAATCTTTACGACAATTCCTCAATCACTATTTGAAACTAAAAGACTAAAGTAGAATTAAAACTTTGCAAACCATAGACTCCTTCCCAGTGTGCATCCACGCTGGACTGCAAGGCCATTCGTTATACTGCATTTCAGGAATTGCTTGCAAAAGCACCTTCCACCACATCAAAATGTTAGCAACACACCATTCCGCTATACAAAAGCTTGTGCATAGACTGTACCATGCAAAAACTCCTGCTCTAGAACTGCACAATTTAAATAACATTCACCTACATGAAACATGAGAAATAGAGCACATCCAAAGTAAATATTTTGGAACTGAAGTTGACTTAGAAAATTCAGTAACTTTAGAAAACAATAGCAAAAACCTCACAAACACCAACCTCCTTAAAAACACATACAAAACACATACAAAAAAGAAACAGTTAAGTTTCATAACACATCTGCTGAAATACCAGACCAAGTATGTGTCGCTTGTCACAGAACTTTTCATAAAGAGAGCACAAAAATTTTATATACGGCATACAAAATAGCAGGCAATGAGGAATCACAATGGTTCCAATTAGCTTTATATATAACAACAGAAAATTAATCCATATTAACTGACCCCTCAATAGTTTGAACATGCTGCAATGCACAGCTTGACAATAACCAAGTGCCATCACATGCTATCATTAATACCTTAGAAATATGTCAATTTCCAAAAGCACTCCCACAACCTAACCTGTATGAGAGCATTACAATCCAAACAGTACACCCATTTCAAGCTATAATACGCCTTCAACCAAAAAGAGCAACATTGCCTTCATCCGATTTACTAAAAGGCATTTGTGGCAAAATAGAATATTTACCATTAGATGTTAAAAGAACATTCAGAAACTCTAGGAGTACAATGGCCAATAGATCAACCTTTAATTGTACTAGTTAATGGTGTACCAACAAAAGACAAAAGAATTTGGCAACAACTAGTTGACTTAAACAAAGTTAGACAAGCCATACAATACCTCAAAAAAACAATGAATACTACAAATATATAAACATAAGAGAAAGCACCCAAATAATTCAAGATTCACCACAAACTGGCCAATATGAAAGTGTAGTTCCTGTTACTGGAGTCAACATTTTAGACCAGTATGCAATTCACCCACTACACTCCAAAGACACCATAGAAGATGCATTATAAACATATAAAATGCCTCAAGCCAAAGGATCCCCAATAAGCATATGGGATAAAAGTCTAGAAGTACATTATTTTCCTCTACTCTTTCCTACAGGAAAAGGACGAAGATATGATGAAAGACGCACACAAATTACTGCATCAGAATATCACTTTTTACAAATGTATTCTGAAGACCCCAGATTCAGACAAAATGTAGAATATATTTTCCACCGCCTGTTTGAAAGTGAACTAGCAACTCTATTTTATGGAGTTGCACACACATTAAAAAAGGCTCTAATGTCAGCTACCCAACTGCTTCAAAATATCAAAGACAATGATGATGTTTTGAAGTCAAGTATTACAAATCTCTTGGCAAACATGTGTGGTACAATACTGGTTCCGACGTCTTGCTGATGTACGTTGTATGCTAAGGAACCTAGCCTCAACCACATGGTTTGTTACTTTAAGTCGTGCAGAATATGCATGGGATGACTTGCACGACTTCTTACACACTGCAAACCAAAATAAAGAGGGAACAGATAAAACAACAGCAGAAGAACTCTGTTCTCTTGACTCCGTCAATGTATCAAGGTACTTTCACCATCGCTGCATTGCCATGCTGCACTTTATCTGCAGTAAAACTACCCCTCCACTTGGAAAAGTTGAACACTTATTTTGGAGAAATTAATACCAATCCAGGGGAGCACCACACATCTAGATGCTTTTATGGATAAAGGATCCTCTCAAATTTGGCCATGACAGTGATGCCACTGTTTTACAATTCATTCAAAAACATTTCAATTGTGACATCCCTTCAGAAACCACGCATAGCGACCTACGTACACAAATCTTAGACTTCCAAAACATATGTGTGGCAAATAGTGCCGATGTCGATATAATAAAAAGGTAAATACTATACCAAATGTCACCTTGGCCTCCCTAGACCAGTTTGCAAAAAAGGACAAGTAAATAGCCTGATGTCTTCTGTTAGACACAGTGTAAAAGGAAAATCCCTAAAACACATACAACATTAAAAGGGGAAAAGCATCCAAGTACATCAATGATTACAATGTAATCATTGCCCTCTTGTAGAATGCAAATATAGACATAAAATACATTACAGACAATTTCACTGCAGTTGCAAGATATGTCACAGCCTCGCCCAACAAAGCTGATACAACTGCTAAAAGACCTCTGGGATGACATACCATCTGATAAAACACTATCACAAAAATAGTACAGTTTTGATATAAAAATGCTCTCCCATAGAGAATGCAGGTGCTACAAAGCTACAGACCATTTAACAGGTACACCATTATATGAGAAATCTGAAAACATTGTCTGGCTAAACCTTGGTCCAGCTTCATCACGAAAAAGAGTACTGAAATCCTACCAAGAGATAGAAACAATGGCCACAAATTATCCCAATAGCCAGGACATTTATAAAACAATGTAATTGTCAAATACTACCCAAACAGAAGTACTGTTTCGGAAAACGTGTATCTGTATGACATAACACAAAATGAATCCTACAAAAACAATTTCACACCAGATGTAACAACTGGCAAATATTCAGTCTCAACTTGTGAAGGAAGCATAGTAAAACGTACCAAACCCAGGCTAATTAATCTTAAAAAGCTATATTCTAAATCTCTGCAACATACAGAACTGTATTACATGGCCATTCTACAACTTTTTAAAACTTGGAGAAAAGATGAAGAATTATTAGGTGACCATGACGCAGTTGACGCTGCATTCAATGCAAATGAAAGCAGTATAACAAATGTCCATTTTAAACAATACACACAAATGTTGGTCACTGAACGCCAACAAGAGTAAGAAATTGAAGCTCTACTAGAGAGACACTCCTGAAGGCCTCAACCTTCTCTTACAGGAAGCCAAGAACCACTTGGAGAACCACTGATTCTAAATGAAGCAGAAATAGCCATGACTGAGGTAGAAAATAGGAAGCGTACGAAAGTGTTGCCCAGATAACTAAGACACAGACAAGTATGCCATTTTTTCCCATGTCATAATAACGACTTACTGTGACTACTGCAACGTCCACTGTTCCACTCTGCTTCCATTTGTACATCCCGATTCATTAATTCATTACGCTTTTTACATAGTGATTACTGATTCATTCACTGTGCTTTTAAACACAAGAAGGTCAATTTCCTTTAACTATTTCTGTCCCTCCCTATCCCATTTCTCTTTTCTGAATGTTTGTTTCCCCGTTGTTTTCATGAACTAAGCAGAAGGTTTCCTTCACTAATACAGAGCGGCCTATTGATTTTTAGTTTCTCTGTACTATTTAGTAACAATGCGGTAGGGGGATCTTTGTGCTTCCTACTTCATTTATCACACTTTTAACTGTGTGTTATCCGATTCATTCACCATGCTTTTAAACACAAAGAGGTCAGTTTCCATTAACTATTTCTGTCCCTCCCTTTCCCATTTCTCTTTTCTGAATGTTAGTTTCCCCGTTGTTTTTATGAACAAAGTGGGCGGTTTCCTTCACTCGTACACAGTGTTTTATTGATTTATAGTTTCTTTGTGCTATTCAGCTCAATATGGGCAGGGGATCTTTTGTGCTTCCTACTTCATTTATCACTCTTTTAACTGTGTGCTTCTTGATTAATTCACCACGCTTTTAAACACATGGAGGTCCGTTTCCATCAAATATTTCTGTCCCTCCCTTTCCCATTTCTCTTTTCTGAATGTTAGTTTCCCAGTTGTTTACATGTACAAGGCGGGCGGTTTCCTTCACTCGTACACCACCTTACCACCTCAACTGTATATGTGACCATTATCTGATTGTCTTTCTTTTTATTACAAATGATTCTTTTAACATTATTATCATGGTTGCAAAATCATAAAACCTTTGTTTTCTACATTGCAATGTGCATATACACCACTGTTTCCATTTTTCATGCATGCAGGCATGTAAAACCAAAAAATTAAAAATAAAACCATTTGTTACGGCTTGACTAGAGAGCGAATACAATGCTTTCGGTCCTTCGCATCTACTAAGAATGGTAACTTTTACAATTATATATAGTAAATGTCAAAATGATTAACTCTCCTTAAACTTGTCTACATCCTGCTGATTGTGAGGCCTGGTTTCCTTATCTGCACTCTTCGTGCACAAAATCTATGTTGTTGCGGCATCGCTGTGAATGTCCTCAGCATTTTCAAAGGCAACATTTTCGGTGTCACAGTAACAACATATATTCTAGAAAATACCATATATCAATCTAAACAATCTGAACCAGACTTGTCACTGCTCAAATCACAGCTAAATGATGAACAACTCACCATGTATCTACACGTCACTCAAGAAATTGAACATGGTTTTAAACATGAAACTAAAACGTCCAACTGTAAAAATTATAAACCTCTGCTTCTGTAAGCAACTGGGGAAGCTGGTTCTGGAAAAATGTTCTTAATTAAAATAATCAGCGCATTTCCGCAAGACTTAACCAACAACAACCTTTCAGCTGTTCTAACAGTCCACACAGGTTTAGCTGCTTACAAAATAGGAGGTGTAACTTTACACTGACTACTACTCCTCTCAGTAGAATACCAAACCAAATTAGAGTACTGTAAATTATCAGCAGAAGCTGCTACAGAAGTACGCAGAATTCTGAAACAAATGAAAGTACTCCTGATATATGAAGTAAGCATGGTTTCCACCCTCATGTTGGCTTTAATTAATCTCAGAATGCAAGAAGTCCTAAAAAACCGACTACGAAGAACTGTTTGGAGGAAAACACCATATTGTTTTCAGAGACCTCCTACAGTTAACACCAGTAGGTCAACCTATTTTTAAAACATTAGGACACAAACAATGCCGTAACACACTCAGCAGCATTGGAAATGTAAATCTCTGGCAACATTTTGACTACAGAGAACTAACTCAAAACATGTGTCAGTCTACTGATCTCACCTATGCTAACATTTTAAAAAGCATTAGAGCTGGTCTGCTTACTAGAGATGCAAAATCCATCTTAAAAACTAGATTAATCCATGGGCTCCATGGGCAAACACATTTGCCCCTGATGTCATTGAACAATTAACTCAACAAACTATAAAATGCATGTCTGTAATACCAACCCTTGCAAGCTGTAGTAAATTCAACGATAAAATGTTGCAAAAAGAAAGTGAACCAATACTGCATTACAGCTCCACAGATAAACTAGAAGTGCACGGTATGATACTATAGCAACAGCATGGCCAAATAGCTTAGAAATATGTGTCTCTAATACAGCTGGATTAGAAAAAGTAGTAACTCTGTGTCTAAAATGTAACATTGATGTAGAACAAGGTTTAGTCAATGGAGCAATTGGTACAGTTGTTGATTTACAAACATATCCACATGACAACAACATTGAGTTTGTCAACATCCACTCTGGCAAACTCACAGAAGTTTAAAAAAATAGGCCACACAATAGCAGGTTTCCCTCTTTTCAAAGACATGTAAATACGTAGAGAACAACTCTCTCTATCTCTTGCATATGCTCTCACTATTCTCAAATCGCAAGGTCTAACCCCAGATCATGCATTGATTGATATTGGCAGCACAGTCCTCAAAGAAGGTCTGAGTTACGTAGCACTTTCATGTCTCCATACACTCAATGGTTTATTCCTAGTTAACTTTGATGCAAATAAAGTCAATACTGACATTCCTTGCATCCTAGAATACAACAGGCTATATGCACAGTACATCCCCCATATAGATATGTATTCTGTACCTCAAAAAAGGAAACCTTTCATACATGTGGAAACATACATGCTCTCTCTGCAACTATGTTTCACAAGAGATCATTTCTAATGAACGATTTGTGTATGCATCCATACCAAATTGTGAATCCATTCCCATTTCATCAGCTTCTGCAGAATGCAAATTATGGCATTTTATGCCCTTTTATGCAATTCAGACAATCGTTCCAGCATACAAATAAACTCACATGGGCAATATGTGATATTAATGCTTCTAAGGAACAATGCAGATGGTACCAAAAATAACTGTAAGCTTACTAGCTTCACACTCGGCCAAGTATCTCTTGGCAAGAAAACCTTCACAACAGTAGGCATAATCTACAACGCTGGTGGCACAGCAACTTCAGACCACTATACTGCATATGTCAAAAAATAAGTTGTTGGTTTGAATGTAACAACACTTCGGTTGATCCAAAACATAGGTTATCAGAAAATCTAACAAATGCCTACTTAATATTCCTTCAAGTTTAGTACAATACACAGTTAAAATACACCAACGGGTATCTAACTACATCCATAATACAACAAAAGTAATTTTAAAATCCAATATAGTTAGAATATGCCAATGGGTATATAACTACTTTAAAACTACTTTTCATTGTAGTACACTTCAAATATGCCATCACAGTTATTATTACTGCAAAACGTCTTGTAAACTCCAATATAGTTAGAATATGCCTAACTACTTTAAACATGCCCTTAACTACAACACACTTCAAACAAACATCCTATCACACTTACACTCACATAATATATCCATTGTATCAAACACAAGTATTCTGTAACATGTAAATTCTTTAGAACTATGTAAATGCCAAAAACTGCATATAAATACGGTGTTTCTTTTTAATCCACTATGGATTTCTTTTCCCAATGACCCAATGATTATTTCACGTCCATACAACAACAGTGTACCACACACTAATATTGTACCAAAGTGCATAGAATGTACTATTTATGAGGGTCTAAAAAGGAAATCTATTTGTACAATTGTATGCAATTAAAGGTTTTAAACTATCTTTTTAACAAAGTATACTTTCTTTCACAGAAAAAGAACCAGAGATTCCAGCTTAGTTATTATATGCAACCAAGTTACCATACCCAGTATTATCCTATTTTATTTCTTCACAAAGAAACAACTACAGATTCCATAAGCACTATCCTCAATTCTATGACGATCATGAATACCAAATACACTTCAATTATATCATTGCACCATATTACAAATACTGTGTACTCCCCCTACAGTGCCTATAATTACTACATAAACATATTATTATGTTGTGGCCAGTGTCCAGATTCTGGCCCCCAAGACTCTGGCCACTGGCCACAACCACCAAAATAGAATTAAAGCATATTAAAAGTACGTATAATACACCTTCAAATAACAAGACTCACTCTGAACCTCCCCACTCCCAATGATGACTGCGGACTTGGTGGCAACCGTACTGCTTTTTTTCACCTATATAACCATCTCCCTACCACATTTTTTCCACTCCCCCACACTTTCCAGGCTCTCTTTCAGCCACAAAGTAATCCCAAATGTAATTTCCAGACTTTCTTCTCACTGCATTGTCAGTGGACAACGGCTGCTGTCCAGGTATCCAATATGGTGACCGTTTAAAAAATGATGATGCACCTCATGTTTTTGAGCATCCAATCAGCATGCGTCTTTGATGTCTGTGGACAGGAAGCTAAATCCTGATTGGCCCTGGGGCATCCATGGACTCTGAATCAGGAAATGAGTCTGCAGGCCAGACCCAGATATCACTAATTTAGTTTGACCTACTTTTTGGGCATTTTTCAAAACATTACTGGACAGATTTACACTACATTTGCAAAATCACGCTTTTGGAACCAATTCGCCTCTCCTCCTACAAGATTGGTGAAAATCCATACAGTGGTTTGGGCTGTAGGCGTGAGAAAATTCTTCTTCCGCTGTGTCTATAAGGATTTCAAAAGTGTTGGGACCCCCCAATTAACTTTGTCCCCCTGGACGAAACTGCACCAAACTTCGCTAAATCATTCCGAGGTGGCCAAATACTTTTCTTTCAAAGTTTGGTGGGGATTCGTTGAATGGCACCAAAGTCATAAGCCTCCCAAAAAGTGCTCTTTCTATGAGTTGAGCAACTTAACCATAACTACTGTGAGAAACCTGAAGGTGTCTCCCTAGCTAGTCCCCGGGGATCTGTTATCCAGGTGGCCAGGACATGGCATTCGCTATTCGATCCAGTTCCTGGTGGTGGACCATTGAGGGAGGATCACCTGGATGGGGGGTCCTTGGGGAGTGGGAGTGGGACACCGGCAGGTGAGACGCGGCATCCCCCTTCCTTCAACACATTTTCCCCATCCTACAACATAGGATATTCCAAAACACTGCTTCCTACTTTTTCCGACATGAACACTTTTAGACAACATGAAAGACAACGGACTAACACCAGGGTCGTTTACCTGACATGTCCCAATACAAGGGTCAGGCAAAGTCAGGCAATTGACCACAATCACACACACCTGACGGCCCTTTCCCTTCCCTACAGGGATAAAAGGTGGAGCACGAGAGCACAGTTCGAGCAAGGCAGACCGCACGACGTAAGAGCTAACTCAGCACGGCAATTCAAGAGGATGAAAATGATGGTGGATACCAAGAGGGTGACAATGAGAGAAGCGACCTTGCACTTTCCGACCAAGGCCTGTGAAACCTCTGCATAAGGAATCATAAGACTGTGAACAATAGCCAATGTGTGTTGCAGCAGATGTCAATGGTACACAAGACCCTCCTCCGCTGATTACCAAGCCGGGAAAAGACGTTTGTCTCTGTGGTACCAACCTTGACTCCAAAGAGAAAGAAAGCCAAGTGGTTCATCACAGCCGGTGAGTCGAGGAGAGAGTCGATAAGAAACCGAACTGTGTTGAATGGAAATTATCAAATGGCTAATTTGAACTGTGAAAGGCTTAAAGACCTAATGACGAAACATGGTAAAACCAACAACAGAGGAGTCTGGTACCACGTGAGTGTTCACGTAGGTGACTCTGGGTGATTGCCTGATGGTAGAAACTACCATAACCAGAAGGCCTTGGGAGAAGGCAAGAAGAGGTCAAAGTGGTCATACAGGAATCTTGTAAAATACTCTATACAGTCGAAAGTCTTTGACCGACAGAAAATTGTGAAGCTACGGGAAATTAATCCTGCTTTGTGAAAATAGTCCATGAACAGTGTGTTGCAAAGTCTGGCAAGAGAGAACCCAGCAGAGGGATACTAACAAGAAGGGACGAAGCCTGAAGTCCCATGAACAGTGTGTTGACGGGCGTGAACCCGACCGAGGAACTGAACTGTTTTACTAAAGTTGGCAAGCGTGAACCCGGCAGAGGCAAAGCCAACAAAAAGGTGCGAAGCCTGAAGAACTGTTTAAAAAGAAATTAAGATTTGTGAATGAAGGACTACTGTAAGACCAGGAGAAATGGATTGTCCCCCTTGGCATTTGGATCCAATTCCCACTGAGGGAGATACAGAGGTGAAGAGTCATCACCCAAAGTCCATATGGAAAGGAACTTTTTGTTTGTCTGTTTTGTTGAACACATCAGGCCCTGGAAGGCAAGAGACTTTTCATTGAAAGGAGACTTAACCATTGAAGAACCTGATCGCTGATACGGAACTGTCGGCTCGTGATGGGAAAGCTAGAACTTTAGGGTACTGTGCTCAGGAGATCCACTTTGTCCCGTTCTCAGAATGTGGGGACATACAGGTGCATGTGTGCACAAAATCATCATGAGATCACAGACCCAATTGCATAAATGTATCACAACTTGTCATAGGTCCATATCAGTCTGAGCAGCTGTATAGTAAACAATACAATGGTTATCACTTTTCTAGGTGTCATCATAGATATAGAGAAGACATATTAGAAATAATTTTGATCCACACCGGTGGGTATTACACAGGTTAACTAATGTGTGTATCCATTAATGTACCAGTGGTGCTGTTCCTGTAGAAGACCCAGAGGGGATTAAGGGTGTCCTTAGGGTGTCTATACGGATGTGACCACTTTCTATGTTTCTTCGAATTAAAAAAACACAAAAAACAAAATCATTTAGCCCACATAGACGGCTGAAACACCTGGTGTAGACGCACCTTTTAAAAAAAAAAGAATCACAGTGTATTGTCACTATTCTCGGAATGAACTTTGTAATTTTTGTTGTCGATGTCTTTGTAAAATGTTCAATAGTTCTACGTATGACACGGTCCATCAAGCCATGGCAGTGAAGGCTTTATTTTCAGCTCCAGTACACAAGAAAATGGATTAATCATTGTTCATGTTTTTGTTCTTGTGCATGATATCCTGTATGATTATGAGAAATTATGTGTCATTTTGAGTAGTGTATTTGGTATAATTATATATAAAAAAACAAGCAATTACCCTGTCTGGGTACTAAATATTGAGTGTTGTGGATATTTTTTGGTCTATGACCATAGGAAAAAGCGGCAGTACCAAAGGTAATTCCTCTCGACCTATTCAATTGTTTTCTTGTTCCATGAGTAGCCCTCCTGGGCAGAATATGGTCCACACCAGGAGCCCAAATATTTAGAAATCTAATAAAACAACACATAGACAGCTTTATATGGATCGTGTTTTTTTCATGCATGTGTGTCATGGAAAAACTTCCTAGAAGTGTTTCCATCCATCCCGGCAGGATGGATAATTTACATGTGTTGCAGGATGTCCAGAAGTCGATCCTCATCCATTTCTAAATACACTCATTCATAAACATTTTGCTTATTCCAAAAGTACCCTGTTCCTTTTTTTACCAGGCCTTTGGGTGTTACAGTCGTCCTGATGTTTTTCTTTGCCTGGATTTCATCAGATGTTTGCTTCTTGTTTCATCATTTCTTTGTACATACGTATATTGATTAAAAGGAATGCTGTGCACTCACCTCCTCGGTTTCATCTCCATTCTACTTTCCATTTCTCTTTGTTGTGCCCAGATTTTTCAGTTATTTTGAACATATCCCCTTGTTGCATTAGTTCAGGTCATCTATGACCCAGCATTCTAAGTACTGGATACTTTGGGTTGTTGGTACCACATGCAAGTTGCAGTAAAGTATTTACTATCAGATGATTATGGGGAGTGTGATGAAGTATCCTCCCTGACCATGTGCACTGATGATATGAAGGTTGTGGGGCTAAATGATGTTGGACCCAAAGGAGGTACACAGGAGATCTGCTCCCCCCTCCACCTCCAGCAATGCCCAAGAACCTCACAGTGTAATGTCAAGGTTTTGTTCTGTGCTTTCCTCTCTGTTACACACATGAGCTTGACCGCTACTTAAATGAGTGACAACCAGTATCAGAGCCATTGAAAGTGTGGAAATAATTATGTTGGATCAAGTCAGAGATTTGATTTATTACAAGGCCCCTGTGATCCTTTACTATGGGTGTGTGGGGCCCTCGAGTACAGTGGAGTACATATATATGGCCTTGCCTGGTCTGACTGCACCCTATCTATGGGGAATCCAAACAGAAATCACCTTTGACTAATAGACAGAGAATAGCCCCCACCAATCCCTGCCCTCAGTCAGTGATGAAGGCTAGAAGAGAACAGTTATGCAGGAGACATTACTGGTGGTGGGGCCATCACAGTATACAAATAGCCAGCATTGCTAGCCGGGGTGAGGCTGCAAAGGAGATAGTGACAGGCAAAGTCAGAAATAGCCTTGAAGGAGATTGAAAGGAGGTTGACAGAGGAGTGATGAGGAGCATAAGAGGAAAAATAAGGAGGAGGATTAGAGGAGGAGTGATGAGGAGTACTGGAGTAGATGTGTCACAGATGGCCTCAAAACACACCAACTCACCTATATAAGGTTCAAGAGTTTTTATTAACTTTGTTTTCATGGGCTCAATTGCCATTGCTCTCTCGCTATCCTAGGGATGGGAGATCCCACCCTGACAGGGCTTCCCTCAATTCCCAGACTGCTTCTAGTGATCAGTAACCCCATCTATCTAAAATCTGCCCGTCTTCTTGTGATGTCCAAAAGGCCTTATCTGTATAGTCTCCCACAGGGAACAACTAGGGATCCTATTCAGGATTTCTCCAGGAGATGGTTATGGGTTTTGCCTTACATACAACGGGGTGTTCAGAAAATCCTGGGAGTTGGGTGAAGAATGAGAACATGCTGTTCTTCGCTCTCCCTGTTCATTCTTCACCCTTTCTTTCCTCTCCCTGAATCTCTATCTCTTACACTCCATTTGGCTTCCTACTCTCTTGCACTATGTTCCATCCACAGTCTCGCCACTCTCTCCCTGATCATGTCTACCTTTCTGACTTTCTCCCTCTACAGTCTCTCTCCACCCTTTCCGCTCTCCTTCCTCCCACTAATTCTACTTTCCTCTCAACACTGTATTACTAATTTCCACTGTCCACTCCACTAGTACCCTTCCCTCCCCTCTCCACCCCACTACAACTCTCCCCTCTCCAACACTACACACCCCACTTCACAACCACGCTCCCCTCTCCCACTATTCTGCTACCATTACCCCATCCACCACTAGTCAGTCAATCTCCTTTCACTCTCTCAGACATGCTTTCAATCACTCCCTGCCTTCACAATACCACTCCCCCTCACACTACTCGCACCCACATTCATCCTCACCTTTTTCAGAATTCTCCTTCACACTCCTCCAAAACATCCTTTCTCATTCTTGTCTCTTGGTCACCACCTACCCCTCCTCTGACCTCTCCTGAACAACCCAGATTTTCCTGTGTCCTGTCCCTGGCTTTATCACCCCCTCCCTCCATCACCCATTGTTCTTTCCTCACTGGTTCTCTGGCCAGTCAGTCCATATCTTCCATGCCCGAGATGGCACACAGACTGGTGAATACATAAAAAGGTGAAATACGTGGTTGGCTTTTACTGTTTACAGCTGATCTTGTGGGCGACTCCTTAGTATTCCTTTTTGATATTACACTTCTTAATTCAGAATTTCAAAAATTATACTTTACACATGATGTCGCAATTCCTCAGAGTTGTCGGTATAAAGCCTATACTGTGATATTGCATTAAATCAAGAAATAACTCTGTGACTCTGTGCCAATTTCTTTCAAAAAGTAATCTGATTTTTATTGAATCAAAAAATGTTTTTGTTTCCTCAATACGCCCTCTATAGGGTCAAACACATAAAGTCAAAAAATCAAAATCGCCCTGTATGACACGTGTTTCGGCTCAATAGAGCCTTTCTCAAATCTGGGCTACTCAGGTGTATTCTAATAATATTCATAACATGATATATCATTGGATAGTTAATTCAAAACATTTGTATACAAACAGATTTGTGTATAATCACAAAATTCCCCCAATAATAGTTCCCCCCCGAATTATGTTCAAGATACCAATTTACAGACAGAGATTAAGGATTGGCAACGGGGAGGATTGTATGGGTCATAAGACAAAACAGGCATTTATGCAAATTGATTATACAAAGCACAAGGGAGGGAAAAAGTAGGTACACAGGGAACCAAACAAACAGAAACAAGAATGATTTGATTCCATCAATTATACAATGTAAAAACCAAAAAATAATAAATAAATGAATTGGAGAAAAAGAGAAAAAAATTGAGAAAAAAATACAAAATTATTGACAATGATTGTATGATATTAATCAATTGAAGTTGTCTGTGTTGTATCTTCAAGCAAATAATGACTTACCCTGAGGTACATGAAATATCCACTGATAGTGTTGCGCTGGTTCAGAATTATATTAGGTTTTATCCCATGCTCCTTCTCTGCCAATTACATATAATTGAATATATTTAATCTACTTCTTCCAATTGAGAGAAGTGAAATATGTATTGTTTACTAAAACTACCTAGTATTACTGAGATATTGACTATAGTCACTCATGCATTCAACTACTATATAAACATCAGTATTACAACCTGTAAAGTTAGCTGAGTAACGTCCCAACACTAAATTGTATGTTTATCTCACAATCTCTGCATAACGTTGTAATCCATGTGTTCGCTTTCTGTGATCAAAAAACTCATCTAATTCTATACAATTATCAAATGCTTGGTGACTGAAAGTTCCTAATTTCACATTGCCCGAAATCTTAAACGTATTGCCTGAAAACAGAGGTTGCTCACCTTCTATCGGCTAATTCACCCGGGTTGGCGTTGTTGGGAACGCCGTCGCCATCTTGGAATCCCTTTTTAAAGCAGTTTCCTTGACGACGCAGCGTATTTCCTTTCTTTATGTCTTCTCTATGCACTCGGCATAAACTATGTATTGTCAACGGAGGTTTAGATGAAAACAAGGCGTCTTATCAACCCTTCAATTAAGCAATCCTCCAAAGAACTGGTTATCTAGTACTGGGTCAGGCAATCTGGTTAAAATATTCAAATATACATTCCCCATTCTTCTGCTCAACTTGAAATGTTGTTTAAGTAATTATACATGGTGACATCATAGTCATATCAACAAAATATACATTTTTGAGTACATTAACCATCACATGATTTGTATACAGTGCTGAAGTTATTAACTTTCCAATTGAACAAGTACATTTATCATATTTCATCATTTTCACATCAACATCTTGTTAGATCTATATGCATATTGCACACTCATAGAAGCAACGCCATTTCAGTGTCTTTGTTTAGGCCTGTTACTGTAGAGTCAAAGTGACAAATGAGTCTGGCTTCTGCTTGCTGTAATGCTCTTAGTCTATCCCCACCTCTTTTAGACATGGTGACTTGTTGTAGTCCAACGAATTTGATCATTTTTTTATCGTCCATTTGGTGTGAGTTCTGCCAGTGCACTGCCAATGGTAAGGTTGGATCTTGGCTCCCAATTTTACTCAGATGCTCTCGAATTCTTATTCTCAGCTCTCTTTTCGTGCTGCCTATATACATTTTATTGCAAACACAGTAATACTGTACACAACATACTTCGTTCTACAATTTATTGCTTGCTTGATTTTCACAGATTTCCCATTCTGATCCTTGAATTCTAATGTTGCTTCACTTGCAAATTTACACATGGTACAGTATCCACATTTTCTGAATCCTATATCTTCTTTCGTGAGCCAAGTATGCATCTTGGATTCTTTAATATCTGGTAGTAATGATGGACTGATTAAAGATTTAAGAGTATTCGCTCTTTTATAGATCAGTGTCGGTTTGTCCCCCACAAATTTGCTTATGTGTTCATCTAACTTCAGTAGAAACCAATGTTTATTCAAAGCTTTCTGAATTTTTCTGTGATCTTTATTGAATTGGGTGATGAACCTAACTTCATCTGGTTCTGAATTTGTAGGTTTGCTTTTCTTAATCAAAGTGTCCTCTTGTGTAAGGGTTTTAATTTTTTCATAAGCCTTCTTGACACTTGACCCTGGATATCCTCTATTCAGAAAATGTGTTTGCAATAATTTGCATTCCTGTTCAAAACTCTTTCCATCTTGACAATTACGTCTTGCTCGTATGTATTCACCCAATGGTATGTTCATGATAGTTGATTTCCTATGGCAACTTGTTGCATGTAGTAAGGAATTAACCTCTGTTGGTTTCCTAAATGTCCCAGTTGTCAGCTGATGATGGGTGACACTTATTGTGAGATCTAGGAAATGTATTTCTCTAGTGTCACAAGTTCCTATGAATTCAATTTCAAAGTGATTTTGGTTCAGTCTATTGGTGAACTCTAAAAATCGATCCTCTGGTCCCTCCCAAATAAGCAAAATATCATCTATGTATCTTTTCCACAATTTAATTCTGGTGCCGTAATCTGGATCATGATAAACGACTTCTTCTTCCAACATACCCATAAATAAGTTTGCTAATGCTGGTGCAAATTTAGTCCCCATAGCGACACCTTTCTTTTGTTGGTATGTCTTGTTTTCAAACGTGAATATGCTGGAATCTAATGCTAATTGTAACATTTCTTTAAGCATTTGTATTTGTTGAAAAAATGAAGCAGAGTCGTTTCGAAAGGTGTGGTCTATTATTGCAATTGCCCATTTATGCTGTATTGACGTATATAGTGCTTTGACGTCCAATGTTGCCAGAGTGAAAGAATCTTGCCATTTGAATGTTTGTAATAGGCGTATCACTGAAGTGGAACCTTGTAAATAAGATGGTAACAAGTTGGCCCTTGGTTTGAGTATTAAATCCAAATATTCTGATAAATTCTCTGTAATCCACTCTATTACACTGAGAATCGGGCGTCCTTCCGGTATTATATCAAAGCATTTGTGAATTTTAGGTAAAAAATACATCATAGGTGTTACAGGGTCATTAATGAGTAAAAATGCTTTTTCATCATCAGAAATCAATCCACTTCTATGCCACATTATTACGGATTCTCTGATTTGTGTGACAATATTTTGTTTTGCAGTTGAGCTGAGACTGACATACCATCTAGGGGTATTCAAATGGTTGTTTGCCATACTCAAATAATCTTTCCTATTCATGATCACAATATTTCCCCCTTTATCAGCCTCTTTGATGACAATCGATGTATCCATTGATAATTCTTTTAATGCTCTTCTTTGTCCAAGTGTTAGATGTTCTTTATTGTATTCAGAGTTTGTCCGATTTTTATTGCAATGTTTAGAAATCCGGTGAAATTCTTGAGTTACTGCCTGGTAAAAGGTATCTATTTATTATGTTGTCTACTGGTAACTGTGGAACAAATTTAGATTTGTTTTTCAATTCACTTGTTGTTAAACTGTCCGGTTGTATTCGTAATTCTGAAAGTAAATTTCTCATCTCATAGTCAGGATCTTCAATTAAGGATCGTAAAACATATGTATCCTCCAGCTAACTTTACAGGTTGTAATACTGATGTTTATATAGTAGTTGAATGCATGAGTGACTATGGTCAATATCTCAGTAATACTAGGTAGTTTTAGTAAACAATATATATTTCACTTCTCTCAATTGGAAGAAGTAGATTAAATATATTCAATTATATGTAATTGGCAGAGAAGGAGCATGGGATTAAACCCAATATAATTCTGAACCAGCGCAACACTATCAGTGGATATTTCATGTACCTCAGGGTAAGTCATTATTTGCTTGAAGATACAACAGAGACAACTTCAATTGATTAATATCATACAATCATTGTCAATAATTTTGTATTTTTTTCTCAATTTTTTTCTCTTTTTCTCCAGTTCATTTATTTATTATTTTTTGGTTTTTACATTGTATAATTGATGGAATCAAATCATTCTTGTTTCTGTTTGTTTGGTTCTCTGTGTACCTACTTTTTCTCTCCCTTGTGCTATGTATAATCTATTTGCATAAATGCCTGTTTTGTCTTATGACCCATACAATCCTCCCCGTTACCAATCCTTAATCTCTGTCTGTAAATTGGTATCTTGAACATCATTCGGGGGGGAACTATTATTGGGGGAATTTTGTGATTATACACAAATCTGTTTGTATTCAAATTTTTTGAATTAACTATCCAATAATATATCATGTTATGAATATTATTAGAATACACCTGAGTAGCCCAGATTTGAGAAAGGCTCTATTGAGCCGAAACATGTGTCATACAGGGCGATTTTGATTTTTTTACTTTATGTGCTTGACCCTATAGAGGGCGTATTTAGGAAACAAAAGCATTTTTTGATTCAATAAAAATCAGATTACTTTTTGAAAGAAATTGGCGCAGAGTCACGGAGTTATTTCTTGATTTAATACATAAAAAGGTGGCTAAACCCTGCCACTTTTCTCTTCACTGGGCTGCTGGATTTTGTCTTTGGTGGCCCGCGCTGAACAAAGCCCAAGTTCATGTCATAGTGTCCACTCTTCGGCTAATCTACAAGTGAGCAAGTCTGTATCTGTGGCAATGCGTAACGATCTGCGCTGTCACTTCTGTTGATGCCATAGCACCTAGTTGTTTGCTCTCTCTCTCCAGTGTTGGTGAAAGGAAATTGGCAGGATACATCTCTCTGGAGACTCCAGTGGGCTGCTTTGTTCCATCGACCCACCAGGAATACTGGTACACTTGGTTTTCTGTTAGTAAGAGTAAGAGACTGGCCAGTATTTTCATACAGAGGCACGCAGTGTTGAAGAGAGGTAGATATTTACAATATCTGTGTGCATGTTTGTGGGGTATCGTTGTGTGTGTTTGTGGGAATGGAGAAGGGCTGATTCGTAGAGTGAATATATTCCCTAGACTGAGCATGTGGGCCCTATCAGTACCTCTGCTAGGACCCTGTTTAATGTACATGGGAAGCCAAGTGACACTTCATTGCACTTCAAAATTACAGAAAAGAGAGCAGGGGTTGTTGTACTAATCTGAGGTGCATAAGCAGGATGCATGAAAGCCTGCATTCTAAAAACCTGTGTGATCACATAAAGCCTTTAGATACCTGTGATCAGGTAATGTATGGTGTTTAGATATATTATGTTATTGGGTTTTATGCATTGTCTCTTGGTGCACTGGTGCATCTGAAAGAGGGGGTCTGGGCTTGGCTAGTGTGGAATGAGGGAAAATGCAAGCTAGATTTGCACTTCGAGAAAAACGAAGGTACTTTTTGCCCTTGAGGGGAGCTTTTTGTGCCCATAGCGCATGGATGCGCTGGTTGTAACTTGGTTGGAGAATTGTAGCATTTTGATGTTTGAAGTCTGCCAGGAGGGGTGTTCAATGGCCATGTGTGGGTGGCTTAGTTGGTATGGGTATTGTGTGCTGGAGCATCGAATCTAAGCATGTTCATGCACGGAGCAATCAATGAAGACCTTGATGAGCAGGTTGGTGAGGGGCTCAGACAAACACGACGAGGCCACATATAGCAAATCATAACATATCAGAGAAAGACAAGAACAAATTATGAAAAGGGCTGAAAGTCATAACATATTATTCAAAGTCAAAGCAAAGCATGAAAAAGGCCACCAAACAAGGGACAACAACCCATCCTCCTCCCCCAACCTTTTCCACTGGCCTCTATAGACTTCTCCCATTTCACATTACCACTTTGCTACTTTCAAACTCTTTATCACATCCCCCCTCTTAAATGGATACAATGTACACTGTGTGCAACAAAGATCAGGAATTGGAAGTTGAGAGGAAGGAACAGTATGGGGATACCACTCCTTATCAAAAGTGAAGTGCAAAGTGTTATGAGACATTAACATTTGGTTAGTAGAAAGTGCTACTTTAGATATGAAAATCCCAGGACCTAATTTCAACTTCTGTAGCATGTTTTTTTACATGATGAGTGTGCCTTCAAACTTCACTCTAACCTGTTCTGGTGCTGTGCTCACTTGACTGCTGAGATTTTATAGTATTAAGAACTGAACAGAGATTGTCTGATGTTTATCAGTCGATTCGGGCAGGGGCCAGAATCTCTGGTCGTTTTCTCCCAGAAATCTAGCTCATTGTCTGCAACAGGCCTCATAACTCGCACATAGAGCCACACAACAACAACACCCATTCACCCAACACATCCCCCTAACCTGCTGTTGAGGCAGCTCCATAACTTTGGCTTGAGGATGATGTTGAAACCTTGCAAGGGTTGTTCATGGGAAACTGAATGAGAGGAGGAGCAAGAAAGATTAAAGGCACAGTGTGACTTTCTCGAAGTGCTGCCCCAAAACTAGGTGCACCATCCCTTGGCCTAAAGGGGATGCCATGGCCGTAGAAAGGGAAAGAGAAGTATGCTGTCAGTGAAATAAAGGGGGTTGGGGGTCAAAGTGGCAATCCAACAATGCTGCAATCCCTAACTTGTAGTATCTCTGGCCTCTTATATGAGAATTGTGAAAGTATTGTGGTTTCTTGCACGTGTGACCACATAGATCCAACAAAACAGGCTTTCCTGGCAACCCCCGCACTTGGGGACTGTTTTCTGTATCCCTACAGTCCCACTACCAGCACTTGACATCTGATGCCTGCACTTACCCCTGCACTTGCCACCTGCCGGCCTTACTTTTACGTAGTGTTATTTATTCTATTTTCCCATGTACTGCACTGTCCCCTACCCCTTGCCACGCACCTGCGCAATCTGAATGACACCTGGCCTAGTAGGATCGTTGTCTGCCTTCCCTCTGTTCCCCCTCCCTTGCCTCGTCGCACCTTGAACACTTGGGTATAGGTGCGTTAGAAATGCAATATCATATCATATCAGTCAAGCTTAACAGGCTGTGATTGGATAAATGTTGTAACAAAAGGGGAAGCCCTACTGGCGGAACCTTGGGCTGGGTACAGATATGTATAACTAGGGAGTTGGTAGCCGCCGAAGTAATTAAACCATTCTAAAATTGTAGAATGTTGTGTTGCTTCTAGGGAACTGTAGTGGTGTTGAAAGTAATAACCCTCTTCCCAGCATGTGAGTGTAGCAAACTCAGCTCATATTTTGAGGAAATAACAGTATATATTCGAATAAATCATAAAAACTGTTATAAACCCCTTAATTCAAGGGACATGTGTTTATTTACATGTATTATAAATGAAAATCAAATGAACAAAATAGATATACAAGGAAAAATCATTGTCATTTTGTGTAATCAAGGAATGGAGACAATATTCAAAACAGGTTTACCCATATCTAAACTAAACATAGGTTTCGGAATAAGAATGGAAAACAATATTGGGTTTAGCAGACAAATACTTTCTTCATGAAAACCATTCTTAAAAACAATTGGTTCCTGATATTCAAACCGGATGAAATGGTCATAAGTGGTTTTACTGATTCTGCAATCTTTTAACAAAGTATAACCGGATTATAATTCATCTGGTGTAAGCATAAACAAATTGTGATACAGTGGTAGCATAACAAATTTTCAAACAAAATTCAGTGCATTTTGTTGTGTATGTACCGTTTGTTAACTATAAATATAACCTTTTCGATAGGCAAAAGAGTGGAAACGAGGTTACTAATGCATTGTTCTTGGGGGGAACAGGGCCTAACCCTTGTGGTTAATCAAGCAAAGTTTTGTTGATTATGGTAACATCTTGCACATTAGATAGGTGGTGGCCAATCCTTGGTCTACGTCGGGAAATGAACTTCCCTGGTGTTGGACTGACGGCAGGTTGAGGCCTGCTGCAGTGACATTTCGGCTTCAGAGTGGACAGCCTTCTTCTGGGCCAGTAGGATTGTGATAGCCTAAAAGAATGTGTAAGAAGAGAAAAACAGAAATGATCTGTTTTGAATAGAAAACGTGCTCGTATTCTTACATTTGCAGCAAGTGATGCTGGGTCAACAGTTAAAAGAAAAACACAGAAACACATATAGAGGTGTATTCTGGTATAGGAGGGATAAAAACAACTAACCTTGGGTTGGTCCGGGCTGGGGGGGGGTTGGGGTAGAAATCAAACTTAAACTGGAACGTGGTAGTAGAGATCCAGTGGCAGTATACGTGTGGGACCCTAGTTTGGCATTCTAGGTCGAGTCAGGTCTATACAGGAGTATCCGCTAGAAAAGCTGGAGATCTAGCACACATCAGAAACAAGGAAAAAGGAGAGAAAGAAAAGGAGGAAAAAATGAAGTACGAATACTGCTTAATGTGAATTATGTTAAGTAGCCCTCTTAAATCTGCCGGTAAACAACAATAATAAGCTCCCAATAACTTAGCCAGCAAGAGCGCGGGCTGTTGTTGGGTTGCGACTAAGGAGAATCCATAGTGGATAGTGTAGCTGCGTGGGGCCAGAATTTATACCGAACAGATGGGGCTATTTTACTCTAGACGTGGTGGCTCCTGTAAAATGCAAAAGTACACGCCTTTACAAAAATGGCTGCAGGAGAATGCTTTGTAGCATATGATGCAGGAGCAAGCAAGCCTGGGGGAGGCTGCTATGAGCGTAAGCTTATCTCCAGTGGGTTAGGGAGAGAGGCGTAGTTGGCCGCTGTGCGCTGATGGTTGCCGGCTCGGGACTGTATTTGGACCTGGTTACAGCATAACGATATGTTGTATGTTGTGCGCATGAGTCTTAGATAAGTGTCTAAGACAGTTTATCAGTGGTGCGTACCTGTGCGCATGCGCTCAGGAATAGTAGCACAGCTCGATTGTATTGTTAGATGTCCATGTCTGGAATGATGGACACTGGTCTCCTCACGCATGCGCTGGGAGGAGGTGAGGGGTGTGTCTCTGCCGTATGGTATTGTCCTGTTCTAAAGCCAACAGTGCTGTTGAACAGCGTCGTGCAACATGGTCAAGGTTGACATCCAGAGGCTGGGGAAATGTCTGAGGCCCTTCCTGGTTGTGATTGAACTCTGATGGAAATAACGGTATGTGAGCAGTGCCGTATGGTACAGGCATTTAATTATGTTAAGCGGATGGGCCTGTAGGAGGGTATCTGATAGAAAAACCCTCAGGTGTTATAGAATACCCTTCAGTTTAGCCTATGGTCACACTGGAGTGTAAAGTTATAAAGGCGGGGTGCTGGTGATGCTATTATTGACTGGCTAAGAGCAATGGCAGAGTGTGTTGAGTAAATCTCTCATTTTACAGAATGCCTTGCAGATTAGCGGTATCCAGGAATTTATTGAATGGATTGTAGTGCTGTACGAGCAACCCTAATTAAGGTGGTGGATGTGGGGGGTAATCTATCCATGGTGCCAGGTGTGGAAAGATATATGCGGAGTATCCCCGGAGTGGCACCAGGAACTTAAGGGGATTAGTGTTCCCTGATAGGTAACAGCCCTATTACCTTCTGGATGAAGTGTAACTAAGCGATGCAAAGGTTTGTACTGGTATGAGATAGTGGCTGGGGCCTTGGTGTGAAAAGCTTGCTTGTTGGACTCAGACTTCTAGAGTGTAAGAATCAGTGTTAAAAAAAAATCAACTATGGTGGTAGTTTTCTGAAGGGGAGGCTTCATTAAGTCCATATTCGATTGTCCGTAATTTGAAAATCCACCATGTAGTTTAAGGCATTTTTGATGTTCGAGGTGTTTTGAATTTTGTCAAGGACCCAACATTTCAACTGATCCTGTGTATGTTGAAATTGCACGAAGTGGGAAACCAAAGGTGCTGTGATGGAGCGGCATCTTATTTTGGAACAGTGTTCCCCCGATACGTTTGTGTACCGGTCTTGTAGTTTGGCCCACGTAGTGGAGGCCGCAAGGGCACTCAATAGCATATACCATATTGGATGTCTTGCAATTGGTAAATTGTCAGAGGAACCATTCTTTACGTTCAATTTTGAAGGATTTGATTTTACTCGTATACTTGCAAGCTGTGCAGTTCCCACATGGATGGTGACCTGTCAGTGTTCTGAGATCCCAAATACCTGTTCTACTGGTCTTTTTAGGGAGGCGGGCATGTGTGAGCCATTCGCTGAGATTTTTAGATCTTTTGAGAGCCATCCTGGGTATTGGTTCATCAGGAAGGTTTTGTTGAACAAGAGGCCAAAATTGTTTTATGATTTTCTTGATACTGTTGGTGTCTGGTCCAAAAGTGGTCATGCAGGTGATGCGATCTTCTGATGTAACATGATTTTTGGGTTGAAGTAAGCTTTCCCTTGGAATACATAAAACTTTTTTGCGCGTATTCTTGATTAATTTCCTCGGATAGCCGCGTGCCAGGAGTTTAGATTCAAGATGTGATGCGTGTTGCCGGTACTGTTGGGTTTCCGAGCAGTTCCTACGTACTCTTAGAAATTGGCCAAATGGTAGATTAGTTCTCAGGCTTTGTGGGTGGCTACTATTGAAGTGAAGCAATGTGTTACGGTCAGTTTCTTTCCCATACAGTGTGCATTGGAGCCTGTTGTCATCTGTAAGCGATTGTTAAATCCAAAAAGTTTATAGCTGTTTGACTGTTATTCAGAGTGAATTGAATCTCTTCTGATTGGGTGTTGAGCCATGTATGGAATATGGCAAGCTCTGGTGTGGTTCCTTTCCAAACAAATAGAATATCATCTATGTATCTGTACCAATTTTGAATTTTATTGAGAAATGGATTGTGGTGGTTCAGCACAAACAAGGCTTCATATTCTGCCATAAAGATGATTGCCAGACTGGGGGCAAATGCTGCCCCCGTGGCAGTGCCACTGATCTGCAAATAGAATGTGTCATCAAAAGTGAACAAGTTTTTAGTCAATGCAATTTCTAAGAGCTCGAGAATGAAATTGACGGGCCCTCTTCTTTGCTCCATATGGTGGGTGAGGTGGTGCCTTATGCACTCCAGGGCTGATGTCTGGGGAATGCTGATATAAAGTGCCTCGATGTCCAACGTGACTAGTGTGTCATGGTTCTTATCAAATAGAAGGTTTTCGAAGATGTTAATAGTTGACATAGTATCTTTCAAGTATGTCGGTGTGCATTGGCAGAGGGGCTTGAGAATGAAGTCAATAAATTTGCATAAGGGTTCCAAAATGGAGCCACATCCTGAAACGATGGGTCTGCCATGTGGATTGGTGGCGTCCTTGTGGATCTTGGGGAGTGCATAAAAAGCAGGTGTTCTACCCTCAGAGGTGTTCAGAAATGTTTATTCATCCTCTGTGATCCAATCCTGTTCTCGAGCGAAGCTGGTGCTGGTAGTAATTTCACTTTGGATGGACTGGGTGGGATCTTGACTTAGTTTTTTGTAGTTGTTGCCATCTTCCAGAAGTGTTGCAACCATCCTCTTGTACTGGCTCAGGCTTTGTATAACTATACCTCCGCCCTTGTCTGCTGTCTTTATGACGATGTTATTGTTGGATGACAATTGTCTGAGTGCTTGTTGTTCTCCATTAGTGAGGTTATGTCGGAGAGGCTTTTGTTTCTTCTGCAGGTTTCTGATTTTCTGTCTGACACATTTCTCAAATACGATCAGGGCTGGTTTAGTTTTATTGTCATTGGGACAAAAGGTGGATTTGGGTTTCAATCCTGTGATCTCTTCCATACTTGGTGGCTCAGAATCTTGGAAGAATGTTTTTAGCCGGATTTTGCAGAAGAAACTTTGGAGTTCATTTTCCAAAGTGAACCAGTTGGTAGGATTGGTGGGTACATATGAGAGGCCTTTGCCTAGGACAGCTGTTTCCTCGTCCATGAGATTGTAATCTGAAAGGTTAAAGATGGGCAGAATGTCAGTATCGACTACCGTCGTCGATTGCGACAGCGTCCTTGTGAGGGGTGCCACTGAGGATACATTTGCATTTTTGGGGGGCCCCAGAACATATTGCTGGGACCCCCTCTGCCTAAAAAAGGTGGCTGGTACTGGAAGAATGGGGGTCTCTGTTGAGGATATGGTCTAGTCTGTTGATTTTGATCTTCTGATCCTGACCCGGTGCTTGAGGTATCGGAGAAGGTTACCCATCTTTTTCCCTGTCTTGCAGTTCCTGCAGTGTTTTGGGCCCTTTCCCTTTCCTTAATTTCCTTGAATTCAGGTGCTAGATATGGATACACCTTTTCAATTTTGAACCAGTTCATGTCTTTAGCTAGTTTTTTATGTGTTTTTCTCTAGCGTATCTGAAATGAATTGATCCATGATTTTGTTAATTTCTTTTAATTTTTCTTTGGCATTATCCAACGCGGTGCTGCTTAGAAATTTTCTTTCTTCTTTTTCTAGATCTGATTGGATTCTGAGATGTATGCGTTTTGCCGTCGTGATTGTTAAGACCATTAGGTCTTGACTGCACTTAGTGGCAATTTGACTAAAACCAATCATATACTCTTGATCTTCAAGAAATAGAGCTGGTTCATTATGAACGGTGAGGCCCATTGGGACTAAATTAGCTTTCAGGTATTCCCTGAGAAAATGTCTGTGAACTTCTGTGCGGAAGCACTTCTTTTTTAGTTTTAATAACTCCCCAGGCATGTTAAACAGTGAGGGGCCTTGTATAATTTCATTTATTTGGTCTTCTGTAAAGCTCAAAGTTTGTTCCATTGTGTAAGTGGGAGTGAGGAATGTGGGGGGGTTGTGTGGGTGTGGGGTTTGGGGGGAGGGGAGAGGAGGGTGGAAGGGGGACAAAAATAAGGGGGGGGGTTGCGCCAGACACCCAAAGAAAGATGATAGAAATTCCCTCAGTGGATAGAATTTCTAATCTAGAAATGGAGCAGTTCAATGCTCAAAGACAAGCTTATGTAGCTGAACCCTATTACAGCAGGTACTGCATCAAGAGGATGTTGCAACAAAAGGGGAAGCCCTACTGGCGGAACCTTGGGCTGGGTACAGATATGTATAACTAGGTAGTTGGTAGCCGCCGAAGTAATTAAACCATTCTAAAATTGTAGAATGTTGTGTTGCTTCTAGGGAACTGTAGTGGTGTTGAAAGTAATAACCCTCTTCCCAGCATGCGAGTGTAGCAAACTCAGCTCACATTTTGAGGAAATAACAGTATATATTCGAATAAATCATAAAAACTGTTGTAAACCCCTTAATTCAAGGGACATGTGTTTATTTACATGTATTATAAATGAAAATCAAATGAACAAAATAGATATACAAGGAAAAATCATTGTCATTTTGTGTAATCAAGGAATGGAGACAATATTCAAAACAGGTTTACCCATATCTAAACTAACCATAGGTTTCGGAATAAGAATGGAAAACAATATTGGGTTTAGCAGACAAATACTTTCTTCATGAAAACCATTCTTAAAAACAAATGGTTCCTGATATTCAAACCGGAGAAAATGGTCATAAGCAGTTTTACTGATTCTGCAATGTTTTAACAAAGTATAACTGGATTATAATTCATCCGGTGTAAGCGTAAACAAATTGTGATACAGTGGTAGCATAACAAATTTTCTACAACAAATTGCTACACTTGCATGCTGGGAAGAGGGTGATTACTTTCAACACCACTAACGTTCCCTAGAAGCAACACAACATTCTACAATTTTAGAATGGTTTAATTACTTCGGCGACTACCAACTCCCTAGTTATACATATCTGTGATTGGATAACTGCCTCCCGTTCTGAGGGTATGTTTTCTCCATACAGAACAAGATGGACGTTGTGGCTTGCTGTTGCAGCAGTGTGGAGGACGGGACGAAACTAATGGCTCAGAGAGCAGTTCTCCTAGTATGTCCAGCCATTCCGAGAAAACGGTTCAAATTTCTGAATATTTTCCTCAGTCTGTCATATGGCTCCAATTCCTGGAGAATGGGATGAGGGCCTGAAGGTCTTTGGGGAGTTTAACTATATGCAGAAATTGCTTTAGTTTGGTGGAGAATGGCACTATACCGGATCCCTGGGTATGACACGGGATAACTTGTAGGTGACACAGGGAATAGGCTGCACTACACAACACTTACCCGAGTTCTCCAATGTGATCAGGGAGAAGCTTAGGAAAATTGTACTGCCTGTTTACACCACATTCACTCCACCCGCAGTGAATGTGGGGTGTATTCACGGAATCCCCATCTATAAAGAAGGAATACACCACTCCACTAACACAGGTTAAATTATAGCAATAGAAGTGAGGAAAACATCAATGATTTGATTTTTATTTGAGCATTTGTAACGCGTGCCAGGACGGACTTAACAGTATGCAGGCGCAGATGGTATACAAGTGGATAGAGTGAGTGGTTACCTAGCCCAAAGATCAAGCCATGTTCGGAACCCTGTGGCCCCTCAAACTCTTTATTGAAAGAGATAAGTTTTGGGGGCTTTACAAAACTGGAAATAAGATTCTACGAACAGTCGTTGCACAAAGGTTTAAAACAAAACCCACCACATGGTGAACTTTATGTAGAACAGATTTATAAATAACAACCCTAATGGTGGGTAACCACTGTAATGAAATATCATAGAACATACAATTATAAAGTGCAGTTAAACATAATTCACTTAAAGTAACAGACCAATACATTCTTGGGCACCATGAAATATGATCTATCTGTTCAATAGAGTTCAATATTACATCTCAAACTTTGCGCTTTTCAACAGTACACATCAATGAAGTCATTGAAAATCATTGTCCACATATACAATGTCTCTCAATAATGGTACCAAACACAGTCTTATTATACAAGTTATTTTCCTCTGAAATAGGATGTCATCTCCATATCCCATGTGTGTGACACAGATAAGAACAGGTTAAGCATAAATGTTCACTTGAGGCAAATCCCAAACTTTCAGATTTTAACTTCCGGACTTGCAGTAATGGCTCTTACTTTCGCCACAACTTCAGGGTCTCCTTTACCTAATAATAGCTGCAGACTACCAAAAAAGAAAATCACTATGCAGAGAAAAAAAGTCGCCCAGATTGGAAAAAAATAACCATAGGGGCGCCCCACTTGAGAACACAATGATTCTGAGGACCAATGATAGAATTCAATATTCCAAATTGGAGCGAAAGGTGAAGAGGTGTGGGTTGCTTGCACTGGTATTTCTGAATTTGAGCTGTAAATATGCAAAAGAACTAATGAAGTGGAAGGTTTTGGACCATAGTCACCGAAAGTACTCCATAGTGGTCTACACTTTCTTGAGGGAGCTGACGGCAAAAAATGTGCTCACTTATGGAACGCTTTAGATTTATCCTTGTGAATCAGGGTATTAGCAATATCTTAGTAGAGGTATAGTAAGTGAGCCGATTGGGCAGATACTAGGGGAATTGTTGCTCCATGACTGATTTTGCATTAACGAAAAGACACATAACAAAAATGTTCAGTTATTTGTGTACTGAATTGTTTCTATCTGGAGGTCTCCAGAGTATCCACTGAGTGTCCCCTCTTCCACCTTTCCATAATGAGATGGAAGATATGGGCCATCATTACAACTTTGCCGGTGGAGAATTAACGTGCTGGTATTGTGTAAACCGGTACGTTTCCGCACTGAAGCAGTACAAGTTTGCCAGTGAGGAGGCTGGAATGACCTCCAGCTATAAGTTGAAGTCATTCTGATACCTTACTGGCAAAACATAGCCTGTATTACAGGTGCTGTTAATACCGACAATCCCCCAATGGAGTTCTATGGGACTCCATGTAATGGGGACTTACCACCATTACTGGCACTCAGAAAACGATTGGCATTCCACTGAACAGGGTGGCGGTAACCGTTTGATGGTATCATGGCGGTATTACCACTGCGATACTGGCAAACTCATGAGGGCCATGGCCTGGCACTACCTATGTCTTTGTCAAGCAAAAACTTTAGATTGGCCCTCATCCATACTGTATCAAAAGCAAGTTTCAGAAAAGATCAGCAGCTGTGCTATTGTGCTCATTGCTTCAGTGAACTATAAAATGGCAAGACTTAGTGAAGTGAGTTCGACATCTATTCACTTCTTCTAAGGTTTACTAAAAACTTGGTTCAAGGTCAAGATACCTGTTAAGTTAGATGCAATATCCCCCTACCTAACCTTCACCACTACCTTTGACCATGTAATAAAATAATCAATCTGTTGTAGCCTTAATCTACCACTGTCAGTCAACACCCTGCATGTTCCTAAATTATCTTATTCGATTTAATCAATGTCTGTACTGCCGTAGTGCTGGAACTAATGCACAACGAGTGTCGCGAAACGCATTATTCATTGCACTATTTCCCGTCATCCACCTCCCCTTGCCTCTCCTTCTTGTCCGCGCAGCACGGCCAGAAATCGTGCCCATTTGCTGTTGCGTTCTTCTGGACACCTGCCATCTCAGGTAATCTAGGGACAACCTCAAAACCACTGCCACTACCCCTCTCCCTTTCCCACCATTCCCCAGGCTGATCAGCCCGCTCCTTGATCCATGTTCCCTCCTGCTCACCTCACCTCCTCTTTCACCAGCCCGGTAGCCCCTCCCTTTCACTCACCATGCATTGTGCAAAAGACATTTTACACTGGAATTAATGCAACAGCCTTTTTGCGCAATGCATTCTGGGGGCCATCCTGCATAACCCAGTAGCACCCTTGAAAGGTTGCAGGTACCGTAGGGTACCACAGCATTGCATCAGAGTCAACATGGCTGTCAACTGCTGGGGTAGAAGGATACATTTGAAATTATATGGGGGGGAGGCCAAACCACGTGGGATAACAGGAAAGATACCAATCTTAGGAGCTGACAGTCTACTAGCCAATACCTGAACATGGCTTTTCTTCAAGAATGAAGTACATAACTCTAATGTCACTCCCAGATTCAGCATATCAATCCCAGCACTGATTACATACAAACTCAGGGCAAGTAGTTCACTCACACAATGACATCAGTCTAGGATATGCGTCGCATTTAGGGGTCATCAGTAGTGACACATGGGTCAAGAGTGATACTGCGTGCTACGACCGCTCGAAACAAGGTTTAAAGCAAAAGCACATGACATTAGCACACACCTAATGAGTGGTGATTGCTACTATGACTAAAAATGCACTGCGGTGGGACTCAGCTGGCAGTACAGCACCAGAAAGGTCAATTCATCAATACACCATGCAATGGTACACTTCATATTAAACATGTGTTGCCAATTAATACAATTGGGGGGGGCTCATTTTGTAGAAAGTGCCATCTGGACACAGGGGAGTGCCAAGGTTAGCACTTAGGTGCTGTTGGGTCCCCTGCATGCAATTGTCAACTGTTACAAAACAAAGTGCAAAATTAAAGAGTAATACAGGTGAAATCGCCTTTACTCGGTTGGGTCAATTTCCAAACCCACGGATCGGTAAAGAGTGGCGGTCAAATTGGTGGTATGATAACGGCCACTTTTACCTTCACTTTTGGGGATCAAAGAGATTTTAAAGGCAGAGTTAGGGAACGGACGGACTTTGGATGTCTGCCCCGTTAATGCTTTGCCTACTAAATCCACCAGGTTTACCATAAACATGAGATTTCATGCTGGCAGCAAACCCACGGATTCCAAGCGAATCCTGCTATTTTCCAGTACAATCCACTGTAAATGTCTGTCTAAAAGCCTTAACTGTGGCCTCATTTACACATCATTGTATTCAGAGGTGCAAAATATAGGAGTTATGAAAATTGCATGGGTGGAAACTTTTTGAGCCTAACTTCAATCATTTGCAGGCCCCTCTGTGTAAATTTAATTGTTTTGTAAAAGGAGAACCTTTGCTATTATGCTCCGTTTTGCAAGAACTGGAAATGCTGCCTGCAAATTACGCTCTGCAAACGGCATTTACTATTGATTCCAATGGAATCAGCCTGCTTTTACCTGGAGTTAAAAAGAGGCGGATTCCATAGGAGTGCATTCATTTCATTTTCCCAGGTCCGCACTTAGAAACCTCTGGGTATTAAGCGTGTTAAAAATGATATCGTATCGCTATGGAGTGGATGGATGCGCGGAACAGATGGGTGCCCTGAGGGAATGTGTGCGTGGAGCCGACGTGTACCGACGGGTGTGTCGTGCGGACGGGTATATGGAGAGGACGGATATGTGGAGCAGACGAGTGCGTAGAGAGAGTGTGTGGAGCGCACGAATGCGTCGAGACGACGTATGTACGTATAGCTGTCGTATGAGTGTGGAGCGGACGTACATTGTAAAACGGAATTATGTGTGTAGAGCGGACGTGGGTGTGTGCAGTGCGGACGTGAGTATGTATAGAGCGGACGTAGGTATGCGAGCAGAACAGATGTATGTGTGTCTGTAAAGCGGACGTGTGTTGTGTGTTGTGTAGAGCGGACGTGTGTGTGTGTAGAGCGGACGTGTGTGTGTGTAGAGCGGATGTGTGTGTGTGTAGAGCAGATGTGTGTGCGCGTTGAGCAGACTTATGTGTGTAGGTGTAGAGCGGACATGGATGTGTGTAAAGCGGACATAGATGTCTGTAGAGCGTGACGTATGTGTATGTAGAACGGACATGGATGTGTATGTAGCACGGACGTGTGTGCGTATGTAGAGCAGACGTGTGTGCATGTGTGGAGCAGACGTCTATGTATAGAGCGGACGTGTATGCACGTGTAGAACGAACGTGTGTACATGTGTAGAGTGAACTTACGTGTGTACAGAACGGACGTGTGTGTGTTTAGAATGGATGTGTGCGTGTGTATAGAGTGGACGTGTGCGTGTAGAGCGGACATGCAGGCGTAGAGCGCACATGGATGTGTGTCTGTAGATCGGACGTGTGTGTATGTGTCTGGAGCAGACGTATGTATGTGTAGTACAGACGTGTGCATGTGTGGAGCAGACGTATGTGTGTATATAAAGCAGATGTATAAATGTAGGTGTAGAGCGGACATGGGTGTGTGTAAAGCGAACCAGAGTGTGTGTAAAGTGAACAGGAGTGTGTAGTGCGGACGTATGTATATGTAGAACTGACGTGTATGTGTAAGTAGCGCGGACGGGTGTGCGTGTGTAGAGCAGACATATCTGTATGTGTAGAGCAAACATGTGTATGTATAGAGCGGACATCTGTGCGTATAGAGCGGACGTGTGAGTGTGTATAGAGCGGACGTGTATGTGTAGAACAGACGTATGTGTGTGTAGAGCGGACGCGCGTATATGTGTTTGTGTATAGAGCTGACGTGGAACAGACATGCACGCGTGTGTGTGTAGAGCAGACGTGTGTGTGTGTATGTAGAGCAGGCACCTGTGTATAGATCAGAAGTATGTGTGCGCAGACCAGACGAAGTACCAGCTAGTAGAGCCGGTGATTCCTTAGTGCAGTTGAATGCATGATCGAACGAACGTATGAGCGACGAATTAGGAAGTATGTAGATATAATCCGATCTCATACGCATCATATCACATCACCATGCTTACTCTCTTCTTTTACACCATCACCCAACTAGAACACAGCGATACTATGACACCATTCGGTATAGCTGTTCTCATACCAACATCTTCCTCATACTACACATCACTCTAACTAAACACTGCTGGTTACACCCTCCAGCCGGCGTTCTCCTCAGGCCTAACGCAGCCTCAATCGATCTGGATAATCCGGCCAGAACGAACACATACTCCTCAACCCTCAACCACCACACCTAATGCTAAGAAGCTGCCTCCACATGAATGCTACACCTGCAGCACACATATACGGTGCGCACACGCATCTTTGACGCCTTTATACTCTCTCTACTGACTTGAACTTCGGTTCCCGAGGGCGTTCAACCTACCAGTGCCTTGAGACTATACCAATGGTACATAAGGCGCTATATAAATGCAAAGTAACATAACATAACATAACATATCATTACGTCGTGGAAATCCCATGCTGGCTCAAGGCGTAGAGGTTTTTGTTTTTTGATGGTACAGTGGGCAGGAGGAAACGTATTTCCCCCTCCAGTCTCCCACTCCGCCTGCAAACCATTATAAAATTGCCTTTACTGCTCAATGGGCATCATTACAAGGTTGTCGGTGCAGTATATTTTTGGCGATAATTCTGTTACAGACAATTTTGGGGCAGTGTTGGAATTACTTTAATTTTAACTCACAGCCGAATTCCGAGATTGGATGTGAAGGGGAGAATTTACCTCCAGTTTATAGCCATTTACCAGAATATAGCTTACACCCCTTTGAATTATAATGCCCCTTTCCTCCAAATACCTTTCTATGCATGCCCTAAGTGGCCCATGTGTAACGGGGCACTTTCAACAGCCCAGGCTTTTCACTTTGCATGCTGGGACTTGTCAGTCCATGTATACAGGCTAAAAGAAAACTGCACGTTTCTGCATGCAAGGGTAACATCCAGACTGGCGCAGGGTTCCAGCACCACTGTATGTAGACTTTCAAATCAAAAACCATTGCAGGAGTGAGTGTGAAGTATTTTAATTCTGAATTAGGTTTTTTTTTTCTTCTTTTTCCAAGGTGGGTTCAACATATTTTAATACTTATAAAGAGAAATAGGCCTGACGTTAAGATTCATTTGCGAACACCCATTTCACATCTTAGCACCTTGTGTGCAGGATAAACAGATGAAATTTTAACAACATTTCCTGCAAAGCAAAAATTACACCACGGAGCACAATATCGAGGGCAGTTGCATGTCATCAAGATTAGCTCCCTCATTACCTGCACGGCTGTTTTAGTACACTTAGGATTTTGGAAACAACAGTCTCAATGCACTGCCTACAATAAAAAGAATTTTCTTTTACATATGCTGATTTGCTGATATCCGTTTTATGCCGGTGAAAACAGTTTTCCGCCACAGTATCACACAATTGATGGAATTAATATTAAAACATTCGTATGTTTGCAGTAATTAGCAACCCGAGATCTGTCTTTCTTTTATTAAATAGATAAACCCGCTTTTATTGCTTTGCAAGCAGTCGCTGGAGGAGGTCATATGCGGTGCCTCGCGAGCTTTTCTGCAACAGAGATCGTTTAAGTTTCTGTAAATAGTTTTGCCATCGCAACAGCGCGACATGTGTCTACATCATCATTTGTAGTTTTCTGTTGCTTGCATTAGAGGCTTGCCCTCATACTCTGTACAGGGATCATTGCTCTGTGCTGGAGTTTATGAGGGTCCCTTCTTTTTTGTTATTTTTATATCGGTTTGGCATACCACCTAAGCTTCGCCCACTGAACCCACCAAACCTAGCATCCTTTCAGAGAGCCATCATCAACCGCTTGCACGCTTTTCACCGCATTACCACAGACGTGTAAATGATATGTCAGTGACAAAGGGTATGTTCTTAAAATGATTCCCCTCGTAACCATCAAATGTAGGCCTGCAACTCCTACCCGTGTACAGCCTTCCATCGCAACCCCGAAACTCAGTTCACGATCAATAAAAACACAAAATAAATGATCAAAAATGTATTTTGACAGACGCAGATGTCAAATGCGTACTAGCAAATATCTAAGGGACATTAAATCACCAAAATAGCAGTGATAGCGGGAGTGACATTGCACACCTGATGACATACATAAAATGAGGTAATCTGCCTTTCGACCTTGGTGACGTCACCGGAAGTGACACCATGTGTCCTTTGACCTTAATGCCATAGCCAGAAGTGATATCACAGATGTAGTTGGTACAATGATATATCCTCATGAGAGATAACATAATAAAGTTGCTTAAATAAACCTTAGACTTAGTTATCAACCATAATTGAACTTGATGCTGCCTTGATGAGCCATTCGGGGAGGGGAGTAATGAAATCACAGAGACACACCCAGCAGAGTCAGTATAGGCCAAGGACACTACCACCTTATGCCAGGTGTAGTCATCATAGGCTAAATAGTATCGTAACATGTCCAGGTATAGTCATAATAAGTCAGAAGTAGCATATGCTGCCAGCCAATCCCTGATATAGTTATAATCTATATGTTGTATGTTCATTCTCAGGTCTCAAATTCCAAGCCTGGCCTCAAATTCCCCAGTAACGTAGTTCAAACGGAGGTAAATGACCCATAATAACGTCATAGATACCACTTGGAAGGTGAACCTTCACCCATCTAATTGCTGTCAAAGGCAAACCGCAGCCTCAAGTGCCCAACTCAATACTGCTCAATGCCTCATATATATGGTATTGTTGCAATATTCAATGTGCACCTGCAGATTGCTTCCATCATAAGCCATATACAGCCTTTTATGGACCAGAATTGCCAGTTAATGTCTCACCTGCATGGTATGGTGATGCTAGACAGTGATTTGCAGCATCACAAGTTCCATTATTCCCATCATACTACTCAATTACCCCTGAAATTACAGTAACTGCCTCATTTTCACGGTGCACTAATCATATGTAATATACAGGGCTGAAGCCTCACATGCCAAGTGGTTTTTATCGTATGACAATCTCAGCCTCAAATGCACCTAAAATACCACTGAATTATTTGAATGCATGATGTTTTCGCTATAGGTAATGTACAGCTTCATATGTCCAGTTTCTGCAATCATACATCAGTCATAGCCTCAAATTCCCGGAATGCACGTTAATGGGCTCATTATGAGTTGGACGGTCGGCTGTATTACCATATACTGCCACATTACCGCACCTCCCAACTATGAGTTAGGCGAAAGTTGGAAGATTTCACCTCCACCTTTGAGATGGAGTTAAATCTGCCAATGTTCTGCCCATTTCCGAGGGAATTACTGTCGTGGTAATGGGGATTGGTTAGTGGTGGTGGCTACATGTGCAGGCTATAAGGTTCAAAACATCTAATTGGGTTATACTTGTCTCATGACCCCTCCTGTGGCCACCCCTATATTGATAAAGGTTAAATTTTTTTATTTCTACAACAAGGGGTTGGTTGGCACATAACTTGATGGATGCATAACACCAGAGACTCTCATAGGTTGGCTTTCTGCTAACCAACCTTGGAAAACTGACAGGTCGTCACAACATGAGTCAAACAGGGAATAGGGGAAAAGAGGTCCACAGGTTGCTTTTCTTCCAATTAAAAGTTACCATTGCTTATTCCTAGGCCATGAGCCAGCGTGATCTCTTTGTCCTTGGCCTTGTGTGACATCTCAGGTCTGTGTGTATGTGTAGGGTGTACGGCAGGTGTCCTATCTGTATTTACTTCCAATGAATAGACAGTGATGTCCAATTATGGGTCACGTGTGATGGGACCGTGTTGGGAACAGATGTATCCTCTATTGAGAATGTAAGTACTATTAATATGTGTGTTTGGTTGGCACTGGAGACATTCTTGAGCTATTCTTCTGGAGTATTTTGGCTTATAGTCTGACTGAACCTTGCTAAAAAAGACTGGTTGTGCTCTTAATTAATCTGGGAGTATGCTGCTTGCGTCCAGGGAATTGCAATCTCGTACCTTCTCTCTGCTGTTCCTAACCTCCCTTATTTCACTGTAACCTTGGCTCGGGTTGTTAGCTACTGTCTGAGATCTGCACAGATCTGTATTTATGTGAATTTAGCAGTTTGAGTTCTCTTGAAGTCTTGGGGCCTTTGTTTATTTAAAAGAATGTCACAGCTTGCATTTTGGAGAAGATGGCCATCCCATTATACATGTTTTTCTATATAAGTGAGCAGTATTTGCATGTCTTTCATGTTGCATTCAGCATATACACTGGCTATTTTAGTGTTCTTCTTGTCTAGTGGATCCTATGTTAGTATTCTTAATGTATAAATGCACATATTACCTATTGTATGTGTGCTTCATGTTGAGTGCACATTTGCTTTGTGTTTAATGCATGCACGTGTAAGGTTATAAGATTAGTTTGACTACTTTTGTCATCTTCAATTTAAATTGTCTCTATGTCCTGTTGCACCTGCATGGGATAAGGGTGGTAAGGTTGTCTTAGTGAACATTGCTTCTCACGTGTGTAGTATTGGGCCAGGGGAGGGGCAGGAGCTATGGATGACACATGCATCTGCCTCCCAACAATCCTGTCCCTACATATGTGGATGTCAGGGTGGGAGAGACCTCAGAGATCTTCCTGTTATAGATCAGGGGCCTGCATCCTATGGATCGCCATATGTTTAGGACTACAACTCCCATCAGCTCTAGTCAGCATAGTCAAAGTTGAGGGATTATGGGAGTTGGAGCCCAGAGCATCTGGACAGCCAAGGGTCACAGACCACGGTCCTATTTTTACATAGAACTATGATGTGCTGGCTTTATTGTTTTGAAATTCCTAAAGCTTCCAAAGTGAAGGGGGGTATAGTGGTGCACCAAGGTTGACACCACAGACTTTGTGATGTTTGTTTGCTTTGCACATGCTGCACTGACTGATGATTACCATAGGAGATTCCCCACTGGGCGACACCTTGCCTTTCCTCTCTCCCCTCTCCCCAGGCAGGAAAGGCTCAAATAGTGTGTGCTCTCTGTTAACTGCAAATCCAGGTTTCTTCACCCTCTGTGGTATCCACTTTAAATTCAGGCATAATTGATGGATTCATTATGGAAATGCCATATTTAAAGTTGTACGCTTTACCTTGTTCTACTTTGGGATTGGATTTCTTGATGCTAAAAACACATCTGTTTCACTGATATGTTTCTATAAAAAGTATTTTCTGTCACCCAGCATTGTCTGGGACAATAGGGACAAATTATAAATAGAAATGTGCAGTGCAAATATCTTTAGGGTAACACATGTATCCCCCTTATGACCCTGTTTGGGGTTATAGATTCATTTACACAGTTTAAAGATTAATTCATAGACAAATGGCTACAGGCTAAACGGATTACCGCCGTTGCAGGAAAACTTCGGAATCACAGGCACAGCTGAGTTTCATGAAAGAGCAGTTTCCTTTTTACACATACAGACAAGCAGCAATTAAAGTGTTCTGGTGGAAGCTTCGGTTCGAGCAGGTATCTGCTCCATCTTCTGCCTACCAGGCCAGGAGAGGAAGTCCACAGACAATGAAGCACTTGGGCCCCCAAGAGCTGACTAGAGGGGTGCTACAAGCTTGTGGAAGTGCTCGTGCTGGACAGACTACATGCCCAGCCAGGCAGCTGTAGGTGGGCACCTGCAAATACTTTGGGCTCTGAATCACTAGTTTGGGGCTTAGTGAGAATGGAAAGTGCCCTGTTCGTTCACCTCCAACAGTATGTAAAATGAGCAGTATGCAAGAGAAGATTTTCTGAGGCCTGTGCGTAGGGCAGTTTCTAGACAATCTGGTGCCCAGGGAGAAAGAATGCGCCCCCCAACAGGTACCTGTCACTCTCAAATTACACCCACCTCCATATCAATAAATCACTGTTCTACAAATAAAGCTAGTTTTATTATATTGTAATTCAAATTATTTACAGAAGAAAACATAGAAAGCAAAGTACCCAACAGTATTTATATTTATAGATTTATTTATGGATGTATTTTTAATTTTTATTTTTTATATATAGATTTATAAGACGCTGAAGTCTGCGGGCATCAGGGTACCAACATGAAGACAGTAGACGAGACAAAAGTGAAACGGGGCACACAGAACGAGGATGAGCCAACAGTCTATCCTAGTGATTACCTAAAAAGAGCAGTTTTCAATGCACGGCAGAACTTCAAGTTATTTCATTCCAGTCTTAGAGCAGTTGGAAGTTTGGTCCAGATCTTGGCCGCCCTAACAGGGAAGGATTTACCCAGTCCATTGTTCCGTTTGTGGGAAAATGCTGTTGATCTGGCCCTGGTTTCTTGAATGCCGGGATCTGCTGGGGACATATGGACAGATTAGTTTTTTTCAGATAGAGGGGAGCTGTGCCAAAGAGGCAACAGTGTACCAGTGTGCTAGATTTGAAAGCAATCCGGTCGTCCACCTTCAGCCAGTGAAGATCCTTTCTACTGGCCCAGATGTGTTCTCCTCTCTGTATCTTTTTAATTATGCGCGCAGCACTGTTCTGAATTGTCTGACATTAAATCAGACAAGTGGTGTTTGCCCCTTTTAGGAGCGTGTTGCTTTAGTCTAGCCTAGAAAGTATAGTGGCTCGAGCAATGATGGCGCAGTGCTCTTTGTTGATCAGAGGCCTGATATGCCTATGCAGACGTAGGTGATACTGACAATTTTTGTTTATTTGATTGACACAGGCTTCAGCGCTCATTGAGGATTCCAAAGTGATGCCCGAAGATTTTACTTTGCCTAGGACTGGGATAGCATTGTTCTTGTTGTTAAAGGTGGTGACATCTGTGCTCAGCTTAGTGCAAGCCTGCCAGGAGCCGAAAACAAGGAGTTCGGTTTTACTGCTGTTTAGGCACATCCAGTTCATGGTCATCCATGCCTGAGATTTCACTAGAGTCCTTAGAATAGTTGCCTCTCAGCTCTAGAACCAGCAGAGTGTCCTCAGCGTAGTCCGTAAAGACCATGCCAGAGCACTCCAACAGGGCACAGAGAGGTCGGAGGTCTATATTAAACAGCACAGGTGACAGACTGGCACCCTGTGATACTCCACACCTAATGGGAGATAGAGACGAGAAAACGCCCCCCCCCCGGTGGATTTTGGACATATGGTTGGCAAGGAAGGAGTGAATCCAATCGACTGCCCCCTTTGAGCAACTTCCCGCCTATTCGAGAGCTTGCAGTAACTTGTCATGGTCCAGCAGATCAAAAGCAGTGGACAGGTCAAGCAACATCAGCACTCCAGCTTTTCCTTTATCCATTATTGTCAACATATGGGTCAGCAGGTCGATGTGTAAAAGCAAGGAAATATCGAGGCTCAGCACCATCAAAAGGAAATACACCAAACACAGGCTTATAAATATCTTTATTACTACTGCGCAGTTTACAAAGAAACAAATCAGATAGCTATCTGGCCCTCAGTACATCACAGTGAAAACCAGCCCTTCAGTGTGAGAAGTGAGAGCTACTGGACATCTAGACATTCGTACATTTATACAGTTTCAGTGATAATGTCCAGCCCCCCTGCAAGTTAATAATCGATGTCTAGAGTTTGTGCCGAGTTCACTTATGGCTTGTACGACAACATGCACACGGATTACATTTAGTTTACATACAACTAAGTCACAATGGCAACAGTGTATTCCCAGGTTTAGCAGTAAGCCTTAGCACATATCCCTCACAATGCAGTTCAGCCAGTGTCCACATTCAATATTTGCATTACATTGTGTCGATGTATGTCCGTGGATCAGGCTTATTGGTGCAGGCAATCCTTAGACCACAAGTCAGGCATGGGACAAGGTCTCTTTACTCAGCCTAAACATTCGGCCAACGGACAGTCTAAACATTAACTAAAGTGCAAGGTTCGAGAAGGCTTGGTTACTAGTTGGAAACACAGTCCACCATTTTAGAACACAGAGTTACATTTGAACAGAAATCAAAATGGCAGATAATCCCAAAATGGCAGTGAAGTCAATCTAAAATTGGCACATTTGAAACGCGGTTTTCTTCGCAGAGCGACTGGGCTTAGGCCAATATATATTACAGAAGGAGGCACAATATGATTTCCCGTTTAACAAACCTTCCTTTTGGCCTAAGCCAAGTGCTAAACTACTTCTAGTCACTTTACGAGTAACTCCACGTCCCAATGTCCATACACCCTGAATCACTATCAGAAATATCGATCGCCATGAGGTCAGAAACAGATATTTCTTCCAACACAAATTAATTTGTCATCTTCTCTGGGGCATGTACCATTTGTCCTAATGTTCCCATCGCCTGTGCACAACATCCTCCTAACACCGAACATATGCCAGGAAGCCACTGTATACAGCAACAGAAAAACAACAGAATACCCAAAAAGATCAGCAAGATTGAAAGTAGCTTCCATCCCCAAGATCGTAAGAAGTCCCAGAACTAAGCGCTTAAATCCCAGTTTCCCTCAGGAACATGCACTTCTGAATTTAGGACGTGCAGATTTTGTATTGCCTTAAAGATGGTTGGGGAGGAATCTGGCACGAAAACGCAACAAGCGGACCCCACTAATTTACATACTCCACCACGCTCAGCCGGGATGACATCTAGGGCCATCCGGTTCTGAAGTGCCACTAACCTTATCGCTTTCTGTTCTAAAGTCATATTATAGAGTATGTCAGTGGTCCGGTTGATGGTACTCTCCAGTGCTCTCACTAGTCTTCTGATATCCTCAGAATTTAATATTTGCCCCCAAAAAGGTACAAAGGATTTAGCTACGTCACCCAGAACTTGTGCTGAAGTATCGCCATTCTCGTCCCGCCTTGGACGAGCCTTTGAGATTTGTATGGTGCTTGCTATCAATACCCCAGGTAACAGAATCCTTAAATAACAGATTCCCTGCCAATCCTGAGGTAACCATGGGAAAGCTTCATTACCGCAAACAAAGTAGACAGGTTCGCCTACATACAAAGGTCTGTCCTCACTGGTCAAATTCGCAACGTTGGCACAACCCTTGAAATCACCCATTGACTGAGTACCATTCCTCTGTATGCAGAAAGAAACTGAATCGGGGCTGTGGTTAACAGTGTAGGAAAGTGGCGTGGCATCCCTATTACCTATAAGAGACATCTTGAAAGAGATCAGAGATTGAAAAGGACGAGACAATTTATCAGAAGGCCTAATAGAAGCAACATTAAGCTTGCTCCTATTCGCAAAAAGTGAGCATCCCAGCGGCGTTAGAACTCATTTCTCAAAATCATTCAAATTAGTTCCATCAAAGTTCCCCGAGATGCTATTGTTCCATCGACCAAAGAATAGTGCCCTTAAAGATGCATAGCATGCAGTAGTCGGAGGTAGAGGATGAATATACCAACCCAACCCCTTGTCTCCGTGTTGCGGTAAATGCGAGCAGACCCAACAATTAGATCTATTAAAAATGGCATGTGTGGCATTCATTATGAGTAATAAAGTGTTGTTGTGGTAACTCTGTCTGTGCTGAGAGTCTCTAGGAGATAGAGTGTGCAGAGTGTACAGTAGGTACATTTTCAGTGGGTAACAAAATTTCAAGCGGATGTACTTCTTCCAAATATCAAAATCCTAAGGCAATTACTATTGTGAAGCCGATTAACTTAATCACAAGACAACAATAAGTTTTCAGGGCCCACGCATTCGATTGTTCATTACTACTATCAGGCACACAATCTTTTATTTGGTCTGTATGAGTGGGAGTGGTTGCAGGCATTGTTTCTTCAAACAAATAGTCCAGAGTTTGTTTGCTGGCGATCTCCTGATCGCGCGTTTTCTTAGTCCTTCCCTAACCCCAGCCAACAGAATTCCTTACGTACAAAAGTACGGGCCAAAAAGACAAGCCGATGATTTTTCCTGGTGGCACAGCTGAACCGTGCATTAAGTCTAACTCCTTGGGCGCAGATCGTACCTTGTGACTCCTGGTACTGCGTGATCTGAGAACAACGTGTTGCTGCTTCCTGATGGAAGTGGCGGATCCGTGACAGGCCCTGACAATGGCGAAAAAGGATCTTAAGGAGAGTGTGGAGATAAAGTGACTGTTTCCCCAGGCCCCATGGGCTCAGGGAGAGTCTCTGACGCACTCTAGATGCTGCTCAATGCTACGTGATCGTTGGGTGCAGCGCAGGTAAGGACTTCTGTGTCTTCTGTATCGTGTGGCAAAGGGAAGGGAATCCTCTTGATATGTGACACGTGGATCTAATGCTTTCGCCCCGACACTCATACTGCGGTCTGTGTGGCCAATAGAACTTGGTGTGGGCCCCTCCAACGCGGTGCTAGGCAGGATGCTCTTTCAAATGCTTTGATAAGAACCCAGCTTCCAGGCCGTATGCTGTGACCTGGGCCCTCATACTTTACAGGGTGGGCTTCTCGCACCTGTTGATAAATCAAATACAGATTTTTAGTTAACTGGCCACAGTAGTCGGAAAGAAGTACACGTTCAATGTCACGCAAAGATCGGGGCTTAGGTAGGTTCCAAATGGGGCTTAGGTAGGTTCCAAATGTTAGCTGGCCTACCCATAACCACCCCGAATGGGGAGAGCCCAGTCTTAGTCTGTGGGGTTGTTCTCATCGACAACAACACGATCAGTAAGGCGTCCGGCCATTTCAGTTTGGTGCCAGCACACGTTTTAGCGAGCTTGTTCTTTATGATGCCGTTATGTCTCTCTACCAAACCAGCACTTTGAGCATGTCTAGCCGAATGGAACCGTTTATCGATCTGTAATCCCGTGCATATCTGCAGAATTACAGCAGCGATAAAATGTGGACCATTGTCCGACCAGATGACCCTTGGCAAACCAAACCTAGGAAAATATTCCTTAAGCATGGTCTTCGCCGCTGTCATTGCTGTAGCATCCTTAACAGAAAAGGCTTCAACCCATTTACTAATGGTGCAGATAACAACTAGTACATACTTATAATTGTTGCAACGCTCCATTTCAATGAAATCAAAGTGGATAACCTCAAAGGGGACAGAAGGTGGAGCAAAACTACCCCTTGGAGTCGATGTGCCGTTTCCCATATTATGCTGCAAACAAATCATACAACTTTGAACAAAACGTTCAGCTACTTTGGAGATTTTATCATTCACCTCGACATTTTGTAACGTAGTGGTAACCTTCCGTGCACAGATGTGGGTGGGGCCATGAGCCATAGCGACCATCATTGTAATGTACGCATCTCGCAACAACCATTTTCCTTCTAACTTGTCCACCCAACACCCATCATCATCCAATCTTGCCAAACCCTCTGCCATTTCTTAGATTCCTCTAATGTGGCATCAGCTCGAATACACTTTACAGGTTTGATACCCTCATCCAAAGTACAAACATTTGTGGCTTCCCTTGAAGTAAACATTTCTGAATAGAGATCAGTGGCAGTCTGTTTGGCTATCTGGTCAGCGAAAGTGTTCCCTTTTCCCACATTATCTATGATCTTCTGATGCACTGCACATTTCATGATTGCTAACTGAGTGGGGAGTGCAAGCGCTGAGAGTGACCGTACTATCAAGGAGCCGTACTGAATCTTAGTTCCATGCAAGGTCAAGAAACTTGTTCTGCCCAAAGTCTGCCGAAGTTGTGAACCACCCCAAAAGCAAACTAACTATCAGTATATATATTTACTGTAAGCCTTTTGGAAAGTTCACAAGCTCGAGTCAATGCTATAATTTCTGTGGCCTGTGCAGAGTTATGCGTGATTCTCTTGGTTTCCACAATTGTGCTCAATGTGGTGATTGCACAAGCAGCCGTGGATGTACCATCCGGAAGTTTGAAACAGGAGCCATTACAAAACAGCTCCCCTTGTGGATTGTTCAAAGGAGTATCTTTCAGATCGATTCTGCCTTTAGTTTCTTGCTCTGTGGTGTAAAGGCAGTCATGTGATGCTTTGTCACTGCAAGCAGTACCTTGTGGGAAAGGTAAAAGTTCAGCCGTATTCAGAACGCAACACCTCTGAATTTTAATGTGCGGAGCGAACAAGATCAATTCGTATCTCGTTAATCGTGTGGAGGCGAGGTGTTGCATTTGTGTTCTTTTTAATAGAACATCTACAGAGTGAGGTACCATCAGGGTTAAAGCATGGCCTAGGACCATACCCTTGCTCTGTTTTACAGATGCAGCAGCAGCGACAGCTCTCAAACATCTTGGCAAAGCGCATGCAACAGGATCAAGGTTGGAAAAAAAGTAGCCGCACAGACTTTTCTTCCCTCCATGTTCCTGCGTTAATACAACCAAAGCATATCCATCACGTTCATGCACATACAACACGAAGGCCTTTTCATAATTTGGTGTGCCCAAAACTGGTGCCAAACACAGTGCAGTCTTGAGCAGATCAAATGCTTGCTGGTATTCCAAGTTCCATGGCAATGGCAAAGAAATGCCCTTCTTTGTCAAAGCCAACATTGGTTTAATCGTTAACGAGAAGTTCGGGATCCACTGCCTACAGTAATAAGCCATTCCTATCAAGGCTCTGACTTCCTTCTGTGTATTTGGGACAGACATGCTAGAAATTATTTTTATCCGCTCAGGCGTCACCCTTCCCTCCTTTGACAGGAGATAGCCTAAATAGGCGACCTCCTCTCGACATTACTGAAACTTTTTGAGTGAAGCTTTGTGTCCATGTTTTGCTAGATGAATAAGCAACAACACAATGCCCTTCTTACAGGCAGGCCCTCTCTGAGTCAGCAGCTAAAAGTAGATCATCCACATATTGGAGCAGTGTACAAGTGGTAGGCAACACTAGTGTGTTGAGCTGCTCTTTCAAAGCCGTACTATAGATGCTCGGACTCTCCGTGTAACCTTGCGGCGCACGGGTGAATGTAAACGAGCGTCCTCCTAAGGTGAACGCGAACAGATATCTGCTATCCTTGTGTATAGGAATGCTAAATAACGCATTCTTAAGGTCTACAACACTAAAGAAAGTAGCAGAAGCCGGAATCATGGTTAATATTGTCATCACATCAGGCACGATATACTTATTGATGGCACGTAAATCAATGATGAAACGAAAAAGAATTGCATTATCGCCTTTCTTGTACACAGGCAAAATCGGACTATTGCACAAACTACCTGCAATTTCCTCCATTACCCCACAATGTACAAAATCAGAGACTATGCATTTCAAAGCTTGCTCACCATCAACCGAAATCTTATACTGAGGAATACGTGGCAACTTTACTCCATGCTTCAAAATGATCTTAACAGGCTCAATTTGCAGAACACCGACATCATTGTCATCAATTGCCCACAAACATTCCGGAACATTACTAAATTCAGTCGGCAAAGGTCTAGTCAAGAACTGAGAGACAGAAAGTTGCTGTGGTGAAATTGTCAAACGCACTCCATCCGAAGAACAATGAATTACTGCATTTAAGTCCTTCAACAGATTCAACCCCAACAAATTCTCTCCACAGTCCGTGAATGGACCCAATGTAATCGGTACTGGCAAAGAAACCGGACAGACTACTGGCGTACCAGAAAACCCTACAGAAACATTGGTTTGCCCTGACAATGGAATGTTTGGAACCTGTGAATGGTCAATGGAACACTTCTGTGCTCCTATATCTATCAAGAATAGATTTTTCCTATTTCCCACTATCATCTCAACCTGGGGACCTTTCTGATTAACGGGAATAGGCACCGGTTCCAAACCCTGCTTCGGGCAATCCTAGCGAAACAAAATGTCATCAAAAGGAAGGTCTTCAGAGAGATATGCAGCAGAAGGATGATCAAAAATGTTCCTATTATCCACACTCGGTGCCTGATTGTCCTGTGAAAAAGGTTGCGAATCTTGAGAAAACTGACTTCTACCAGGACCCCCTGGCCCTCGGCGGCCTCTGGATCGTCTACCCATGTTAGAAAATGCGTTATTTGACCTCTGCTGGAGGATCGGGCATTTTGCACGCCAATGACCCTCTTGTCTGCAATGAGCACACTGGTTCACGTTACAGGACCCAACGGCGCATTTCCCTATGGAGCATACTGTCCCCTAAATTGTGAAGTACCCCCTCTAGGGCCTCTAACAATATGCTGTAATAGTACTTTAGTTTTCAGGTCTCCCTTTCTCTTTTCAATTCTTTCTTTTTTGTTATTAACTCGGTTCTGATAGTACTGAGCCATATGCAATACTTCTGACTGAGACTTAGCTCGCCAAGCGCTCTCCAAAGACATCATTTGCGACTGGATGTCAGGCAACAATCCACGCACAAATGTGTCTACAAAAAGTCGTTTTCCAGACTTTGTGCTCAAATCTTGTCCACTGAAATCTGAAAACACTTGTTCGAACCGATTAAAGAATTCGGTAGCACCCTCACATTTCCCTTTGACACAGGCAGTAAGTTTGTCCCAAATAATCATTCTTTCAGGAATTATGGCTTTTAGTTTTGTGACTATTCTATCAGGCAGAGTCAGTATTACCTGTGGCGGTCTCTCGCCAGCTGGCCTTTCTCTATCTAATCAACCTATATTAACCCATGTGTCTCCTAACTCTGGTACATCATCTACAGTCCTAATCTGTTTCTACAAATGAACAGGCAGGAGCACGGGAAATAACAAATCAATATCGCTCAAGGTAAATACTGATGACTGTAAAACAGATTCCATCTCTTTATAGAACCCTGTTGGATTCTTTCTAATATCGGGAATGGATTGTTTAATGGTGTTCACTTCCTGTCTCGAGAACGGGAGGTGAACAAACTGCAACACATAATGTGCAGGAATATCCTGAGCAGCAGTACCTGTTGCAGGATCCGCTGCAATCTCAACTTTTGGGACAAATATCGGCGGAACCTCTCTCATAGGCAACTGAGAGATAGGAAACTCTGAACGCTTACTGAGTAGCAGAGCTAAATCAAGCGCTAAAGCAGCTGAAGGAGTGTTAGACGAAAAAGCTCTCTTGTAGATATTCAATAATTCTGCGGGACATCAAATCTTTCTTTTTATGCATTCATCATGCAGGTATTCTACCATTACCTGTATCAATTTCCTCTGCATTTCTGGCATATACTGACTATACATGTCATATACTTCTACGGGAGATATCGACATGTCAGAAATACACCTAATCGCATCCTTTGTGCAAATTCGTGTTTCCTCATTTATCGACTTACAACAAGGAAGAAACCGTTTCTGTACAAACATAGCGTCCAAACTATCACCATCAATTTCTTCATTCCGCAACCTTTCCAACTCCCTTATATACTCAAAAACCCTCTCGACGTGCTCATGTACTTTCTCCGCAGTATCTCTTGAATATGCTAAAACATTCAGATCCCTCAACTGTTGTGGGAGATCTATATCATCTAGTCTGTTCCACATTACACATAAATGAATTCCCAACCCTTCAATAAAAATGTTTTTCTCAGGAAAACTTGCTAAATTAAAAAGTGTGGAAAAACATCAGCTTGTTCACCCTTCTCCATGCATTGTCTAGCCCATGCAGTCAAATCGCGCTTTCTCTCTTTAGGTACAGTATTATGAGTTACAATCTTTGATTCCGCTCCGTTATCAACTACAAGCGGGACGGAACCACTCGAAAGCGGAAGAGTAGACAAATCTTGTACAATCGGTAACAAAGGTGCTAATTTCAAAACTACCATTGGTTGACCACTGAAGTTCGCAAGCATGTCTAGTTTGTCTGTGCCAAATATCATTAAACACTATACTACCAATGCTGTGCTTACAGTACATAGTACACGCCGGCGACCCCTCCATTGTCGCCGGTCGGCCAAATTCCAAAGATTGTCTGTCATTGCGGAATAACGCCATGAAACAGGCAGACAATTTTTCAGGCATGTCAGATTACTGGTGTTACCTCGTCAATAATTGTACTCGCGAGTGCAATGCCCCAAAACAAATGATCAGGATACTTAAGAATCGGGTCACGACTCACCTGATCAAAGGACTAAGGAGGTCCGATCAGATTTCTAAGGACACAAAGCACCCACGTGGTTGGTGATTCTGGCAAAACTGCCCGCCTCGATATATGGACCCTCGTCAAGATGCCGTCTCAGACCACGGGCTCACCGTCCAGGGATCGGGTCATGCTGTACTGTTGAGGAAAGAAAGGGGCCCTCTTTTTCACCGTGCGATCCCGGTCTGATAGCCGCGTCAACCTTCACTGAGATGGCATCAATCTTGAGGGTCCCTATTCGGGCGCCATCTGTAAAAGCAAGGCAATATCGAGGCTGAGCACCATCAAAAGGAAATACACCAAACGCGGGCTCATAAAGATTCACAGATCTTTACTACTACTGCGCAGTTTACAAAGAAACAAATCAGATAGCTATCTGGCCCTCAGTACATCACAGTGAATACCAGCCCTTCAGTGTGAGAAGTGAGAGGTACTGGACATATAGACATTTGTACATTTATACTGTTTCAGTGATAATGTCCAGCCCCCCTGCAAGTTAATAATCCATGGTCTAGAGTTTGTGCCGAGTTCACTTAGGGCTTGTACGACAATATGCACACGGATTACATTTAGTTTACATACAAATAAGTCACAATGGCAACAGTGTATTCCCAGGTTAAGCAGTAAGCCTTAGCACATGTCCCTCACAATGCAGTTCAGCCAGTGTCCACGTTCGATATTTGCATTACATTGTGTCGATGTATGTCCGTGGATCAGGCTTATTGGTGCAGGCAATCCTTAGACCACAAGTCAGGCATGGGACAAGGTCTCTTTACTCAGCCTAAACATTCGGCCAACGGACAGTCTAAACATTAACTAAAGTGCAAGGTTCGGGAAGGCGTGGTTACTAGTTGGAAACACAGTCCACCATTTTAGAACACAAAGTTACATTTGAACAGAAACAAAATGGCGGATGATCCCAAAATGGCAGCGAAGTCGATTTAAAATCGGCACATTTGAAACGCGGTTTTCTTCGCAGAGCGACTGGGTTTAGGCCAATATATATTACAGAAGGAGGCCCAATATGATTTCCCGTTTAACAGATGAGTGCTGCCTCCATGCTGTGGGCTTGCCTCAAACCTTTTAGTTGTTTGTGCAGGATCTTTTTATATTCTACATAGTGTTGAAGTTAGCCTGTAGCACACTTATCAAGGATTTTCAGGAGAAAGTGACAATTTGTGATAGGGCTAAGGTTACTTCGATCTTTGGGGTCCGAACCTTTTTTATTTAGCAATGGGTTGACCGTTATGATTTTTATAGCTTCTGGGGTGTGGCTGCCTATAAAAGAGGCATTGACCATGTGGGTAAATAACAGAATTAATAGTTCTTGGTGTTCCAATATGATCCTGGGGGAAGGATGTTTTCAGCGCATGAGGTTGGTCGCATTTTAGTCAACAAGACTCTCATATCTGAGTTGGTGACTGGGGTAAATGCAAATCTCTCCTCTTCTGGTAGATCAATACGGTTTGTTCAGAGCCCCGCCATGGGAACCAAATGGGGCAGTGCCTGACTGAAATGTTTGTCGCCCTTTGAGAATTTTTGCTTCAAATGTGCACTTCTGCACAATCAGCTTCCAAGGGCTGGACAGTAATGACCAAAGCCTTTGGCTTCTCGAGTGATATAAGAATTTCAAAGAGTTTCCCTGTATAGTTTTGTGGACTATTTATTTGATTGTTGTAGAAGTCTTTCTTGGCATTTAGGATGTTTAGCTTATAAATTCTTTCTGCTGCCTTCTAGTTATCTTCTACCGTGGCAGATTTTAGCCAGATGTTCTCCAGCTCACTTTTGTCCTTCGTAAGGATTTTAAGGGATGGTGTGAACCATTTCTGGTGACCTGAGTTCTTTCTGACCAATTTGGAGCAAATAGGAGCCAATCGATCTGCCAACTCCTGAAAGGTGGATGAAAAGGTAGAGACTAATGAATCACATGAGTCATTGTCTGAAGTATGGGCCATAAGACTCAGTATACTAGTACTGATATCAGTAGGAAGGATCTTGTAGTTCCTATTTAGTACTTTTAGTGGGTTATTGGGAGTCTGTGGTAATGAGCCCTGTAGAGAAATGTGGAAGTCTATGCAGTAATGATCGCACCAGGCACAGGGCACTGTGTTATCAATGATGGTATCCAAGTTTTGTGACACCACCCAATCGAGTATGTTTCTGTGAGGATGCACCGAGTCTGTTCCAACCTCAATCTTGAAGGTAAAGATTGTAAGCACTGGGTGCTTCTGATGATGTTTTGCACAGCAGCTAAACAACCCATCTCCCTTTACATCATTGTACTCATTCATTTAGAAGTCATATAAATCCATGTTGATCTGTGCTCTGCTCCCAAATTACACCCTTTGTTACTGTATGCTGCCATTATCATAATTTTTTTTTAAAAAATCTTATTTGCATTTTTGTTTAGCGCCAAATTGCAGCATGTGGCTTCGGAAGGGTAAAGTCAAAAAGGAGGAATCAGTTCCAGAGAAGTATAGTATTCTGTTTTTTTAGGAGGGGTCCAATTGAAGTCTCGTTTAGCTGGTGGGATCTCTTCTGACACAAAAGAGGCATTACACAATGCAAGTAGTGGCTGAGTTAGAACGAAGGTCAGTAAGTGCCCACCTCAGTCAAATATTTTGATGACATCCCACAATGGGGCGAGGTGGAAAGTATTGTTTAAATGCCAGTCAATTGGAGTCTTGACAAGTCAGATCTAACCTGGGCTTTGACACCTTCTTGAATATTATCTACTTTACCATGTAAGGTTCTAGCTACTTTACAAGCCAGATTCCTAGATAGTGTGGCAGTCATGCTAGTTTCAGATGGGTTAATGAGATCTGAGAATATCTTAAAAAATCTTGAGACTTGTTTTCAGTTGAGGGGATCCCATTTTGTTAGGACTGTTTTGTCTAACTCTTAATTGCCTTGTAGTCACCTCAACTGAAGATGATGCAGTTAATGTTGTCGTGTGTGCTTTATGATGTGTACCAGAAGCATCTTTTATCACTAACCTCTTCTCCATGGCCAGATCCACAATTAACCATTTGTTTGCTTTGTTTCACCTGGAGTTCTCATTTATTTTGTGTGATTGGGTGATAGTTTTTTTATTTTTTTCTTGAAAAGTCATCATTCAGTTTTTTTCTAGATCATTTGGGGAAAAGTCATTTTAAGGGTGCTAAGAGGAGGACTTCTGAAATGTTCTTCACAGCTCTGTTTAGCTATTTTGTGAGGATCTCTATATTTCAGGATGAGTAGATTGTTTACAAGAGGGTGTTTCTTGATTTTTCATGTGTTGGTCCATCAATAATAATTGTTGGAGTGGCCAAGGGAGAAAGTGATGCTTTACATCATGACATGGGTGGTTGAAGCAGTAGAATTCATCCAGTAAGCGACCATTCAAGTGAGTGGTCTTTGGTATCCAAGGAAGAAAGCCCAGATTGTCATTTTTGGGATGAACGTCAAAGAAGATTTCATGTCAGCGAACTTAAGTCACTGGTTCACAGCTCCCTGTATACATAATCATTTGGATGTGGTCTGGATACTTATTAGTAAGTTTTCCATTCTGATAGAAATGTGTCATTGGGTTAATATAGGTGACAGATTATCTGAATTATAAAGGCAAGGATTTGCCAGTTACGTAGATTTTTGTTAAAGGATTATATTGAATCCATGTGTATAATTGCATTCTTAATGTTGTTTGGATAGGTTAGGGCTACCTGTCACAAAGCCAAGTGAGATCAAACACAGACTGGACAGACAGAAATGTGGTTCCCAACAGCACTTTAAGGGTGTTTTTTTTTTTTCAGAGCAAACCGAACAAACACCGTTCAATCAGGAATGTGCATAAAATAACTTGATCTATGTCGGGATAGACAGTCACCAGATTCTAGTAAAATCTCCAGGTAAATTCAAAAGTTAATGTCCCTCATGAAGGTTCAAATGCGTTTCGAAGTTGCAGTTCTTCAGCACTTGTTCAGCCCAGCTCTTGGACTCTTCCAATGGCTTAATGCAACAAAATGGGTGTAGGGAATAGGTGCACCACACCCAACCTAAATATATAGAACTCCTAAGAAAATGTCTCACCCACTTCTTGTCACATATTCGCGGGATCTCTGAGACGATGTTAGTCTTTCACTGCATTTCCCAACTCTTGCATTGGTAGGCTCCTCAGCAATGTTTTTGTGCAGCTGGGAAACAAAGAGACAATCTTCTTCTCACAGGTCTCATGTCTGCCCTGGAGCCATGATGATTGTTCCAAAATGGGAGTTATACTTGAAATTGCCTTAAACTCAAGTCTAGAGCAATGGGAAGACAGGCAGCCGCCCTTTACTGTATATATTTTCCTTCCCGGGCTCTTTCTGCTGTCCTTGCTGTGTCTTGGGTTTCTCCCTATTTAACACCAACCTTGTCTACTCCTTGCCTCCCCGTTTTGAGCTTAACCCTAGTAGTCTCTTCCCTAATGTCTCTTCCCACATTCTGAAACTTTGATGTCCCCTGTTGTATCTCCTTGCAGTTCAGGCACATGCTTGTTACTCCATCCACCTTACTTGAAACCCCCCATAAGCATGGGGTACATGGCTTGTTGACCCTTCTTTGCCTCTAAATTTCATGTATTTATTTATTGCACATTTATAAGGTGCCTATACAGCAGAACATGTTTCCAGACACCACAATACTAAGAGGGAGGGGGGAACATAGGAGGAAAACAACACCTCACCTCCTACTCCTCATCTTTACTGCTTCCTTTTGCCACCTCTAACTCAATATGTTTTTCTTAGGTACCTCATGTACATGATTCTTTGATAATTCTTTCTTGACATTGCTCACAACGTCCTTAGCTTCTATTAAAACCTCCTTCTTAATCCCTCTGACCACATTCTCCCGGACACCTCTTGTCCCCTTCACCTTAGTCTCACTCGCCACCTCTAACTCTCTTCTTGACACAGCCTGCAAAGATTGCTTCTGCAACTAGTTCTACATTTTCAGTCTTTCTCTTCCACATTCCTGTTTTTGTTTTTCCCAAACATCGTGATTCTCTCTTCCCCAACCTCTTTGGCTTAAACTCTCCCCAACCTCTTGGGTCTCTCTCTCTCTTTCCTGATCACTGTGTTCCTCTCTCCCCAGTCTGGGTCTTCCTGTCCTCAGAATCCCGTTTCTCTTTCCCCAACCTCCGGGCTTTTCCTTCCCCAGCCTCCTGGGTGTCCCTCTCCCCACTGTAAGGAATGCATATTATCAAACAGTAAGACAGACACACGTGATCACAGTTCAAGGGTGTTTATTGAACTTCAATTGGGTTTGAAAATCTAAACCTAAATCTAAAGATGGGATCAAGCTGCTATCATCAAATAATAATAATGCAGTCCTAGTGGTGTCTTGTCAAAATAAAAGGTCCTATACTAATAGACCTATTGCCAAACCTTACTTCTTAATACAAACAGTGAGGGAAACAATGTTATGCAAAATACAAGTGTTCAAGAAATGATGTCAGGATATTCAAGCTGTTGGCTTCCCTTCCCCATGTTTTCAGCACAGGACAAGTTGGCACGATGGAGCTTAGCAGAGTATCTGGCTTTTCTAGCACTAGGGTGCAGTTCCAAACTTCAACATCAGGGTCTTCTGTGACAAAGTCTCTTTGCCATTCAAAATTTCTTTTTCAGAGGGCCTAATGCAACACAACAAACATCAAAGTTCCTTTCTTCTTGTCATGCACTGCCATGGCGCCTCTGTCACCGGTGGAAATACCAGTACCGGACTATATGTCCCTACTTACACAAAAAGAAAGAAAAGAAAGCCAAGAAGTCTCAACGGAAGGACATCGCAGAGGCCCGAGACAGCTCATCCGAAGTCGAAGGTGAGGAGGGGTGTCGGGAGGGAAAACCTGAACTAACCATGCATGACAGTATACAACGCCATACAACCACCTTGGCCACATTGGAGCAGTATCAATAAATGGTGACGGCTATCCACGGCCTAACAGCTGAAGTCCAGATTATTTGTGCTGAAAATGCCATTTTGAGACAACAGATGGCTATCTGGGACAGGGCCAGAGGGGACTTAGCTCATATCCCTTTACCCTTCAGCAAGTACGACGGAAGCCCCAAGTTAATGAGGGAATTTATTGACGCCTGTCAAGTTTACTTTACTTTCCGTCCTCGCACTTACGAGACTGATAAGGTACGTGTAGGGTTTTTGATATCTAATCTGGTGGGGAATGCACTAGCCTGGGCAACCCCGCTTATGACAAACAATAACCCGGCACTGCAAGGTTATGCTCAGTTCCTGCAACTGTTCAGAACCAGTTTTGATAGCCCGGAAGTTCTTTTTGCCTCTGATGAAGCCATGTTAGACATACGACAACGCGCCACTGATGTACTCACCTATGTCACCTGCTTCCAGAAGCTTGCAGTAGAGGCTGGTTGGCCAGACTCCGCTCAGCAGACTTTGTTCCGGCGGGGCCTCCATGAGGGATTAAAGAACGAGTTAGCCCAGCTACTTTTCCTGCTCTAGTGACTCTAACTCTGAAGATCGAGTACCGCCTGATGGAACAACGGCAGGAGAAGAAGAAGAACTGCACTTTCCCTCTTTTGACAGACCTCCCACCTCAGACTAAGGAATCACATCCTTTGAACCATCCTCTTGATGAGCCCATGCAGATAGGAACCACCAGAGGCCCTCTGACTCCTGAAGAACATCGGAGGAGAAGGGAGTCAGGCCTTTGTATGTATTGTGGCTCCTCCAAACACTTACTAAGAAACTGTCCGGAAGTACCACCTAGAAAGAAGTGAAACTTCAACCCCCGATCCTATGCAGGGGAAATATCGGGGGGAGCCACTCCAGTCCCTGCAACCAAATCCAAGCAATGAGACAGGAGGACAATACCAGACTGATGGTTTTTTCTGCTAACCTGTGCATAACACCAGAAAGATCTCTTGAGGTGCTAGCCATGCTGGACTGCGGTGCAGCAGGTAATTTTGTAGACATCAACTGGGTGAAGGACCAGGGAATACCCATGCTAGCCAAACGAAGACCAATTCCAGTGGAAGGAGTTGACGGAACGTCTTTATCATCCGGACCCATAGTAATGGAGACAGATGTGATGCAGGTACAGATGGGGGGGCATAAGGAGGAGCTTGTTTTCGACATCATGGCAGCTCATTTCCCAGTTATTTTTGGTATACCTTTGCTACACAGGCATAATCCCCGCATTGACTGGGCATGGAACAGTCTGAGCTTTGACTCTGTTTATTTCCAGCAGAACTGTCTACTTCTCCCAGATGAAGAAGCACACCAGGGTCAAGCCATCCCGTTAGCCAATCCCGTGGTCCCGACCATACCTCCCCAATACCTCGAGTTCTCTGTATTCAAACTTAGAGAATGGTCTGATTAAAGAATCCCGGTCACGCGGGAGTGCGTCTCTCTTTTTCATCTCTAAGAACGGTACGACTGAACTTCAACCCTGTATCGATCACAGGGGTCTTAACCACATCACTCTATGGGACAGCTACCCTATGCCTCTCATACGAGACATACTAGAAGCCGTACAAGGATCAGTAATATTCACCAAGTTGGACCTCCGCGGAGCTTATCATTTCCTAAGAATAAGTGAAGTGGATGAGTGGAAAACTGCCTTTCGGACCCCTCTGGGCCTCTATGATTACCGGGTGATGCCCTTTGGACTTGTGAATGCTCCAGCAATCTTTCAAAGGTTCATAGATAAGATCTTTTCTGACCTGTCATACATATCGGTAGTGTGTCTATTTAGACGATATTTTGGTCTTTTTCTCCTCGGAGAAGGAACATTACAGACATTTCACTGAAGTACTCTGACGACTCCAGAATCCCCAATTGTTCGCCAAACCAGAGAAGTGTCAGTTCCACTTTGCTTCTGTTTCTTACCTGGGATACATATTATCTAAGGAGGGGATGTGCATGGACCCAAGCACGGTGGAAGCAATTCTAAGATGGCCTGAACCCCAGAACGTCAAAGAGGTTCAAAGGTTCCTGGGTTGGCCAACTTTTACAGATGCTTCAGCCCTAATTTCTCTGATGTCGTCTTGCCCATTACAGCCTTACTCAAGAAAGAGGTAGTATTTCACATGGACCCTTCTGCACAGCAAGCATTTCAGAAACTGAAATCTTTTTTTAACAAAGGACCCATACTTGTTCAGCCCGACCAGACACGACAGTTTATTCTTGAGAGTGATGCTTCTTATGGAGCCTTGGGCATCTCACTCCTTCAGAAATCCCCAGACGACCAGGAACATCCTGTCGCATATTATTCAAGGACACTTACACCTAGCGAAAGAAATTATGCAGTCCTTGAGAAGGAATTCTTGGCGATCAAGCAAGCCTGCGAGGAGTGGCGACATCTGTTGCCGGGTGTCACACAACCCTTCCTAGTAAGCACAGATCATCGCAACTTGCGAGTGCTCCAACAGATGTAATGTTCAAATGCACGCCATGCCTGGATGGCCTACTACTTTTCACAGTATGACTTCCACATCACATACATATCTGGGTCCAAGGACATCCTAGCGGACACCCTTTCCAGAAGCCTAGGGAGAGAGACAAAGAAAGGACAGGACAAGGAACTGCTTCTTCCTGAAAGGAAGTTCATAGCACATCTATCAGCCTTCCTGCAAGCCATTTGGGAAGGTATCCCAAGCACTGATGAGGCTGCGCTACAACTAACTCAGAGAAATGGGTTATTATATCACGATGCAACCTTATACGTTTCCGACCAAGCCATTACAAATCATGGTTCTCTCCTGGTGCCATGATTCACCACTGGCTAGACATAAGGGTCAAAAGGGAACTCGAGCTAGTACGGAGAACATTCTGGTGGCTAACCTTACGCCAAGATGTCCAAGAGTACGTTTCTTCCTGTCCCATATGCACAACCAGTAAGACCTCCATGGGCCGACCAATTGGCCAGCTGCAACAACACCCACTGCCATCCAGACCCTGGGAACATGTCACAACAGATTTTATTGTGGACCTCCCCTTATCAGAAGGGCATCGAGCCATCATGGTAACAGTTGACACCTACAGCAAGCTTGCACATTTTTCTTCTCTCACCGGGCTACCTACCACCCCGGAGACTGCCTTAGTCTTTCTCAGGGGTGTGGTTTGCTTACATTGAACCCCCAAGACACTGGTATCCGACAAGGAGAACGCAGTTCACTTCAAAGTTCTGGGCAGCACTCTGTACACAGCTGGGCATTCAAAGGGCCCTCTTATCAGGGATCCATCCGCAGAGCAACGGCCAGACCGAACGACTAAATGCCATGATACAACAATATCTACAGTGTTTCTGCAACAGAGAACAGGACAACTGGTCCACATTGCTTCCTCTAGCCGAATTCTCTTACAACAACGCATACCATACAGCCATCCGGATGAGCCCGTTTTATTGTACCTTCGGGTACCATTCCCAACATCTTCCCAGGATTGGGTTTTCCGCCACAAATTCACACTTGGTAGACCATCTGCTCAGCTGTCTTCAGGAAGCTCACAAAGATGCTAGGAACGCACTTGAAGAGAGCAGACAAGGGTACAAGAATCAGGCGGACCGAAAGAAAAGATTGAATCCCAATTGGGGACCAAGTACCCAAGTTAGGTTGTCGACCAAGTGTCTGCCCATATGGGTGCATTCAGGGAAGTTCTTGCCCAGGTTTCTAGGCCCCTCATCATCACTTACAAGATCAACCCAGTGGCCTACAAGCTGAAGCCCCCAAAGAGTCTGCGGAGGATTCATCCAGTCTTTCATACTTCACTTCTAAAAGAATATGTTCCAGACCCATTTTTGAGAAGGAAGACACCCTATAGGATCAAGCCGGCCGCAGAACCTGAGGAATACGAAGTGTCCCACATCGTTGACTCCAGAACCTGGAGAGGAACTCTTCAAAATATAATCCACTGGAAAGGGTATTTGGAGTCAGAGCGGACTTGGGAACCCAAGAGTCATGTTCATGCACCCAGACTCTTGCAGAGATACCATAGACTGCACCCAAGTAAGCTGGGGGGGTGCCTATGAGAAGAGGGCATACTGTCATGCAGCTGCCCTGGTGCCTCTGGCACCGGTGGGATTACCAGTACTGGACTATATGTCCGTAGGAATCACCCTGAACTGTGACAACAGTCTATTCCTCATCCAAGATGGCTAGCCAGCATGACTATAACAACACACTACGTGGTACGCACAGTGCATTGTGTCCGCTCTACCCTGGTTACCCGCTGCTGCATTCTGCAGTTCCTCCACTCGTTTTGAGTTACCTTGCTTCCTCACAGCTCTGGCTCTTTGCTTGGGATCCCTTCCTGTTTGTTGCCTCCTGTTCTAGCTTTCACCCGGCGTTTCAATGCAGGCTGTTTCCGCCGTCCTTATGCACAAGATTCCTAGGAACTTTTCCATCTGGTGTAAGAAGGAGATCAGCCATAAGATTTCTTCAAACTTACCTAAATCCACCCTATGGAATTGTGTGAGAATTAAGACTCACCAAGCAGGGTTTTTTGGTGCAAAGTTGCTTTTTCCCTGCATTAGGGCTGGCTCCTGGGGTTCCTCTTAGTCAGGTCCACGTACCCTGCCAAGGAGGCCTCTGGGGGAACAAGACCCTACTGACACAAAAAGAAAGAAAAGAAAGCCAAGAAGACCAAGGAACCCAAGAAGTCTCAACGGAAGGACATCACAGAGGTCCAAGACAGCTCATCCGAAGCTGAAGGTGAGGAGGGGTCTCGGGAGGGAACACCTGAAATAACCAGGGACAACACTTCTTAGGATTTCACAGGCACAGATTCTCAGGTGATTTTCTGTTCACCCTGGGTCCAACTCTGCTGGACTGAGAACCACTTTAACACAAAGCTTTCAATTGATTTCCCTCTGCTGGGCTCAGACCAACTTTATCAACTTTGCCACAAACTTTCTTTACTGTATCAACATAAAAGACTTTTGATTGTGCGCAAGATTTTGCTTGTCCTGTTGCATGACCACTTCGATTCACAATTCTCTACAACTCTTTCACTTTTCAGCTGAATACCTTAGAGAGACCCTTGATTGAGCACACACGTTGTGCCGGACCACTCTATCAAAGGTATTGTATCTTGGTTTCAAAGTTCAATCACTCATCAACAGTTCAACTTTATTTGTGTCTTTTGTCACACTTATTTCAAACAATGTTTGTTCCAGCACTCGCTATACAAAGTTGCTGCTTGCAACCTTGACTTCAACACAGACCTGTCTTGTATAGGTCTCCCCAACCCACCGGCTGTGTTGATTTCACTGACCCTGCCTTGTTCTTGGAGCCAAGGACAGTACCACTGCAGCTGGTGACTCTCCCCGCCTTAATTATTGACGCGGGAGGGCCCCGGGTATCTGCGCCACACAATGCAGGATTCTTCAGCCTGTTTTCCGGTTCTTACACTTTCAAATCTCGAGGGCTCATGAAAGTAATGGTTCCTGTTGAAAAGGTCAAGGGAACTTCCATCCTTGCGATCCCCTTCTGTTTTGTCGTCTTTCTCTTTTTGTTGAACTGCCATCTTGCAACTGCTGTTTCCTTGTGTTTCCAAAAACAGACGATCACCACTGGTCAGATTCCTCTCATTAGGACGGTCATGAACACTGGTGAAGGGGCTCTGAGGAGTGGATTCCTGCTTCTAGTTGTCCACGAGGGTGCCACCAAAATGTCAGCGTGATTGGATTGCAGGAAAATGATGCACATAGTCCAGTGGTATTGGCGTTCTGCAGCCCAGGAAAGTCACAGCACGTCGAGGGATGGCTTGTTTTGCAGATCATCTCAAGGCTGATTAGTCCCGCCAACCCACAGGATGGAGTTGCCATCTTTCGTAGCTCCCAATATGCTTTGAAGGAGGGGTTGGATACCAGCAGTACAAAGGGTTTCTGCGGTCCTCTGGAAGCTGCTTCAGTCATCTTTCCATCTTCTTCTGCATTGTTTCTTCAGTTCCAGGAGTCAGCTTGTCTTCAGCAGTCAGGATCCTCGCAGATATACAGGAACCCACACACACCTTCAGCAAACTACCCCTGCAGTTTACAGAAAGAGGGGGGTGGCTGTCCAATCAGCACAGCAAAGCTACCAGTGGAGACTGAATTCTATAAGGCACATCAGTAGACAAAGCAGAGAAGATTTCTCGACTCCTCCCTCATTTCCTGCCGTCACAGACACGCTGGAGACACGGCCAGCTACACAAAGGGTTCCTGCCAAAGACAAAAGGACAACCAGAACCTCCCACACCCAGCATGGCAGAAGAAGGACCATTTAATGGCAAGAACACTAAAAGTGGCTAAAAAAGAAATAAGCCACCATACTAGCAAAATGGTGACCTTTCTGCGCATTACTGTAGCTGTAATGACAGCCTGCACGCAAAACCTGCTAAAAGTTAAGTAGGGTATGTCCACTGCCACCAGTCATAATAGTGAGCGTGCCACTGTAAAAGAAATGTTACAGCTGCAGTAAGAAAGGGGATACTATGTATCTCCCCAGGACTCCACAAAAGGTGCAGTGTGCTGGTCTCACTAGATACAATGGAAAAGTGATTGGTCTCCCACCTTACCCCTGAGAACAGTAGTTGTGCAAGGTAAGTAAATAGAAAATAAAAAGGGAAGTCCAAGGGCCAACACAGCAACACTGCACAACAGATGCTGTGTGCTGTGAAAGGAAATTACCGATGCCATGAACACTTGGAGGAACATATGCTCCAAGCATACAAGTACAGCAGCAATACAAAAACGTTGCCCAGAATAGAGTAAAGGAATGAGTGGGTTAAAAGATTCCCACTCAGTCAGGATACAAACCAAAACATCCATGAGTCCAGCAAAAAGTGCTGAGGGTCTCACAGGTGAAGGGAATTTGGCATAGACATGAAAAATCTCCCTAACAGCAATACACAAATGGGTTTCTGTCACAAATCCATGTAACCGTGCGAAAAGTTAAAAGAAGTTCTGCATTGTACTGTTTGGCTTGCATTTAAATTTCCCAAGTTTAATAAAAGTTTTAGCAATGGATTCTTATTTGTTATTTGGTCCTTTTAAACATCCCAATTGAATTCATACTTTAGTGAAAAGTTGTATACACATTTTAATTTCCCTGCAGATACCAGAGCCGCCAGCGGTACAGATTTAATTAGGCAAGACTCTATTGAGCAAAACATGTAAGCAGACCTATAGTCTTGGCAACCATTGATAATTTCCTGTGACTATGCTTCTACCAAAATAGATTAAGATTGAACATTGAAACTAGGTTTGCACAAAGGCCTGCCTAACTTTACAAAAGCAGAAGTATCTGAGCAGATAAAAATCTGAGCATATTAGGGTCCTGGAATCAGTAAATATGCAAGGATCCTACCGGGTATCAACATAGGGGTACAGAAGGACAAAGGTCTGCAGGCAGAACAGGCAGCAGAGGAAACACCCCCAACACAGAAAGGCCTTTTTGAAACAACCCATCTCCAGTTGCATGAATGTACTCATAGATTCAGGATCCCCACCTCACGAACCACCCTGTCCTTATATGCCCTGCCCCTCTACCAGGCACCGATTACATAACAGTCCCCTGAACACCAGTTTCAACAGTTTACTTCAGGTGTAGCAACGAGTGGAAAAATCCCAGAACCAGTATTAAAGTGTCAGAACATTTGCGATGTACTGTGAGTCCCATCCTGTTATAAAGCTACGAGGCGGTTGAGTAATGTAGAGCTGAGTGCTGCTCACCTCACCTCACTTTCTTCTCAATCACAGTGTAATTATATGTCCTAGCTCCCCACTGCAACCACCCTCTCCCTCGGTTCCATATTTATTCAGGGGTTACATTTATTTAATGATACTTAGGTACAAGCAGCTGGTATTAACATCTCTATCCCATTTTTCTATTTTCTGAATGTGCTCCTCTTTAATTTTAGGTTCTGTGCATATGCTTAGAGACATGTTATTTAATTTCATTATTTTTTTAAACTGTAGACTTCAACCTTATTGTAAAAGGCATTACAAATCTTTACAACCCGGAGTGCCCCTGAAAAGGTTTTAGCACACAAGTGACGGTTCCGAGGACAATAAAAAAAAAGGGAAAGCTAGCAAAAGGAGTGGGTCTTTCACGGAAAATGTGACAAATGGCTATTGTACAATAGCTAAATGGCTAAAATACAGGGAATATGGTGGTTTGCAAGACTTATGCTACTAGTGCAGCAGTGATCCGATCATAAAAGTGAACATGACTTCCAAATACATTTCTTACCTCCTTCACCTCCTATGGTAGAAAGGGCTATACTCTCGGGGGATGTGTGAACCAGTACAGAAGCATCTAAACAACAATAGCTCTGTGGTACCAAAATAAAATGGCTGTCCACACAGGGTTCTTATAAAATATAGATACATTACCTAGAAAAGCCTTTTTACGTTGCTAGTCCAATCTTGACTTTACATTAGTCTTTTGCAGTGCCTCAACAGTGTCGAGTCGGTCTTCTTCACACTGTTCCAATGGCACAAATGATAGTTTAAAGATGAAAATCAGACAATTTGCTTTAGTCATTAGTGGCAGGCAAACATTCCCCACTACTCCCACCAGCAATCACATTCCTTGTCCCAGAGAAGTAATTGGAGAGGAGCTGCCAGCTTCCCTGGAAATCTGGTCTTCACCGTATACAAGGGACTTTAAGCAGCTTCCGACTTGATCCTTCTTCTTTAAAAATGATTGTAAATGATGGTTTGCCAAATGTGGCGTTTCACCTCCCAAATACTATGCACACCCTAAGGGCTAGCCAAACTACACACAAACATACACGCAGCATAGCTAACTTTCACCTACAACAAACAATCCCAGACTCTCGACCTTCCCCCTACGGATCCAAGCCAGTGAACGCAATAAAACTACCAGCCAAACTTCACATGAAACACACACATACACCCAGTATAACAAACACTTGCATACAACATAACAATCCAGACACTGAGCCTTACCCTTATGGATACAACAAGCCAGTGCATGGAATCACCTAACCAGAAAAACTACACATGAAAAACACAAATACACACCGAGTATAATAAACACTTGCATACAACATAACAACCCAGACACTGAGCCTTACCCTTACGAAAACAAGCCAGTGCATGCAATCACCTAACCAGACAAACTACACATGAAACACACAAATAGACACCCAGTATAATAAACACTTGCATACAACATAACAACCCAGACACTGAGCCTTACCCTTACGAAAACAACAAGCCAGTGAACGCAATCAATTCAACAGCAAGCCAACACACGCCAGTTTATCCTGGTTCTGGATTTATCCTATCCCTCTTCCCTCACTAGTCCACCACACCCTCTTTCTTGCAGAGGCACATGTGTGCCAGGAGACCATACCAATGATAACTTTACTTTACTTTGTATTACATTTATAATGCACACCACTGACCCAGAGCCTTAAGGGTGCAGACACAGGACAAACATCAAGCAACATGACAGGCTCAAATCATTGGGTAATTGTTCTAACATAGCAGCAAAAACCAGAAAGTATATCCTACTGAATGCCAAGTAAAAATAGATTATCTAAACAATAAGGTCTTCAGCTTTTTCCTAAACATTGCAGTTGAGCTTATTCCCTTAGATCTGGCGGAACAGCGTTCCATGCAATAGGAGGAGCTACAGTTTATGCACATTTCTTCACCTGAGTCAGTTAATGAGCTGGGATTTTAAGGTGGTTGTATTATTATATCTGAGATGGCAAACACTTTATTTCATTAATAGCGCTTCACTCAGATAGACTGGAGTCGATCCCATCAAGCACTTATGTGTTAATAATAGAATAAGAAAATGATACTGGCATTTATGGGAAGCCAGTAGAGACTGTCTGGCTTCAGAAACATGATCTCTCCTTTTAAGGCCTGTGATCACTATCACTGCATTATTCTGTATTCCTTGGAGCCGATAGCACTCCGATTTTGCTAGGCCCACAAGACGAGTTCTACATTAATCTATTTTTGACCCAATTATAGCTCTTGCGAACGTCTCACAGTTGACTCTAGAGATATTTGGGCACAGTTGTACCAGTAATTTAATATAGCAGGCACCCGATGACACCAGACTGCTAACGTGGGCCCTCATATTTAAATTTTGATCAAAGAATACCCCCAGTGTTTTTAGTTTGTCTTTGGTTTTATTGTTACACCCAGCAACTTGAAAAAGGGAGTATTCTGCTCCCATCTTCGGTATTTTAGACCCTGTATCGACAACCATTAGCTCTGTTTTCTCAGTATTAAGCACCAACATATTATCATTCGTCCAGGATTGATTCAGTCCATATACCATATTGATATCTTTCTCATCCTCAGAATAATTACCAGACAATGAAATGACACATTGTGTGTCATCCGCATAATTGGTAAAATGTATATGTTTCTCTTCTAGTAGGTTGATGAATGGTACCGTCAAAATATTATACAAACAGGGGCATAGACATGCCCCCATGAGGCATACCATGAATCAACAGAACCGGTTCTGCTTCTGTGGTCTAACAACTGACTCTGCACCAGCGATCACTCAAAAAGGATTCAACCCAGAGGGCAGCATTATCTGAGAAACCTGCCACTCCCCTTAGCCTAGAGATCGGCAGGGAGTGATCCACCAGGTCAAAGGTGGCAGAGAGATCCAACAACATTAGCAAAGCTGTCTGCCCGTTGTCCATAATGTGGAGAAGTCTAGACTTCCAATCAAGTAGAGCAGTTTCAGTTCCATGGTTTTCCCTGAACCCTCATTGCCATTGGTTCAGGATCATGTTATTCTTCAATGCGCGATATGAGACAAAATAACATTAGATAACATATGTTCAATCCTAGCAGAAGATTGCTTCTTTTCAAGACTCTTGTTCAAGCACAGTACATGACTCGCTTACTGTTTTCCTACATTTTCTGTGTCAAGTCCAGAGTCCTTGATTTGCAGAGAGCTTCGGGTCAGGGGGTTTAAAGGGAAGTGATGTATCGTATAAACTCTTGTGGCCAATGACTTATTCCTTCAGGTTCTGGGCCTCTTTCATTCCCTGGACCTACTCTCAGCCCTGTGTGTCCTACATCAAAGGGTCTTCATGCTTGTTATCCAATTTCAGGTATTCTCTTTTTTACTGCAGCTTATTTGGATATGCCTCTTCCCACACCTATCTGTTGGAAGCCAGAGTCTCCACCTTTGTCAGTTCTCCTACCAAGTGAACAATAGATTTCCTGGGTGGAACAGGGCCATGTGTTGGGGGAACATCATCAAGGTTAAAGCCTGTAGAAGATGTATCTTGCAGCTGTAGGCCATGTGTAAAGCCAGACTGGGGGATCATGGTTTTTCTAAATGAAATGTTGGTTTTGGCTGTTTAATGTAATCCTGTCATTAATCACAAGAACTGTTGCTGTGTAAGGGGGCGCTGCCTCATGTGGCCCTAAGAAAAATAATCCACCTACTCAAAAATGGAGTAAATGGCCGGGAGAAAGACAAACAGTCAGAACTGAAAACCATCTCAATCCGCTACTTCCGAGCCACAGTATTTAAGGCATACAGCACATTAACACAATCTTATCATTGCAACACTTTTAGGGTAATTCTGACATGTTGGTTGGCTGCTCATCAGCAAGCCTACAAAGATGCATTAAACACTCTAATTGGCGGACTCATTTTTGGAACACTGAGCACATAGCCCCATCATGACCTCAGAACACTGACCATTCCGCCCCTCAATGACCTCATGTTGTGCTGACCAGCACGAAACGTAACATTTTAATCATTTGGCATCCTACATTATACAAGTTGATAAACTATGCAATGCTATTTGAACCCTTGTGTTGAAGACAGTGACGGCAAGAGTATCGCACAGAGACCGACCAATGATAATACGAGGGAACATCAGCAAGGTCGAAGACATTGTTGCATCCCCTGGAACACCCGTTCCCCTGCTCCTGTTTGGCTTCCTCGGCCTCTCACCCCTCTGCACCTGCTCAGCCCGCTGTCCAGTGGTCGAAGTGTACAAAGAGAAGTAGTGGAACTATGTTCCCTGCTGGCCTGTCCACACTCCCAACAAACCCCATTGCCATGCCCGCTTCCACGGACAATACAAACCCCCTCCCAAACAAATGTGCCTGCTGTTTAAGGGAATGTTCTGCACAGTGCACTGAAGTGCAAGTTTCAACTTCTCCCTACACTTTTATTTAAAAACGTAACCATTCCAGAACATTTTCTTTTTAATATAGAAGATTAGGAACAGTGAAACCTGATTAAAAAAAGTAGAGGAGTACCGCTTCTGCCCACTTAGACCACTGCCGCTGCCTGTTCAACTCCCTTGTCATGACATGTTGCCAAATTAACTTGAAAAAACTTGCGTGTGCCAGGTGCTGGAAATCAATTCCTCCTATTTTCTTTGTTCTACCATAGCCCTTTTATTCCCTGGCTAAATGTCCTTTGGTCATTGGAGGCGCTGTTGCTCCCATCCTGGTTACATCTTCTGGCAGCCTGTGGCTGGAGCCCTTCGCCACCAGTACTGTGTCCTAGGGGCCCATTGTGCATTGTTCCGTATCTTGTGGGACTGCACCTGCTGTTTGGGGGTTCGTTTTGGTTCCATGAGAAAAAGTTTCCTTGCAACAATTAATTACACACTACCTGGCATCTTTCTTGTATTCTTATCTTGGCTGCTCAGCACTTCTCTGTCCATCAGCAGAAATTAAATTCAATTAAATGCGAGATTTGGCCTTTAGCTACAAGATGGCAGATCTGCAGCTTTAACCATGGGCATGGTAAAACATGGTGGATCTCTTGCTCATTTCTACATCTAACACCTATGCATAATGCAGCTCCATCTTCATTATAACACTAACCCTACCTGCCTACCTCGATACAATAATATAGTAATATAGGTGTGTTGAACGAGCGTGAAAAAACGAAACTAAAATGACATTCGTGGTTGACAGGACCTAAAAAGAAAAGCTTCGATACACATGTAGCATAAAAGTGCTCTATAACAGAAAATAAGGAGGAGATGCTTTGCTGCACGTGTGATATTTCTCTGTTAGACATGCGCCTTTCACTGAAACAGACATGGCCGCTCTCTTGCTCACTAAACCACCTACCGATCACATAATACGTCTCACTCTATATACTACAACAAGCCCCAGCTACCTTCCTTTTATCTACTTATGTATATATGCTAAAACAACTATCCTGTGAAAAGTATCATTTTGCGCGTGTGTTTTTCTTGACATGTAGGACAACTATGTGTACTTTAAATATGCTGTGACATCACTAAGGGCCTGATTCATGGATTTTTTTGCACAGTGCAAAATGACTTTTCAGTGGTGAAAGGTGACTTTGCACTGCCAACAAACACCCTGATTCAAGGAGCATTGCAAGGTGTCTTTTTGCCGTGCAAAGTGACTTTGCATGTCAAAAAGACACTTTGCATGTCAAACATACTCTTTGAACTGTTCCATGAATCAGGGTGTTTGTTGGCAGTACAAAGTCACTTTTCAATAGTGAAAAGTCACCTTGCACTGTGCAAAAAATGACATGAATGAGGCCCTAAATCTGTGACCTTTGCAACACCAAGTCACTCCTGTAGCTTGTAGGTTCAATCCCCATCAGGATGCTGGATCTGCATCTTAACAGCCGGGTCACATCATTCATGAGGTTTGAAGCCTGTTTGTTTACCCTCAAATGGATTTCAGTTTTTACTCAAAAAAAGTCCAATGCAAATTTAGCATAACTTGTTAGCAACACATTTTTCGGAGGACTGCTGTCTGATGTGGTCAGAAATCTATTTTGTAGACTGATACCACATTTGTAACAGGTTTGCTGATCAAAAATAGGTTCCCCTTTAGCAAGTAAACAAATCGCCTGACGCACTTTATTTTTGTGTTGACCTTTTCCTCTGAAATAGCTTTAATTTGAGCAGTCTATTGTAATTCCGCACCATACTGTCCCTCGCCTTTATAATACTAGATTAGTAAGGTGTTATGTTTAGTTAAATAGCAGTATGATATGAAAGAAGTTCCTTAGAGCCCATTACTCGTTTAAAAGGAAACATGCCTGGGAAGTTGTTGCTTAGTTTCTGTTTATGCACATGTCAAATTGTGCATACGTTTGTTAGGGACTGTGTGTCCTAACAGATGATGGCAGGCCAATTACTCATGCCCAGCAGAGAGTATACATGGGGTGTCTTACACAGGGATGTTGTTAAGTTTAACTGTACACTCACTGACCAGCAGGCACATCTAGGTACAAACCCAAAAGCACCAGTTTTTAGAACACAGAGTGGTGGTGAAAGTGAGACTGTTTGGTAGAACTGACTTACATGGCAGAATCCACTTGCAAGTGCTCCTGAAACGCCATAAACCTGACATTTTAAAATCCAGAAGCTTCGCCATAGCCTCCAGGAATCCATGACAGTAACCTTGCAGAATAGAAAAGGGGCCCACGGATACACAAAATGTAAAAGGCGAAATGAGATTGTATTGAGATACTGAGGGAGCGAGATGGAAGACAAAGGAAATATTTGGGAATTCCAAGACCATGAGTACCATGGAAGAAAATGATGAGGAAATCCAATTTAAACGAAACACGTCTAGGGATATCTAGTGAGGGGAGATGGTGAAGACTTTAATGCAATAGATATGTACTACATAGCAAAAGTCTGTGGCATAGGTAAGAGAAGGGTAATGTATTCTTCAGAATTGTGATGAAGATATTGCAGGAGACACCAAACCAAGAAACCACATAGATCTACAAAATACAGTGGGCCATTTGATGTGTAGGGAAGGAAGAAAGGAAGATCAGAGAAACAGAACTCTCATGTATCCAGATAATCTCAATAATGCTTTGAAACACAGTGTAGCCTTCCTACAGCATCGTGGCAGTGTCCTAAATAAATCTAATATTAACTAGCAATATAACATTCATTGAAATGCTATTTTCACTTTCCTGATGTCATGACAGTCCAAAATTTAAATATAGAGTGGTATAGTTAAAAAAAAAGTTCACACTTTTAAATGCATATCATTAACAAAACAAACAAATGAGCATAGTAGAAATACATTCAAATTCATCCCTAATGGAGACAGATAACATATTATTCTCTTTATTATATGCATATCCTAAAAACAATATTCTTCACCTATGATATTTCCTATTATACTTTCTCAAGTAGAGAGACTTATATAATTATTGTCTCATTGTATGAAAATGTATCAATTTATCATTCAGTTCTGCATTCATTTTCATTAGGATTCTTATGCTCTTGCAAAAATAAATTAATTTGCCTTCATTTTTTATTTACAAATTGCTCTTCAATTGGATAGTATAATTTACTAACAGCAAGTAAGAAGGATAATTGATTGCTCCCAAGACATCATAACCAAAAAACATTTGATTTGATAGTGCACAACGAATTAACAAAACCATTGTATAATCTGCAGTATCATCCCACCAGACCGTTACACAATGTAAATAAGTATCTAGCATTTTTAGATGTAGTTTTTATGTAGCAAATCCTGCAGGACTGCAGCTCTTTGTGAATATTGTAGTGGGGTCTCATACTGCTAAACAAGGCAGCAGATTGAAACCAAGTAGCAAGTATGTGTTCCTGAATTTTTGTGAGAGAAGCATAATGTGATAGCTCTGTGCTTGTTTGAAAACATAGGTGAGGTAATTAGTTCCTGTACGTTTTTAGGCTTCTCTGCTTCGATTAAGTGGGACTGGTAATCCTATTTTGCCATTTGCTCCGTAATTTCTTTTTTAAAAAAATTGTTATCAAACATACCACATTTTTGAATCCCAAGATGTTATGTTGTGTTATTATGGGTGTAATTCATAGAATTTGGCGCACAAGTCGTGCACGCGGCTGGCGCAGTGTGTGCGTGCGGCAGTCTGCGGCAGCCGCGTATGTCAAAACCCATTTCAGTGCACAGCGTATTAATGAATTTCAACATCCATAACCAGCCATGGCGCAGAGTGGTGCAGCGACCCTGCAGCAGCGCCAGTTACGCCCCCAACCCCGCCCTGTGCGTCATGACCAGCGCACAAATCCAGTACATGGCGCAAAGGCCAGTGGACCAACATACAGCCCCCCAACCACGAAAACGCATGTAAAACTTCCCCCGCACGCCTCAGAATACATGTACCCCTCCCATGGCAGCGAAAACGCGTGTAAAACTCTCTGCGCACCCCTCAGAATACATGTACCCCGCTTGCGCCAGGCAAATAGTGTAGTAAAAGCACCCCCCCCTGTGGCGTGGGCTGCCTGTGGGGCATGCCCAGGGTGCATGGGGTGCCTGCGTGTATTTGGGGTGTGCATGTGAAGTATCACACACGATAGGCCTTGTGCGAGCGGGGTATGTGTATTCTGGGGGAGCGCAAGATGTTTTACATGCATTTCCACTGCCGCGGGAGGGGTACGTGTATTCTGGGGGTGCACAGGACATTTTACATGCGATAGGCCTTGGCCGAGCGGGGTACGTGTATTCTGAGGGGTGCGCAGGGAGTTTTACACGCGTTTTCACTGCCGCGGGAGGGGTACGTGTATTCTGAGGGGTGCGCAGGGAGTTTAACATGCGTTTTTGCTGCCGCGGTAGGGGTACGTGTATTCTGAGGGGTGCGTGGGGAGTCTTACACACGATAGGCCTTGGCCGAGTGGGGGACGTGTATTCTGAGGGGTGCGTGGGATTTTTACACGCGATAGGCCTCGGCCGAGTGGGGTACGTGTATTCTGAGGGGTGTGCAGGGAGTTTTACATGCGAGAGGCCTTGGCCGAGCAGCGTATGTGTATTCTGAGGGGTGTGCAGGGAGTTTTACATGCATTTTCGCTGCCGCCGGAGGGGTACGTGTATTCTGAGGGGTGCGCAGGGAGTTTTACAAGCATTTTTGCAGCGCGGGCGGGGTATGTGTGCTTTGAGGGGTCTGCGGGGAGTTTAACACACGTTTTCGCTGCCGCTGGAGGGGTACGTGTATTCAGAGGGGTGCGCGGGGAGTTTTACACGCGATCGCCTTGGCCGAGCGGGGTATGTGTATTCTGAGGGGTGCGCAGGGAGTTTTACACGCATTTTCATTACCGCGGGAGGGGTACGTATATTCTGGGGGGGCATGCCTACGTGTATACTCCACGTAGGCATGCCCCCTTGCCCCTCCACCCCGCCTGCACCCCTATTTCACCATTGCACTGGTGTGCATCATTTTGGCATACTGCAATGGCCTGTTCAAGCCTCCTGTGTACATGCTAACTTCCACCAGGCAACCTGCCAGACACATGCAGTGGGGTACATCCTCTGCCCTTCATGCAGGGTGTCTCACTTGGACTGTGCAGATGGCAGGTGCTCCGCAGGGACATGAGTGCCCATTCATGCTCCATGTGCATTGGATGCATGCCCCTATGTGTCCTTGACTGGATGATCATTGTAGTAACTGTCCAGGATGAGCTACATTTCATGGCATTTCTTCAGCCATCCCATGCCCACTCTGGCTCAGTCCTGCATCACACACATGTTTAGGGTGTCACAGTCTGTGTGGGGCACAGTCCTCCCCCTGCTTCAGGCCCACTGACTCTGTCCAACTGTGTAGTGACTTCTGCACACATGGGTGTAGTACTGTGGGTTCATCACGTGTCCTGCTTACTGTCCCATCATCATCTGCTGTGTTGTCAGTTGACTCAGATGATGCAATTGATGCTACTTAACACTGTCTGCCAATACACAGGTCTCTGGTCACCCTTTTGCTAGCATGCAATGCATCCCTGCATTTTCACTAAGGGGGGTGGGGGGTTTTCTTGTAGCCATGCAACCCATTGCATGCACATTGCATGTGATGCCTGAACTTGCCCTTGCACTGCCTTCACGTTTTTTGATACACATCATGAAGTACTTGTACATGTAGATAATGAGTAATGTACACATGTTCTTCACTGCATCAACCTACTTCTGGGCCATATAACACCCTTCTACATGCCTACTCACTGATGCAATGTCAAATTGACCTGGCATGCATGGCAGGTTCTCTTTTGTGTGTGACATGTCTGCTTCATGTGTTGGCTGTCTGCGTGATGTGTATGCGTGTGTGTGTTATGTGCTTCTAACATGTGTACTAATGTTTTTTTCTCTCCACTTTCCAGATGATGATGCAATATAGCCAGAGGATGGTGTTGTCATGCCAGGCACAGGGTTGTTATCACAACAGCAACCCGGCACAAGTGGGGGTTGTGGGGTGGTAGACCATGAGAACCCACATGTGCTACAGACCATCTTGTCTTTGGCTGGCAATGAGTCCAGCCCAGATGACCACTCTGACGTACATGTCGAGTTGGATGTGCATCAGGTCCATACGTCAGGGGTGAGTGATTCTGATGTGGACACTCCTCTGTCCGCGACACCTGCACTGAGGGGGCAGACAGTGGTGGGACCTCTGCCTGTGGTGGATCGGGACGAAGGGTCACCGCTGATGTGCCTGGGCCATCATGTCGACGGGGCATGTAGTCGTGCAGTTGTGGGCGGTGCCAACCCAATGAGGTTGGCTGGTCTTGGGTCCCACAGGTGTCAAGCCCAGCAACGCGGTGGCCGTATGCCACCGAGGTATACTGAGTGGGAGCAAGACATGACTGCCAATTCAGAACAGCAGTGGGCAGCACTTGATAACATAGCTGTGAGCATGGAACGTGTGGCCCAATTCGTGCTCCCCCTGCTAGGCAGGTGCTTCTCCAGCAGCAGGCGGCACAGTCCACGGCCCGCTCGCTCAGGCTGGGCATGGCGGCCTCAGACAAGGCACGCCAGGCTGAAATGGTGTCTTTGCGTCAAGCATTTGCTGCTCACGCAGAAGCACACATGGAGGCCATGGAGGTTGAGTATGCTTCCCTCAGATCCACTCTGGGTGTGCTCATGAGGACCCTGAGGGAGCGGGCAGAGGAGTGGTTTGCACAGTTTGAGCATGCCATCTCGGGTGAGCTACGTGCTTGCCGGGAGGTGCATCAGTTGTCCAGACAGGCCTTGCAGGAAGAACTCTGTGTTACACCTGTTACCTTGCCAGAGGAAGCACGCGTATCACGGGAGGTTCTGCATGCAGACCTACGTGTCATCGCCGCACAGAACCAGGCTCACCCATCCGGCAGACTTGCTGCCGACGAGGGGCAAGCTGCGGCTAGGCGTGGTCAGGCTCCTGTGCCACGTCCTCCTTTTCAGGATGAGCCAGACTCGGACGACGAGATATCTCCCACACAGGTCGGGATGTGCAGGTGTTGAGCCCATGGTGGTTTTCTTTTTTGTCTCAACATCATCGCATGTGGGTGTTGAGCTGCACCCTGTACCTCCCCCCTCCTGGGTACCCCCTCCCCAGGTCGTATGTGGCCATTTTTGATTTTTGATTTTACTTTAGTTAGTTAATATTGACTATTTGATAGTTATTTTAATTAGGTTATGTAGGTTGTTCATTGTTAGTTTAATTAGTTAACATAGTTTAATATTGTTTGTCTATTGTGCATTCATGTGACAGTGTGGTGCTTTGTGGCTTTTGAAAGCATTCACTGTCTGTTCCAGCTGGGCCCTTCAAGCTTGTCTCGTGTATGTGTTTGCAGCTTGCGGTCCTGACTCACATAGGCCACTCCTGCTTCCCTTATCCATGGGCTTGCTAGGATGGTTCGGTGTAACAAACATTTACACAAGGGCTTTGGACTTTCGTCATAACTGTGGCCTGTCTGCTGCTGTACTACTTGTGTTAACACCCCTAGTGGGGATTTGTAGCGTTTTATCCACCCCATGTCTGTTATCAATTTGGGTGAGTATGTGATTGACGTCTGCATTAATTGATGTGGATTGTGATGTATGTTATTTTCTTGCCTGTATATGTGCTTGATGCCCTTCATGCTGTAGACAGTAGCCTGCACCCCTGGCCTGTCAAAATAACGCTGATGGTGGGAGGAGTTTGGATTTAGGTCTGTAACCGGGCCCAGTGACACCCAGCATGAAAACACACACACAGGGAACTTTCAAGCCTTATTAATATCTTTTATGCCCTTTCTGCCGGGAAATGAGCCTCCACACTACCTTTGCTAGCAGACACAGGGACGAGTAATCCTGATGACTGGCCACGTTCGGTGGTGCAAACGTGTGCATGTGTGCGCAAGCAGAAGCACAGGGCTTGTGCTCAGACGCCCGACAGAAGCAGACGTGTTTCCTGGAGCACGAGGCAAGGTGAGCAGCACAAGGGCCCACACTGCAGCCAACCTTCCACCAGGCCACTTGCACATGCATGCTAAGTAGCACCAGTGGTGGGGACCTTTGCCAGGCATTGTTGGAGAAGCGCACAGTACAGCTGACATGCGTTGAGGGCCAAATGCAAAGTGGCTTTGCAAGCTGTCAGGGGCACACGCAGGGGCCATTGAACATATCCTTGAGTACCCCCTGCTCCATTGAAGCAGAGTTATTAGGGCTGTAGCATTCCTAGCCAGAAACTGATACAGCACACAGGGACACCCTGCAAGGCACAGACTCGTGTGCAGTGCATATCATTTGCATGTGCAAATTGCCACCTGCACTACCTATTGAAATCCGCGACTGCCAGAACACAACTTGTACTGAAGTTGCACCTAACTATACGCATGTAGCAGCTCACCCAGGGACCATTGCATCATGTGTGATTCTTGACGCATTGGTCTTCCATTTCCTGTGCGCCCACATTCACCTGCCTTACTGCATTGACAGTGTATGAACCATGAGCGGGCCGTATGGGTACAAAGCAGCAGACAGGAGTGTTTGTTTGTGGAGGAGTCACTTACTTTGGGGCATGGATGGTGTTGTGTGTGTGTGTGTTGTTAAAACACATTCAAATTACTAACTCACGCTCTCTTTGCAGCATTGAACTGCTCCTGTTACCAGACCTGAGAGTGTGCAGGCAGGAGGCCAGCACTCACCCTAGAGGTAAGTCTCTCTTTGGCTTGCATTTGACTCATTTGGTACAATGTGCATGATGAACATGTTTTCTCAAATTGAGTATGTGTTATTGTGAATAGTAGTTTTTAGTATTTTGACTACTTTCTGTTGCCAATCTGACTCCCCTCTCCTGCCCCTCTTTCCGGTTATCCTGCATACCAATGCCTGTCCAAACAACATATCCCTGACCCTCCTTCCCCGCCGGGGTCTCATAGGCCTGTGTTAGTTTGACCTTGCAGGCGCCCAGACCACAGAGGGGGTGGTTGGTTCATGCCACTCCTGCGCCTGGACACCAGAGCTGTGACACTACCCATCAGTTGTTGTATCCTCATTGTATGTTATGTACCGTAAATGGTACCCATCCTATAGGACCATTGTTCAACTGTGCTACCTTGATTGTTCTATCATTGTGCTTGTACATGTGCTTTGACATGTCCTGCTACTTGAAGTCATCTACTGGAGACTCTTCCAGGGTTTTATGGGTGCCTACAGGCTTTTTCCCTGGTTTGTGGGTTTGGCTCCTTGGAGTTCTTTGCGATTTGGTATTTTTACCAGTCAAGGTGGCCTCTGAGAGGGCTGAAACCTATTTACATGCAAGCTGGAACATGGAGACCAAGGGGTAGGGTGATCCTTTAGCCAGGTAGACTTGAAGGAAGAAGGCTACATACCCCAGACACAGTTGTTCAGAAGGTCACAGTGATGTGTAAATGAGGGAGGGAATTTTGTTGTTGGACAGTTGGCGTGGGCTACAGTGTTTTGGACACTCTGACATTGTAATTGTGGGGTACTATATACATGATGTGTTGTGCTGGTCAATGCCTGTTCCTGTGT